>NC_052058.2:130374603-130681686 GCF_903992535.2 Arvicola amphibius
TGATCTGGAAGGTTCACTGCATATTTTTGAGGGAGAAGTAACTCTTGAACATCACTAGCAACATATGTTAATCTTGGTTAAATGTGGAACTAACCAAGTACTTTCTATTGATTTAAAGTGCTATTCTATGAGGTAGAACCCATACCTGATAATGCTAATGTGGCCAGAATTTGAGTTTAGATAAGTTATGGTTATCAGAAAAACCCACTCTGACTATACTGCTATGGGCAAAAAAAAAAAAAAAAAAGAAAAGAATAAAACTTATGCCTACAAAAATGGTGTTACCTCATGAGTCAGTTCAATGATCAGTCCTCATCAGGGATGGTTCTTCTGGTGTTAAATAGTAAATAACATGGGGATTCTCAATTAGCCGATGTATAGAGTGTGAGCAACTTTTCAGCACTAGTTCCTAGAGTGAGATGCCATCAGGAAACCTCTCCACTAAAGCTTCAGCCAAATCTGAATCTTCAGAATCCAGATGAAGATCCATGGTTGATATTTTTTTCTGAGACTCATCTGGCCTTGTCTCTTTTAAGCTCATGTAGTGCATTTGTATTTAAATCATGATTGACAGGGGTTTTTAATTTTTTTAGAAAAATAATTATCCTTACAATTTCTTTGTTAACAGAATGAACAAAACACAAATTAAACAGTTTCAAACAAGTAATGTAACAATTACAGAATACTTACAGAAAAACTTAGAAGTCAAATATGATAAGCCTTGGATAGATGGCTCAACAGCTATTAACAATTGCCAGTCTTACAGAGAAGAATAATTTAATTTCCAGCACCTACAAGATGCTCAAAAAGTTCTGTAACATTAGTGCATTGGATCTGAAAACACTTTGTGACCTTTAAGTGACACAAAGCAGCAGGTATTAAAAGACATACCTAAAAAAGCACTCACATATATGAAATTCAAACGATTATTTATGAAGTAATAAAAAAGGAAATTTTATCTAAATATACTGCTGAAACACAGAATCAAAAGGGAAGAAAAACCAAACGAGAAATCAATGGGAATATAAGACACACTCTTCTAAGATTAAAATAAAGGGTTTGGTTATGCTACACACGCATAAAAACTATGCATCATTACCTAAAGAGAGGGACAGAATATATTTTAAAATTCCACAACCCTTTCAATATTAAAAGCACTCAACAAATATGGAAGAGAAAGTATAATTTTAAACCAAATGCAATCATAAAAAAATTCTTAGGCACATTTTATCTGTAAGTTTTATTATTCCATATTAGGAAAACACAATAGAGCATATAATAACAATCAAACATGCATTTTCTCCACATTTCTACTCAACATTTCTTTTAATGCTTCTGCCAGCTGTATTAGATGTTGAAATTTCATAATGGATCCCATATTTACTAGGGACATTTGATAAAATATAAGGACAATATAATACAGCAAGAGAAAATGACATAAATTAATCCATATAAAGTTCATAAAGAATTCAAAGAACTCATTCTAACATATAAATAATTCTCATTTCTGTAACTCATACTATCAATTAATTCAGTTGAATTTCTAAACAAATGATATCCTAAACACTAATTCACAAATAAATATATTAAGGGACTTTTATGACAACTTTGGTTATTTTCCAGGGGTCACAGCTCACTAGAGCATGGAGCAGAAGAATCACATAAATTTAAAGGTAGAATACTCTCCTGGGCAATATAGAGATATCACTAGAGAGAATTAATTTCTAACTTGAGTCCTGCTTGTTGGGCTTTCTGTCCTGCCTGGTACCCCAAAGCCGGCAAGCCCCAAAGAAATCACACAGAGATCTATATAAATTATAAAACTGATTGGCCCATTAGCTCATGCTTTGTATTAGCTCATATAATGTATATTACTCCATTATATTTAACAATGTTAGCCAGCCAGGTAGATTACATCTTGCTTGTTGGTCGTCTAGGCAAGAATGGTAGGAATGGGCTTCCTCCTTTCCAGCATTCTCCTGTTCTCATCACCCAGCCTCTACTTCCTGTCTGGTTGGACTGGCCTATACTTCTTGCCTGGCCAATTAGAGTTTTATAAAAATAACTGAATGACAGAATACAGACAATTCTCCTTCACCACTCATGTTACAGAATGGTGCCCAAGTGGATAACTGCATCAACAGAAAGCCTGAGAAAGCTTGGGAAAGAATAGAAAAAGGCATGTTTTCTTTGAAGAAACAATTTCATTGGTCTGCACTGTTTACTATTGGCAAGCAAGAGTTATCATTTAAGAGAGGCTTCCTGACTCAGCTTTACCTGCAAAAGCCTACAGCTCTTTAGGAGGTCCTGCCAGGAAACACTTAAATAGTGTTGACAATAAGGTGACTTCATGCTTTTTGGTTTCCAGCCATAGCAGGAAAAATGCTGTGTCGTTTGAAAATGCTGGCTTTCTGGGCTGTCCTGCAGGGCAAACTCTGCCTCTTTCAGGGAGGCTGTCTGACTGAGTGTGGTCTGTGAGCAGAATACTGCAGCTTGCTTGCTGGCAGGGACCTTGAAACACCACAGAGTTGTGGCAATAAAAATGGCTCCAGTGATACCTCTGCCATGAGGCTGGAAAGGTAAGGAATGGGCTGGATCTAGCCATCAAAGCCACGGCTTTAATCTTCTCCTTAAAGAGAGATATAGAGTATAGAGAGATTCAAAGAAAAAAAATAAACTCTAAAAAAACTTAATACAAAAATGTATATTCCCAGTGTGTAATGTGGCAGAAAAACAAAGCTGTCATCATCAAGAAAAAGAATAGCACATCTCCTTAAGAGGTTAAAAATTGTGGTGATCAGGTTTGATATACAGAAAGCATAAGTCCCAAGATACAGTGATGTCCTAAAATTTTGAAATCCCTACACAAGCAGACTGATTTATATGTGTACTATTTGTTACTACAAATAGATTATCAGTTACCTGCCTCTGAGCTGCTAAAAAGCAAATGAGCTTTTAAATGTGGAACCTTATAAGTCCTACTTTAACACAATAAATAAATTTGTCCCTTGTAACTGCTTTTCTTTTTATATTTATAACCAGTTTTCCTTTCTGTCCACATCCTCATAGGGAATATAGACACTAGTGTCTGTGGTATGGACAGCCATGTTTTTGCACACACAATGGGGATGGAAGGATCCCTCAGTGGAGATGGGACAAGGCATAGTGTGGAAAATCGCAGGGTAAACACTGTTATCATCCACATAATTCAAAATAACAGAGCATGCATCTCCCGTACAACATACCTTCCTCAGAGGTCATACATCACATCTCATATGGAGAACACAAGAAAGTAAGTAGAAAGACCCCAAGTGTGCATCAGCACATTGGTTATAACACTTTGAGATCACCTTTTCAGGTCTTTCTTCATAAGATGTCAATGAAAGGAAAGAACTGCTTTCTAGTAGCCATGATAGTTCTGGAAAAATTAAATCCTGTCAGTTCCACCAATTCGGTAAGTATTTCTTACACAGCCACAGTACCATGCTGTTTAACCATATTATTCCACATATTAATAAATTCCATGCAGAAGATGACTGAATTCAAACAGTTTAAATTTTTTATAGAGGTTTTTTTTTCTTTATTGAGAAACTTAAAAGTCTTTGGTACATTAAATCCAATTCCCAGGAGGGGAAAAATCAGAATACACAATAGAAAAAAAAAAAAAGGTTACCTCCTGGGCTATAGCAGAACCCAGAGATATGTTCTCATAATTGAAAAATTCTAGGTCCTTCATAATTGACCTCTTGATGAAAAATGATCTATTGAATTTGCAACTTGTGGTTCTTGGTGTGGAACTTGGCAGACCAACCAGGGAGTCTTCAGACCTCAGCTGAATGCCATGAGTGAGGGATTATTTGTCTTTTGACTCATTTTCCTTGTCTAAGAGGTACCAGCAGCAGCAGCAATAGCAGTGCCCACCATCTGGGCAGCTTATTCCTTAACTTGATGAGCCTGCAGGACTGCCACAGCTTCATCCACCTTGGAACGGAGGTACTCAGGGGACTCCAGCATGTGGAGCAGCTCCGAGTTGTCGATTTCCAGCAGCATCCCTGTGATCTTGCCAGCCAGGTTTGAATGCATTGTCTGGATAAGTGGGAACAAACGCTCCCCCAGCATCTGCTTCTGCTCCTGGAGGGGTGCTGCAGCCAGCATCGAGGCAGTCATAGGCTCCTGGCCCTGGACATGGACTGCAGGCTGAGGTGCCTGCAGCGGCTGAATGGCAGGGTGAGGGCTTCGGACACTGGAGTCGTACTTGTATTGAGCCACAGCCCTGGGAGCAGTGGCAGCGACTGCAGAACGAGGTGCAAGGCTTGGCATGGACGCAGGGACACCTCCAGACTGGTAGCTGTCAGTCAGCCCTTGCTGGGTGGCACCAGCCCCACCAAAGTCCATAGCCAAGTGATCGGGGCACTCAGACCCGACTCTCTGAGTGGTAGTAGGAAGGCCACGAGAGGATGGAGCATTACCAGTTGGAGCCAGATGGTGAAGAGCTGGACGAGGCCCAGACTGCAGTATAGCACTTTGCATTCCTTGGAAGCCTTGAGGTCTACCGCCTAGCTGCCAGCGTTGATTGGGCCTCATCTGTGCTAGTTGGTTAGGTGTGTAACATGGAGGTCTTCCCTGAGCCTGAGGAACTGCTGGCATGTAGTAGCCACCAGCCGCAGGCTGGAATAGATTCAAGATGGCATTAGCAGGGAGTACTCTCATGCCAGCCACAAGCTGCATATACTGGTTGGTCAGGTGAGTTCTCCGCTCTTCCTTCCTCTGTGCCAGGGCAACATACAGTGGCTTGGAGCCCACAATTCGTCCGTTCATCTCAGTGACTGCTTTGGTTGCCTCTTCAGGAGACGAGAAGCAGACAAAGCCAAACCCTTTGCTTCTCCCATCTTCTAGCATCACCTTAGCGCTGGTGATCGATCCAAAACGAGAAAACTCCTTTCGTAATTTCTCATCATCAATGGTGTCGTCCAAGTTCTTAATGTAGAGATTCACTCCCTGGTACCGACGAATTCGCTCCTGCTTCAGCTGCTCAAATTTCCGTTTTAATTCAGCTTGACGTTCTACTTTTTTCTGTGCACGGCCTACAAATAGGGCTTTCCCACTCATTTCCTTTCCATTCATTTCTTCCACAGCCTTAATGGCATCCTCGTGCTTCTCGTAACTTACAAAGCCAAAGCCTTTGGATTTCCCACTGGGATCTCTCATCACTTTGACACTTAGGGTTTTACCAAACTGACTGAATAGCTCTTTCAGGTTATCATCATCCACGTCTTCCCCAAAGTTTTTGATATAAACATTGGTGAATTCCTTGGCCTTGGCTCCAAGCTCAGCTTCACGCTCTTTGCGAGACTTGAATCTGCCCACAAACACTTTGCGGTCATTGAGGAGCATGCCATTCATCTTCTCGATGGCCTTGTCTGCAGCCTCTTGAGTCTCGAAGTGGACAAAGGCATAACCCTTAGAGCCATTCTCATCACAAACCACCTTACAGGACAGGATGTTTCCAAAGGCTGAAAAGGTATCATAAAGTGCCTTGTTGTCTATAGATTTGTCCAGATTCTTGATGAAGACATTCCCCACACCAGACTTTCTCAAAGAGGGATCCCTCTGAGACCACATGATCCGAATGGGCTTTCCTTTAATCACATCAAAGTTCATGGTGTCCAAGGCTCTCTCAGCGTCAGCTGGCTGCTGGAAGTTGACGTAAGCATAACCCAGAGAGCGGCGGGTGATCATATCTCTGCATACCCAGATGGACAGCACAGGCCCCACAGGACTGAACTTTTCATATAGCATGGCTTCGGTGATGTCCGAGTGCAGGTCGCCCACATACAAGGAGGCCATGGGGTAGCTGCTGGCTGCAGCATTCATCTCCCCACCCCCCAACAGGAGCCCTGCCAGGACTTCTTACAGGGCTCACTTCAGGACAAAAGGGGCTCCAAAGAGTCCTGGCCCTCACCCCAGTGCACAGGCAGGTGGCACCAGCAACACTGGGAGAGACTGCAGTAGGCAGGATGAAGGGGAGTGCTGGAAGGCTTGCACTGAATCACAAAAGCCAGGAGACAAAAGGCTTTCAAAAGCAATATGGCCCTCTCCTGGAGTTTGGACTCTCCAGCAGCCCTAGCTTGGGGCTTAAAAATAAAAATTAAACTAGGGAATCCCCTGGAAAAGGCGACCAATTTTTTTTTTCAAGACGCAGACAGATGCTGCACTCACAGTGGCCCCAGGGACAGGCGTTTCTCGATAAATATAGGCCCAGGGCTCCTGGCGGTTTACAATTACAGCAGCACAGGAAGGGGGAAACCGAATCTCGCCGGGTGCCCTGGCGAAGGTCAGCGGACACGTGGTACCGCCAGCCGGGCGCGGGCGCGGGGCTGCCACAAGGCACAGAGAAGTGCTTTGTGGGCTAGGGGTAGCTCACCACCACACAGACTGATGCAGACAGACAGGCAGGCCTGAAACTTGCAAAAGTCACTTCCCCGTGGGCACCCAGCAGGACTTGCTCTCCTGTTCTTTTCTTCTTCTTTTACTCTTTTTTCTTTTCTTTTCTTTCTTTCTTTCTTTCTTTCTTGCTTTTTTTAAAGGTTTTTAGGCTTTTTTGTAACTTTTTAAAGCTTTTTCTCTTTTTTGCTTCAGGCTTGCTGAGCCTGAACACAGCATAAGCTCTGTAGTAACCTAGGTGATTTCCACCAGAGCTACTGAATCATCTGTCCCTCCCTCCTCACTGTCTGATGCAACAGGAAAAGGGAGGGTGAGAGGGAATGATAGGAAAAAGACGTATTTACTTCTAGCTAGAGCTAAAATTAACAATGCGATCCGGAAGAAGACTAATGTAAGGGAAACTCCATTACAAGAATGGCACCACTTGAGTCAGACCCCTGGCAGCCCTGCCTCTTGTTTAAGCCCCTGGAAGGTTTGCCCCTTTCTGAGCAAATACTAAGGAGGTGTGGATGGAGAATAGAAAGGAGGTGGGAAAAGGTCCTGGGAGGCAAGGATGGAGGGAATGCTAAAGTCACCATGTAAAATAAATAAGTACATATTAAACAAAGAACAATAGTCAAATTCAGCCTTTAGTGTCAACGATTATTCATGTGTCTTGATGTTTGTGAATAGATACTCGCTATCTAGAGAAAACCCTCGATTTTTGTCAACCTTTTCTGATTATGACTCTTGGCTGTCAAGTGCAACTTGTTGCTGACTTTTGGATATTTTCCTGTATCAGTTTACCCCAAAGACAATATTATATGCTTGAATTATAATACTTCTTAATTTATTTAATCTACTAGAGTGCCTTTCAAATCTTTTTGGTAATAAAAAGGAAATGCTGCTGTTTCTGTGGATGTCTGTGGGTTTTCCCCATCATTATTTTGACTATTTGCTCATAATATAGCTCCTATATCTTATAACACAGGGGCATAAGAACAAGAAAACATTTATCACTTTGTATCTAATCTCACACTGCTGTGTTCTTAGCCTCTCTACTGATTCTCCTTCTAGATTACCACTTTCCATAGAAGAGTATGCATTAAAATTTACGATGAAAAAGGAACCAATAAGGAGAGTGATCTCAATTCCAGCAACAGACACAAATTCTGTGGTACCTAGAGATATCATTCACAGATGCAGATTCATTCTTGTCTCCCACATGAATGTGTGCTGCATCATAAGGGGTGAAACTGAATATCAATGTGAGGGGAAATGTAATTTTCCCTTGGTGCTGACTCCAATTATCAAAAGGAAAAATCTCGCAAGTAGGAGATGATCCTATATCCATCTACAAGGTCCTATATCCTGGCTATCTACATGAAAGCCTCCATTTCAGCCAGAAGTTGGCTTATTATGAATCTTTACTGCAAATTGTTTCTCTCTGTTGTCATTTTCTGATGTGCCATGTCAGATTCCACACATACAATGTTTAAATGCTTAAACTTCATCAATTATACAATATATGCAAGAACATGAAATGACTTGTTTGTGTTATAAGTGAAAAGGTTATATTCATCCTTTCTCTGAAAATCTCTTTGTATATTGTATCCAACAGTGTCCACTGATTAAGCAGTAACTTGAGACATTCATTTTAGAAAGATTCATAATACTTGTATACATTCAGAAATCACACATTAGTTCTTGTGATTTAATGTGTTGTTACACAAATGTCTTCAGCATTTGGCATTAATTTCAAATTTTCCTAGCTACACCAGAGTAGTAAAATATTCTATTTAATGTTAATGTTAGAATATTGAAATTTAGAAAAAAATCACATCCACAAAGAGAAGCAGTACCTTCAGAAGCAGGATCCTACTTGCTGCATAGGACTCAGGATCAGGTGATATGGAGCTATAATGCTGGGAAACAAGCAAACCCTGTCTTTGCTTCATTCCACCTGCTAAGACTCCTGATTATGTGAGGAGCATTCGGCCCAGTCTGGGTGCTTGATCAGTGGGGGTCTGGTTATACCCAGGTCCTACTGAGACCTGGACTATAGCCAGAGCCCCACTGGATAGAACCCACACTATGGATGCTTTTATTAGCACTCCTGGGCTCTGATTAAAGGACTGTGGGGATTTAAATTGAGCATGGATTAAGGACCAATGAGAATAGTGATCTCAGTTCCAGCAAAGAAGGCAAATACTGTGGTAAACATGGAGATCTCCATCAGAGCTGCTGATTCATTCTTGTCCTGACCGGAAGTTATTTGCAGCCAAAGCTTAGAAATTGAAAATGTAAGTGAGGCAAAAATGTGATTCCCCTGGGTTTGGATGCAAATATCAACAAAACAAAACACCTGTGGCCAGTATGGTGTGATTCTTTCTCTGACTACCATTGTCTCCATACTGGCTACATACGTGAAAGCTGAAATTTCTCCCTTTTAGGTGGGTAATTAAGAATTTTTGCTGCCAATTGCTTCTTTCTTCTGTCATTTTGTGTTATGCCTATTCTGAGTTGCCACATCTAATGGTTAAATGCTTAAATTTCAAGAATGATCCAATATTTATGAGTGCCTGAAATGACATGCTTCCTTGTAAATAGAAATATTAATTTTGCCCATTCTCTGAATGTCCCCAATTTGCATAATCTATGCAACAGTGTACTAATGATTAAGCAATAATCTGTGGCATTACCTTTAAATGGAAATAGTCATCATACTTGTATAGTCAAAAATTGCACTTTTGTTCATAAATATTATTTGTGGTTCAACAGTGTATGCATGCATTTGACATCAGTTTAATTTTACAGAGACACATCATGCTCATAAAATATTGCATTTTATAATAATATGAGACTATAGAAATTTAGAAAAAGTCACAACTTGAAAGAAAAACAGTACCTTCAAATCCAGGATCCTACTTGCTTCGTAGTAGACAAGATCAGTTCACTTGGAGCTATAATGCAGGGAATCAAACAATCCCTGCCTTAGCTGCTTTCCACGGCTCTGACTCCCGCAAAACTGACGAGCAGTCTGCCTAGTCTGGGCAATTGTACAGCCGGGCTTTTCTTATACCAGGTCCTTCTGTGAGACCTGGACAATAGACAGTGTCATACTGGAAAGAACCCACACTGCTGAAGCTTTTATTAGCACTCATTGGCTCTGAATGAAGGATTGTGTGCATTCAAAATGAGCAGGCAATAAGGACCAATGGAAGGAGCAACTCAATTTCGGCAATTAAGGGAAATTGTGAGGTAACCATGGAGATCTTTATCTGAGATGCTTATTGATTTTTTTTTACTCTCACCTACATGTGTGCTGCAGCAGAAGAAGTGTAATTGAAAGTGAACAGGAGGAGAAAATGTCACTACCATGGGCTGTCACTCTAATTGATAAACTGAAAAAGAAAAACTTTTGGCAAATAGAGATTCATGCTGTATTTGGCTGTTGGGGAAGAGTATGTGGTTTTCTACCTGAGAGACTGAAGCCTCCTTTTGAGATTCTGGGCTGCCAATTACTGCTTGTTGCTCTCATTTTCTGATTTGCCCAGTAAACTTCCCTGTGCCCAGGAAAGTTCCCCAATTTCAGTGATAAATGCTGGACTGTTAGCTCTCTTCATATATATAAGGAAATCCAGAAAAAAAATATACTTCTATTCTCTGTCTGTCTATACAAGTATACACATTTTGATAAATTTGTATGTATCTGGAATATATATATGTGTGTGTGTGTGTGTGTATGTATATATATATATGTGTGTGTGTGTGTGTGTGTGTGTCTGTGTGTGAGTTTGTGTGTGTTTGTGTGTTTTAGTATATACATTTGTAACTCACACACATAAATATGTTTGTATGTCCTGAAATGAGATGCTTTTATTTAGAGAGGAAAGAAAGAACTTCCATGCTCTGCTCTGAACACCACCAATTTTCAAACTGTATGCAACAATGTCATAAAAATTAAAAAATAATGTGAAGTTTTAATTTAGAAAAAAATATTCATAATGCACGTATAAGGTCAAGAATTGCTTATTTGCTTTAAAGGTTTTCTTTGGGGCTCCACACATGCCTGCATGCATTTGGGATTAATTGTGGTTTCCAAGAGCCAATTTATACACATATTTTTCAGTATTAATATGTGAAAAAATCATATTAAAGATTCACTACAATACCTTGATACTAATTACAATATTTTTTAAATCAATACTCTATCTTTAGTACATATTCTTACTCTGTATTTTAGGACATCAGTGTTAAGGTAAATAGTCTGTGTGCATGGCTATAGAATTTAATACCAGCACATTGACAGGCTCTCAGGGCTGTGGAGAAATCTTTTTTCCCATTTGATCATCTGATTAAGTAACACAAAGCTCCTTGATAATGTTTAGGCTTTTAGTTTCTTACACAGGATATTAGATTGTTCCACTAGGTTTATACTGATGGAATATGCAGGCAAAATTTGTTGATGATAATTTGATGAGATACAGGTAAAAGTTTCCTGAAATAGGCATCACAAGCTAGTTACATGTAATCGCATATTAGCAATGTCAGGATGACATAGTGTTTCTAATGATATGAAATTACCCAATCAAAATATGTATTCTCATACTTAGTAAGAATTAAGAGTTCTTATTTCTATTTTATTAGCCTGAGATAAAATTGTAATAATTGTTTTCCTGATTTTAAATAGATGAATTCCAGACAATAATGGTTATAATTTATTATCAAGAATGTTGCTAATATAGCCATGCAAGACACTGTGTAGACTCTAAATTATAAACCAAAAATAGTAGGAGATATTAAGCAAAGAAACACAGATATTTCTTTTATCCATCAAATATTTACTAATTTTCTGTTTCAAAGGATAGTTTTTGCATTTCTAAGCTTTCAGCATTGTTGTCAGTAAAAAACTAAATTAATGGGAGTAATCTCTTACATTTGAATATTATAATTCACTACATTAGATGGAAGAAATACCGAACACTGATAAAGTGTTCAAGAATCTGAGACTCAATGGTCACAGGTCTAAACAAAACTATGTCCATATCTCCAATAGAGGAATACAGAGAAACAGAGGATGAATGATAAACCCATGGATCAGTGCATGAATATTTTCAACATGTATTTTCTTTATATACTGGATCGTACATATAAACAATGATGGGCAGTGGGGCTCTTTTTAAATTGGACGAGAGACTTTGTGGGGCTATGTTGCCATGCTAGTTGTCTTCAAAAACCTCACTGAACTATATTGAAAAGAAGACAGAAAAATTCCAACACATTTAAAGGAGGTGGATGAATCCATCACACCAGTGTCTTCCTGCCTCAAATTTACTCTTCATCATCGGTACTCTTAAACTGATGAAGCAGACACAAGTCATGCACAGGATCAAAGCATACAAAAGAACTAGAAGCATTAACAGAAAAATCTGGTGTGTTAATTACATTCATGGCAAGTATGTAATACTAGTCTGTCACTAATAGTAAGAAATTGATTTCCAATAAAGCTCCTGACTGGCCTGATGATATAGAGAGGAATGGTCTGAAAGGAAAGAAAAAAATAACAAAGTAGTAGAGTTAGAATATTGTAAAATGCACATGAAAATCAACCAAAGATTGCAGAGTTGAACATGTGTCCCTAATAACAAATGGTTTGTAGCAAGTCCATGTCCTCTACAATAATTTCTGTTTCACCCTTGTACGGGGAAAGATAGGATGGCATCTGCAAAATGTTCCCTTTATATTATCCTAGACTCTAGGGGTTAACAATGAACACTGACCATGCCATAGTACTCCTACAGTGGATAATCCTAGTGTATGTAAGACAAGAACATTTGCAAAGGATTATCTTCCTCACAAAAGATACAGCTCTTCAACGCTGAGACAAAGATTGCACATCTTAAAGAGAAAGTGTAACTTCAGAAACAGGAAGGTACTTGCTGCACAGCAAGCAGGAGCAGTTGACTTGGTACTCTAAACCTGGGAATCTAATAATTGCTGCCTTTGTAAAATTCTCTGGCTCCGGAGTCCTGTATAGGTCAAAAGCAGGGTTCCTTGTCTGGAACTTTGCTTATACCTATGTCCAACTGAGACCTGAACAAGCCAGAACCTGACTAGTAAGAATCCACACTGCTGACACTTTTTCGCACTCCTGTCTTCTGATTAAGTGAGTGCGGCCACTCAAACTGAGGATCAAATAAGACCAATAAGGATCTCATTTCTAGTTATGGGACAAATTTTGCTGTGTCTTTAGAGCTATCCATCAGAGCAGCTGATTCAATCTTATCCGCAAATGAATGTATTTTGTAGCTGAAGCTTTGAAATTTAAATTGGAAGTTAAGGAAAATATAATTTGCGCAGGGCTCTGACTCCAATTATCAAAATGACAAACCATCCTCTGGCAAATAGAGTAGTCCTCTAACCAACTGTCTGGTCTAACAACCTGAAAATCTACATGAAATATTTATATTTGTATGTATGTATATATGCATACATGCTATCCTGAAAAGAAATGGGTGTGCTCTCTTGGAAATGTTACTTACTGGCACTGCACTCCTCATCCCTATATGCTAACTGAGTATTATGGTTGTTAATAATAATCTGATGTCTTCCTTTTAGAATGATTCATCATACATGCATATTCTGAATAAGTACACATTTCGTTCATATAGTGTGTTTCTACACTTGTCTGCATGCCATTGTCAAATTATGGAATGGATAATTTTGGGTTCATAGAGCTAATCAATACTCGTAAAATGTTCTGTGCAGTGTTAATACGTTAATATTGAAATTTTGAACCAGTTCATTACATTCCTATCACTAGAATTTTCTCCAATCACCAGTTCACCATTAATATATTACTTACTCTCTTTTCTGTGACATGTGTTTTCATGTAAATCAGCTGTGTGAGCCTGCATATGGTGCTTAATACTATCACATTGGCATTCTCTCAGTTCTAGCATAGCTTAGGAAATGTGCCTTTCCATTTTCATCAGCTGTTTAAACAACATATGTAACACTAATAATGTTTTGGGTTCAGAATTCTTTCACAGATTAATTAGAATATTCTAGGACTTTAATAGAGAAGTGGTTATGCTTAAAAATTTCTTTATTTCTTCATTTAGAGAAATGTATAATTCCAAGGAGGACAAATTTTACCCATTATAGGAATCATGCATAGATTTCTCATAGTTCCTATTATGGAATCAACCTGTAATTGATTTCCTTGGCTTTTATACTCACAGATTCTCCAGTGGCTACATCAGTCAGTGTTGATTTGCATAGAGAACTTGTAGGATAGGTAATATGGATACTCAAGGGAGGGTCTTACGATGCTTCCTGACTTTGGTGAATGTATGGAAATTCTCCACAAGACCAGGACTCTACCTATTTCCCAGATTTGTCTCATGATTGCCCAAAGATTACAGTCAATTGCCTTGGAAGAGAGAACTAAATAACACCATCATCCATCTCTTTTTTTTCTGTTTTTTTTCCTCATTTTTTTATTCAAGATTTCCATCTCCTCCCCTCCTCCTCCCCCTTCCCTCCCCTCCCTTCCACCCATACCCCCACTCCACCCCTCTCCAAAGACAAAGAGCCATCAGGGTTCCCTTCACTATGTTAAGTCCAAGGTCCTCCCAGCTCCCCCTAAGTCCAGGAAGGTGAGCAACCAAACTGACAAGGCTCACAGTGAGCCTATCCATGCTGTAGAGTTCATGTTCATTGCCATTGTCCTTGGTTTCTCAGCCAGCTAGTTCCTTGGGCAGCTGAGGAGAGGGTGCCAGAAATGTCCAGTTCTATTGTCATACTTATGAATATCTTGCATATCACCATAGAACCTTCACCTGGCATTGGATGGAGAAAATGACAGAGCCCCACATAGGAGCACCAGACTGAGCTCTCAAGGTCCTGATGAGGAGCAAAAGGAGGGAGATCATGAGCAAGGAAGCCAGGACCGAGAGGAGTGCTTTTACCCATTGAGACGGTGGGACAGATCTAACGGGAGACCACCAAGTCCAGTCGGAATGGGACTGATGGAACAGGGGACCAAACCAGACTCTCTGAATGTGGCTGACGGTGGAGGAGGACATCATCCATCTCTTAAGTGCATCCAATCTCTCAACCTCCATCTTCTGCCTTAAAAGCAGCTCTCTTAAGCAGGGCTGTGGTGGCACATGCCTTTAATCCCAGCACTAGGGAGCTAGGGAAGCAGAAGCAGGCAGATTCTGTGAAGTTAGAGACCAGCCTGGTCTACAAGAGCTAGCCCCAGGACAGGCTCCAAAGCTGCAAAGAAACCCGGTCTCGAAACACCAGAAAAAGAAGAAGAAGAAGAAGAAGAAGAAGAAGAAGAAGAAGAAGAAGAAGAAGAAGAAGAAGAAGAAGAAGAAGAAGAAGAAGCAGCAGCTCTCTTCTTTACAGAGAGCCTTTAATTTCTGGAAGGCACATCATAAACATTTCAAAACTCTTCAGCTATATCAGGTTATTGCAATGTAAATAATTTATAAAATACTGTCTCAGGTGTAGGAGTATTTAAAATTCTGGAGGCATAGTATTACAGTAGATATATTTAAAAATTTAGATCATTGGCAGAACAGTAGTTAAAATTTCTTATACAACATTAGAATTTGTGGTAGGACTTCAGAAAAAAAAGTGGTGAAGCATTTTGAAATTGTATTGTAATGAGTTATGAGCATGTTTCAGAATCTTCATAGTTAGTATGATACTAACATCAAATGGAAGAGCAATGTATAATACTTACTTCTGTTATTTATTTTACCTTCTTATCATTTTTGATATGTTAGAATGTATGTGAAGAATTAAATTGATTAGGAATGTAACCTTGAGCCATTCTAATTCTATCCCTTAGACCTTGTTAGTGAAACACTCCTTCGTGATCCTACACTGATAAAATATATCAATCATGCTCCCACTGCACTCCTCTTATGCACATATCACTTGTGCCCTTGGCACCATCTCCTTCATGTACCTGCAGTGAGGTTCATAAACAGTGGCTATTCAAAGGGGATAAGTCATTGATATCCTAGTTCAGAGTGGCCTTGCAAATGCCTACATTTTGTGTCAAGGACCTATCTATGTAGTAGATAAAACTTCTGCTACCTTCAGTAACAATTTCATGTAATCTCCCACTAAAAATGTGTTAAAGCCTCTCCTCTTTGAAGATCCCACCTGTTTTCTCTGCAGGTTTCTCTTGCTCAAAACTTGCTCTCATGTTTAAGTTAATATTATGTGATGAGGAATGTGGATATTATTTGGCAATTCTTGCTGAAAAATTGGAGCACAGTGAACAAATAGTATCGGATAAATTGCCACACTATGATAGACATGTCTTCACCTACAGTTATATATCATAGATGTCTTCTACACACTTCTTGCCAGGCTTTTCAGCTTCATCATAAGCCATGAGCACAGATTCTTTTTCTTGCAGAAGAAATCAGACAAAGAAACGATTGTGTCACCTTGGCCTGAGGTACAATTCTTTCTCTTGTGGTGCACTCTCTAATCTCCAGTGAAATATTTCTATATCACCATTGGTAGGACAATTTATAAATTAAAGTTGCATATCATAAATATGAGGGAGAAGTTTGATACTCAGGCAAGAGTATTGTGACTCTGCTTGTTCTTCTATGTGGGTACGGAGAGACTCTTCAAGAATAGCTGAGAGGACCTTTCATTAGTTGGCAGCTAAACTCTCAAAGATGTGAGTAGTATGGCTGAGATGATAGTCCTGTGTAAATAACCTGCACATATCTGTGGGGAAAATTCAAATTATCAGGCAAACTGAGAGCAAAGATTTCCCCTGCCACACAAGTTTACCCTTGGCAATTGTTTCATTTCTCTTGCAGCTGGCAGGAGGATTTCCAGGGAGAAAGTTGCTAACTCTTCATAACTAGACCTGTTACTTGTGTTACTTGGCACGGTGTGTAGGATCACCCAACAGAATATAGTTGCATACACCTCACTAGTGAAGTAAGATATTACCTTATTATGTGTTACATTAATTTATGATGAGTACTATTTAATGACACAAAGATATGTTGCATTTTTAAGTGGCATTTGTTGAAGGTTATAAAGCAGTGTTACATCAACTGCCAAAAGTATCATAATTCATTTAATAAAGAGGCTGAACACACAAAAACTACACTGGTAAGGAAAAGTGGCAGGGTTGTCAGACAGAGATAATAAATAAGAGTAGAAATTTAGGGAAGAGTAGAGGAGCCACTTATTCTCATGTAAGAATCAATATAAATGTCTTAATTTGAGAGCTGTGGGATAAGAATCCAAAGCAGGAAAAAAAAAACCCACTACATACAGGAAGTTGAAAATTAATCATTAAGTTAAAAGGACTTTTGTTGTGCATTCATGATTCTCATGTTAGTGGAAAGTTCATCTTGTCTATGCCACAGTATATAGAACAAGAAGCAAAAGTGTTTATCCACAGTGAGTAATGTGGAAGAAAAACAAAGATTTCAGCATGAAGAAAAAGAATAAGAATTCTCCTTATGTGTTGAACAATTTGAGGTGTTCAGGTTTCTTACACAAAAGCATAAACCATGAGCAACAGCGATGTCCTAAAATTTTCAAACTCATAAACAAGCAGACAAGATATCTAATGTGATAATTTTGTATAACAAGACAGTCGGAAAAATAAAAACAATGTTTGAGAATCTCCAGTGGCCATGTGAATACTATCACTTCAGAGCTATTTTTCACAGTGGAGCAAAGGAACAACCCATACCTGGTTGGTGTAGGAAAATTATTCCCACAGTATATCGTGTTCCTAGCAGATGATGCAGGACTCTGAGACTGTGACAGGGAAGATAATCCTTAGAGGAGAAATGGCTTAAGAGGCAGGAATGTATTCCATGCACAGTAAACAGAAACAGGTGCTTCAGAGCATAAGTAGCAGGTATCGCAGCACTTTCTTGTCTGTGCTAAGACTCCACTGGCTCTGCCTCCCGCAGGTGTCACCAGCAGGAGTCCACTCTGGAGCAGTTTACTGTCAGGCTATGGCTAGAGCCGCTACCAGCTGATAACTGGACTTAGCTAGCAGCCTGACTGCTAAAATGCCCAGCTGATGAAATTTTTATTTGCTGTATTTGCCTCTGATTGGAGGAAGAAAAAGAAAAAAACTTCAGTAACCTAGGTGATTTCCACCAGAGCCGCTACTGAATCACCTGTCCCTTCCCTGTTACTGTCTGATGCAACAGAAACAGGGAGGATGAGAGGGAAAGATAGGGAAAAGACGTATTTCCCCGGAGCTTGAGCTAATATTAACAATGGGATCAGGAAGCCTGGCAGTAGTGGTACAGGCCTTTAATTGCAGCACTCCGGAGGCAGAGGCAGACGCATCTCTGTGAGTTCGAGGCCAGGCTGGTCTACAAGAGCTAGTTCCAGGACAGGCTCGAAGAAGACTAATGTAAAAGAAACACCAATTAGTCTACGAGGATGGCACCACTTTAACAGACCGTAGGCAGCCCTGCTGTGCTTGTTAATTCCCCTGGAAGTCCTGCCCCTTTCTGAGCAAATACAAAGGAGGGGTGGATGGAAAGTGGAAAGGAGGTGGGATAAGGTCCTGGGAGAAGAGGAGAGAGGGAAGGCTACAGTTACAATGTAAAATAAATAAGTACATATTAAAAAAACAATATTCAAATTCAGCCAGTAGAGTCAGGGACTATTAAGTTGGATTGATGTTTGGGAATAGATACTCACTATCTAGAGCAAACCCTTGGTTTCTGTCAACCTTTTCTTATTGTGACTCTTGGCTGCCAAGTGCAACTTGTTGCTGACACTTTGATAATTTCTTTTATCATTTTACCCCAAAGATATGATTATATGCTTGAATTATAATACTTTTTAATGTATTTAATCTAGTAGAGTGCCTTTGAAATCGTTTTGGTATTAAAAAGGAAATTCTGTTGTTTCTGTGGATGTCTGTGGGTTTTCCCCAACATGATTTTGACTATTTGCTCATAATGTCGCTCCTATCTCTGGGACTGGCCGTGAAGGGTTAGTTAGACCTGAGTAAGTATGAGCTCAATGAATCCAGAGTGAAAGTTTGGGAACCTGAATAAGAACAAACTTGGGCAGTTTGTTGGGCCTCTGGCTGAGGAACCAATATTCATCCTTAGTGTTTTAACTGCCTCTATGGAGCAATTCCATATGGAGTTAGAGCTTGTTCAGCCTTGATAAAGTGGGAAGGTTACTGGACCTGCCTCAAGTAAAGTGAGAGCTTTGTTGACTCCCATGTCAGTCCTCACCCTCTCAGATGATTGGATAGTGTGAGATGGGGAGCAGGTACTGTTAGTTGGATGACTGGTGGGTCAGGAATTAGAATTCATAAGTAAAATGGCATTTTGAAATAACAAACAGATAAATAAATAAATAATAAATGAATAAATATTAGAGAACTGTTGTTCTAAAAATCTTATCTGAAATACCCTATTGCCACAAAATGGCACACAATGTTATAGTAATGAAAAACAATTTTAGAGGGGTAGTTATTTCAGAATAAATATTCTTAAAATATATGTATAGATTCAAAAATACTCTGTGAATGTCTGTTACTTTTTATTACTAGTAATTCATGTGTCTAAATTAGCTTAAATTAATATTCATAAATTTGGTATTTATAAAAATCCACTCCACTCCCTATATTACATTTCTTTTTCCATCACCACAATCCTTATTCTATTTGAAGTTCCCCTAGGCTCTCTCTCTCTCTTTAATAATTGAGATCAATTAATTCATTTGTGAGTTCACAGAGTCCAGGCCATGCCCTGGAAGATAGGTAGGCACTCTCATAAAGCATCCCCTAGAAAATCTGGTGCATTTACTCCATCAGCTCATTAAATGACAATAGACAGTATGATAAGGCTTAGGATAAATGAGTAGAATGGCTATTCATACTGGGATTTTTGCCTATATAGCATGAGTCCACAACAGTCTGGCAATTGTACAGTCTCTCGTTGGTTATATGATGGTCCTACTGTGAGAACTGGATAATAACCAAATCCTGACTGGTAAGAAGCCCCACTGCTGACTCATTATTTCACTCCTGGCCTCTGTGTGAAAGATTGTGTGCATTGAACTTGAGCAAGAAATAAGGCCCTATGAGGACCGTGATCACTGTTCCAGTAATGAAGCCAAATCCTGGGGTAATCTCAGAGTTCTCAGTCTTAGATTCTTATTGATATTTTTTATACTTCCACCTAAGTGTGTTGCAGCAGAATAAGTAATACTGAAAAAGGCAAGACAAAAAAAATGTCATTTACCGAGGGCTTGGACTCAAACTGATAAAGACAAAATAAATTTCTTTTATTGTGCTTTGCCAATTACTGATGTTGCTCTCATTTTTTGATTTACCATGTCAACCTTCGCAAATGCAATGTTATCAATCCTCATGTATTATATATATATATATATATATATATATATATATTCTCTGTCGATACATGTATTCACATTTATATAGAAATGTATATGTATGTGCATATACATATATAACTATGTACCTCACATAAGGATATGTGTGTGTGTGTTTGTTTGTGTGTACTTAAAATAAGCTGTTTATTTATTAGGGGGAAATTATGTTTAGGTCCCACACTGAATATTACAAATTTTAATACTGTATCTCTCTATGTAATAAAGATTAAAATATAAGGTGTATCATTAATCTTACAAAGAAAATTACTAACACATGAATAAGCTAAACAATTACATACATGTTAGAAGGTTTCATTTCCGGCTCGACATTGGCTGTGTGTATTTATAATTAATTTTGGCTTCACAGAGCCAAGTTATACCCATAATATATTCTCTCCAGTATTAATGTGTGAGAAAAGACATAATAGAAAATGCATTAGATGTTCTTCACAATAATAACAAGAATTCTCTCCAACCACTAGTCTATATTTAGTATACATGCTTACTCTTCTATTATGTGAACTTTGTTCCAGGTAAATGAACTGTGTGCATGGTATTGGAAATAATATCGGCAAATTGGCAGCGCTGAGACCTGTGATAACAGAGGGAATCTGTCTTTCCTCTTTCATCATCTTGATAATGTTTAGGCTTTAAGACACTTAATAATTACTCCTGAAGTTTTAGTCTATAACATGGAAAAGGAATGGATTGACATTATTTAAATTGATGTGAAATGAGTATAGGAGGCATTTTCAGAGCATTCCCCAGAAGCAACAGGAAGATAAATTCGGTTTGGTTACAACACCTCAATCACGCAAAGGAATAAGAACAAGAAAACATTTATCACTTTGTATCTAAACTCACACAGCCATGTTCCTAGCCCTTTCTCTGTTCTCCTTCTAGATTATCACTTTTCACTGGAAATAGTAATATATAATATCAAGTTGCACTATGTTTCTGTGCTGTGATTTCTTCTACTCCTGCTTTTTGTCACCCTATTGCTGAGGACATTCTTGCTGATGTCATCAAAGTTGAAAATTGGTCCTGTCCTCAAGAAAATTTCATACATACTGACAACTGTTCATTATCTGGAAGGTTAACTGCATATTTTTGAGGGAGAATTAATTCTTGAACATCACTAGCAACATATGATAGTGTTCTCACTTCTCAATACTCTCGTATATAATTGAGTAAACATGGAACTAACCAAGTACTTTCTAGTGACTTAAAGAGACATTCCACAAGTTAGTACCTATACCTGACAATGCTAATGTGGCCATTATCTGAGTTTAGATAGGTTATGGTTATCAGGTAAACCTACTCTGACTATACTGCTATGGGGAAAAAAAAGAAACAAAAATTATGCCTACTAAAATGCTGTTACTTCATGAGTCAGTTCAATATTCAGTCCTCATCAGGGATGCTTTCTTGTGTTAAATAGTAAATAACATGGGGATTCTCAATCAGCCAATCTATAAAGTGTGAGCAAATTTTCAGCCCTAGGTTCTAAAGTGGGATTCCATCAGGAAACCTCTCTACTAAAGCTTCAGACATCTCTGAATCTTCAGAATTCACATGAAGATCCATGGTTGATTTCTGCTCTTAGACTCATCTGACCTTGTCTCTTTAGGTCATGTAGTGATTTTGTGTACTAAAACCATGATTGACAGAGGTTTTTAATATTTTTGGAAAAGTAATTATCTTTTACAATTTCTTTGTTAATAAAATGAACAAAACATAAATCTAATGGTTTCAAACAAGTAGTATAACAAATACAGAATACATACAGAAAATCTTAGAAGTCTAATATGGCTTAAGAATATTGGTAAGATTTGCATAGATGGCTCAACAGTCAATACCAATTGCTAATCTTACAGAGAAGACTAATTGATTCCCAGCACCTACAAGATTCTCAAGAAGTTCTGTAACGATAGTGCATTGGGTTTGACAAAACATTGAGACCATTAAGGGACACAAAGCAGCAGGTATTAAAAGATATTCCTAATAACAAAACACTCACATTCATAAAATTCAAAGAAGTAATTATAAAGTAATACAAAGTGAAATTTTATCTAAATACACTGCTGAACCACAGAATAAAAAGAGGACAAAACTAGGGGCTGGAAAGATGGCTCAGAGGTTAAGAGCACTGACTGCTCTTCCAGAGGACGTGAGTTCAATTCCCAGCAACCACATGGTGGCTCACAGCCATCTATAATGAGAAATGGTGCCCTCATCTGGCACGCAAGCATACATGGAAGGAATGTTGTATACATAATAAATGAATAAATATTTAAAAAAAAAGAGGACAAACCTAAACAAGAAAGCAATGGGCATATAAGACACTGACTTTCTTCTAAGATTAAATTCTGCTGAAACACAGAATCAAAAGAGTAAAAAACTAAACAAGAAATCAATGGGCATATAAGTCACTTTCTTCTAAGATTAAAATAGTTTGGTTATGCTACACACACATAATAACTATATGTCATTTTCTATAGAGAGGGACAGAATATATTTTAAAAATCCAGAACCCTTTCATGATAAAAACCCTCAGTAAATAAGGAAGAGAAAATCTATATTTAAACCCAAATGGATTGAGAAAAAAATTAATAGGCAAAATTTTATCTGTAAAGTTTTATTATTCCAGATTAAAAAGATACAGCCAATTTAAAAAAAAACAATAAAACATGCATTTTCTCCACATTTCTACTCAATATTTGTTTTAAGGCTATAGCCCGCTGTATTAGATGAGGAAATAACATAAGGGATCCCGTGTTTACTATGCACATTTGATACATGATAAGGACATTATAATACATCAAGAAGAAAATGACATAAATTTACGGATAGAAAGATCCTAAGGAATTCAAACAACTCATTCTAACATATAAAGAATTCTCACTTAACTCACATTAACAAATTAATTCAGGTGAATTTCTAAACAAATGATATCCTAAACACTAATTCAGAAATAAATATATTAAGGGAGTATAGGTAACCCTTGGTTATTATCCAGCAGTCACAGCTCACTAGATCATGGAGCAAAAGAATCATATGAATTTAAAGGTAGTATACTCTCCTGGGCAACATAGAGAAATTACTAGTAAGAACTGATTGATTCTTGATATAAACAATATTTAATGCATTTAATAGTGCATAATACACTGGTAAAAAGAGATTCTTCAACTGATCCTGAACAAGTTTTTAGCTGTTTTATTCCTGTGTGCATTTCTCTGCAAAGCCATTAAGAAAGGGCTTTTATGCAATGATAAGACGGATATTAAAAAGTCACATAAAGTTCTTGTGGAATTTCATTTCTAAGTTATCAAAGATTTATAATATGGATGATATATTTGGAAGGACTAAGAAAAGGATCTTAAGAAAATATGTATTGCAATATCTAAGCATATTTACATTGTGATTACATTAAAAATAATATATTAGATCTTTTAAAAAGTATAGAGACATAAGTAGAAAAACATATTTCTTTAAAATTTTAATAGAACTAATCTGACAAATTTTATATGTATAACCAGGAAGGATCAGATATATGAATTTTGTATAAAAATAAGATATTTCAAAAAAAATTCATTAAAGCATAATTTAATTTGATCCCCATCTAGTGGTAGGTGAAATATAGCAAATATCATACAATCACTATATGTTAATGATATAATGAGGTCTTGCTGTTTTTATGTTGACTGAGCATCCATTTAATGATGACTTCATAGTTATAAAGAAAGAAATGAACACTTAACCTGAGCTGCTACTAGGTCACTGAGTTCTACAACCTTCTTGAAGATGCATATGAAACAATTTAGTTAACACCACTGTGACCTTGTTATTGGCTTTCTAAGGAAAGATGAAATAGAACATCAAGGTATTTCTTTTCTCATACCTCTTCAAAAAGAAATGCACATTCACCAATATCATGTAGTAACAATTTGACTTACAGAAACCTTCTAAATTTATTTAACCCCATTGTCAAAAGAAAGACACAACAATCTCAGCAAAGTTTTGGGCACATGACTCTTGCACAGATAATTTTCTTTCACTATATGATGTTTGTTTTTTGCTGCTTTAATGAAACACTGCTCTACTATTTGTGAGCAGGAGAATCATTTAGATAGAATTATTTGACAAGTTAGAGTCCACTATTATGAAATTTCATTTTTAGTGCACAATGCATATATCTGGAGGCAGGGACAAAAACAGAGAACATGGTAATACTTCCACCCAACACTTTGAATTCATATGCATCTACTAACAATCTCTACAAAGCTTTCACTTACCATATTGTAATGGCCCTCAAACATCAATTATCAACCAAGAAATGTCGCTCAGACATGCACTTACGATAATAAGAAAGGAGAAAATATGTTGCTGATATTTCTGTACAGAGTCCCCAGAGATGTTGCTTTTATATAACTAAGTATTCTGCAATGTTCCTCTCTTTCTGATGCTGTCCTTTGCATTCCCCACTTTCAACGTTTGTTGTCTGAGACCTGGATCAATAGCTTGGCATCAAAATATTATCTCTGATGTATTTTTGTATTAGATACATATCGGCACAGTATACAAGAAATGAATTTCGCCATTGGAGATTTGAACTTTTGACCCTAAGTGACAACAGAATCATAACAAATAAATTTCCTGCAATGTATTTTCATGTATAACAATGACTTTGGTGATAGGAACAACAGCATCTGTCAAGGTTACTGCTTGATATTTTCATAGAATCTAAGGGTTGCTGATATACACTGACAATCAGGATCCATGCACACTACAGGATACAAGATCAAATCCAAAAAATCAGTCGCCCTCCTATACACAAATGATAAGGAAGCAGAGAGGGAAATCAGAGAAGTATCACCTTTCATGATAGCCACAAATAGCATAAGATATCTGGGAGTAACTCTAACCAAGGAAGTGAAGGATTTATTTGACAAGAACTTTAAGTCTTTGAAGAAAGAAATTGAAGAGGATACCAGAAAATGGAAGGATCTCCCTTGCTCGTGGGTTGGGAGGATCAACATAGTAAAAATGGCAATTCTACAAAAAGCAATCTATACATTCAATGCAATCCCCATCAAGGTCTCAACAAAATTCTTCACAGATATTGAGAGGACAATAATCAACTTTATATGGAAAAACAAGAAAACCAGGATAGCCAAAACAATCTTATACAAGAAAGGTACTTCTGGAGGCATTACCATCCCTGACTTCAAACTCTATTACAGAGCTACAGTATTGAAAACAGCTTGGTATTGGCATAAAAACAGAGAAGTCGACCAATGGAATCATATAGAAGACATGGGTCTTAAACCACAAACCTATGAACACCTGATTTTTGATAAAGGAGCCAAAAGTACACAATGGAAGAAAGAGGGCATCTTCAACAAATGGTGCTGGCATAACTGGATGTCAACCTGTAGAAGAATGAAAGTAGATCCATATCTATCACCATGCACAAAACTCAAGTCCAAATGGATTAAAGACCTCAATATTAATCTGAACACACTGAACCTGTTAGAGGAGAAAGTGGGAAGTACTCTACAACAAATGGGCACAGGAGACTGTTTCCTATGTATAACCCCAGCTGCACAGACATTAAGGGCAACATTGAATAAATGGGACCTCTTGAAGCTGAGTAGCTTCTGTAAAGCAAAGGACATTGTCACTAAGACACAAAGGCAGCCTACTGACTGGGAAAAGATCTTCACCAACCCTGCAACTGACAAAGGTCTGATCTCTAAAATATATAAGGAACTCAAGAGACTAGACTTTAAAATGCTAATTAACTCAATTAAAAAGTAGGGCGCTAAACTGAACAGAGAATTCTCAACAGAAGAAGTTCAAATGGCCAAAAGACACGTAAGGTCATGCTCAACCTCCTTAGCTATCAGGGAAATGCAAATCAAAACAACTTTGAGATACCATCTTACACCTGTCAGATTGGCTAAAATCAAAACACCAATGATAACCTTTGCTGGAGAGGTTGTGGGGTAAGGGGTACACTCATCCATTGCTGGTGGGAATGCAAACTTGTGCAACCACTTTGGAAAGCAGTGTGGCGGTTTCTCAGGAAATTCGGGATCAACCTACCCCAGGACCCAGTAATTCCACTCTTGGGAATTTACCCAAGAGATGCCCAATCATTCTACAAAAGCATTTGTTCAACTATGTTCATAGTAGCATTATTTGTAATAGCCAGATCCTGGAAACAACCTAGATGCCCTTCAGTGGAAGAATGGATGAAGAAACTGTGGAATATTTACATATTAGAATACTACTCAGCGGTAAAAAACAATGACATCTTAAATTTTGCATGCAAATGGATGGAAATAGAAAACACTATTCTGAGTGAGGTAACACAGACCCAAAAAGATGAACATGGGATGTACTCACTCATAATTGGTTTCTAGCCATAATTAAAGGACATCAAGCCTATAATTCGGGATCCTTGAGAAGATAATAAGAAGGTGAACCCAAAGAAAAACATATAGTAATCCTCCTGGATATTGGAAGTACACACGATTGCCGGGCAAAAATTGGGAACTTGAGGGTGGGGTGAGACGGGGCCAAGGGAAGATGGGAGAGAAAAGCATGAAGGGGAGAATGGGGGGAGCTTGGAGGAATGGGATGCTTGGGATACAGGAAGGGTGTATATGGGAGCAGGGAAGCATATATCTTAATTTAGGGAGCCATCTGAGGATTGTCAAGAGACTTGACTCTAGAGGGGTTCCCAGGTTTCCAGGGAGACGCCCCCAGCTAGTTCCTTGGGCAGCTGAGGAGAGTGAGCCTGAAAAGGCCAGTTCCTATAGCCATACTGATGAATTTCTTGCATATCACCATAGAACCTCCACCTGGCGAGAGATGAAGAAAATGACCGAGATCCACATTAGAGCACTGGACTGAGCTCCCAAGGTACTGATGAGGATCAGAAGGAGGGAGAACAAGAGAAAGATAGTCCGGACCGTGAGGGGTTCGTTCCCCCATGGAGACGGTGGGACAAAACTAAAGGGAGATCACCAACTCCAGTTGGAATGGGACTGATGGAACATGAGACCAACCCGGACTCTCTGAATGTGGCCGAAGGTGGAGGCTGACTGAGAAGTCAAGGACAAAGGCGCTGGGCTTTGATTCTTCTGCATGGACGGGCTCTGTGGGAGCCTTCTCAGCTTGGTTGATCACCTTCCTGGACTTGGTGGGAGTTGGGAGGACCTTGGTCTTAACATAGAGTAGGCAACCCCAATGGCTCCTTGGCCTAGAGAGGGAGGGAGGGGGTATGGATGGAGGGGAGGAGAGGGATGTGGGAGGAGGAGGGGAGGAGATGGAAATTTTTAAATATAAAAAAATAAACCATAAAAATAAATAAAGAAAGAAAGAAAGAAAGAATGAGACAGTGGTGTCAAATCTTAATAGAGCAGCAGCAGCTTAAGAAACAGATTGCTATTTCTTGCAGAAAAGACAGGAGTAGAAGACTCTGAGCTGTAATACCAAGAATCATAAAATCCCTGCATTTGCTGATTTTCATATTATCTGACTCCTGAAGAAGTGAGGACCAGTGTGCCTAATCTGGGCAATTGTACAGTCTGGCTTTGGTTATATCCAGGTCCAACTGAGACCTGGATTATAGCCAGAGCCTGACTGGCAAGAACCCGCACAACTGACTCTTTTATTTGTGCTTTTGGGCTCTGATTGATGGAGAGTATGCATACAAATTGATCATGAAAAAAGAACCAATAAGGAGAGTAATCTCAATTCCAGCAATGGACAGATATTCTGAGGTAAACTAGACGTATCATTCACAGTTGCTGACTCATTCCTGTCTCCCACGTGAAGGTGTGCTGCAGTTGAAAGGAGAAAACTGAATGTGGATGTGAGGGAAAATGTAATTTTCCTTGGGTACTGACTGGAATTATCAAAAGAAAAAAAATGTCGCAAATATGAGAAAAACCTATATCCATCTACCAGGGCCTACATCCAGGCTAACTAAATGAAAAAATCCATTTTTGCCAGAAGCTGGGTTATTAGGAATCTAACTGCAAGTTCCTTCTTTCTGCTTTCATTTTCTTATGTGCCATGTCAGATTCCACACATACATTATTTAGATGCTTTAACTTCATCCATTATTCAATATATGTGAGAGCCTGAAATGACTTGTATGTTTTTAAGTGAAAATGTTACATACATCCCTTCTCTGAACATCTTCAATTGTATACTGTGTCCAGCAGTGTCCATTGATTAAGCAATAACTTGAAGCATTCATTTTAGAAATAAGGATTCACAAACTTATATACATTCAGAAATTACACATTAGTACATATGACTTTATGTATGGTTCCAAAAATGTCTACAGGAATTTGGCATCAATTTCAATTTTAATTAGTCATACCATACTAGTAAAGTATTATTATTATATTAATGTGTGAATATTGAAATTTAGAAAACAATCACATCTTATAAGAGAAGCAGTACCTTCAGAGACAGGATCCTATTGCTGCATAGGACTCAGGATCAGGTTATATGGAGCTGTAATGCTAGAATCAGGCAATCCCTGACTTTGCTGCATGTTACCTGTTATGACTCCTGAATATTTGAGTAGCATTCTGCCAAGTCTGGGTGCTTGATCAGCGGTGCTCTGGTTATTCCTAGGTCCTATTGAGACCTGGACTATAGCCATAGCCCCACTGGAAAGAACCTGCACTGCTGATGGTTTTATTAGCACTCCTGTACACTGATGGAAGGAGTTTGGGCATTCAAATTGAGCCTGAATTGAGGACCAATGAGGAGAGTTATCTCAGTTCCAGCAAAGAAAGCAAATACTTTTCTTTCTCCATCTGATGGGTATCTCCATCAGAGCTGCTCGTCCTTACTGTCCTGACCGGAAGTTATTTTGCAGCTGAAGCTGAGAAATTGAAATAGGATTTGAGGCAAAAAGCTGATTCCCCTGGTTGCAGACTCAAATATCAACAAAGCAAAACGAAACACCTGTGGTCAATATGGTGTGATCCCTTATCTGACTACCATTGTCTCCTTCCAGGCTATATACTCGAAAGCTGAAATTTCTGACTTGTAGGTGGGTGATTATGAATCTTTGCTGCCAATTGCTTCTTTCTGCTCTCATTTTGTGTTATGTCTTTTCTGAGTCCCCACATATGTTTAAATGCTTACATTTTATCAATTATCCAATATATAAGAGTTCCTGAAATGACATGCTTGTTTTTAAGTGGAACTTTTTTTTTTCCGTTTCTCTGAAAGTCCCCAGTTTGTGTACAGTATACAACACTGTAATAATGATTAAGCAACAATCAGATCTATTACTTTTAAAAGGAAATAGCCATAATACTGGTATACTCTCAGAAATTGCATGTTTGTTCATAAAATATTATTTGTTATTCCACAATGTACGGATGCATTTGATAATTGTACGGATGTATTTTACATAGCCACATCTTGCTCATAAAATATTCTGTTTCTTATTAATTGAGACTATTGAATTTGGAAAAAATTCCAGTCTGCCTAGGATCAGTCTGCCTAGACTGGGCAATTGTACAGCCAGTCTTTGGTTATATCCAGGTCCTACTGTGAGACTAGGAAAATAGCCAGTGCCGGACTGGAAAGAACACACACTGCTAATGCTTTTATTAGCACTCCTGTGCTCTGATTGAAGGAGAGTGTGCATGTAAATAAAGCAGGAAATAAGGACCAATGAACAGAGCAATCTCAATTTCAGCAACTAAGGGAAATCATCAAGTAACTTTGGAGATCTCTGTCTTAGATGCTTATTGGTTGCCCTAATATCTTCCACAACTGCAAAGATTAAATGATTGACTGATAGCTTTCTTCATATATATGTGAATAGTATATATTTATTCTACTTCTGTATATACAAGTATACACAAACACACACACAGACACACAGACACACACACACACACACACGCATATATATATATATATATATATATATATATATATATATATATATACACACTAGTACAATAACTTACATGAATATGTTTGTGTGTCCTGAAATGAGATGCTTTTATTTTGAGTGGAAACAAGAACTTAGAAGCCCTTCTCTGATCATCTCCAGTTTTCAAATTGTATACAAAAATTTCCTGAAAATTTAAAAATAATGTGATAATGTTTTCCTTGTGGCTTCAACATGTCTGCATGTACTTGACAATAATTGTGGTTTCAAAGAGCCAATTTATATTCATAACATATTCTTTCATTATTAATGTGTGAAAAGGGACATATTAAACTATTCACTACATTTCCTTTAGAAGAATTACAAGATTATCTCTAAAATCAATACTCTATCCTTAGTACATATTCTTACTTTGTGTTTTGTGATCATCTGTGTTTGGGTAAGTTATCTGTGTGCAAGGATAGGGAATATAATACCAACTCACTGACAGGACCTTAGGGCTGTGAGGAAATCTGTCTTTCTCTAGGCATCATCTGAATTAAATAACATAAATCAAACTGAAAATGTTTAGGCTTTAAGACTCTTACACAAGTTATTAGAATGTTCCTTTGGTATTATGCTTGTAGAATTGTACATTCAAAATCTGTTGATGATAATTTGTTGGTGGTAAGTGTAAAACTTTCTTGAAATATGCATTACAAAATAGTTGGATGCAATGGTATTTTTTTCTTTAATTTATTACTTAAAAAATACCAATCCAAATTCCCCATTACTCCCCTCCTCCCAGTCCCCTCCCTCTCCCTCAAAAAGCCCTCTCCCTCCCCCTCTAACACTAAGGGAGCATAATGCACCATGCCCTGTGGGAATTACAAGGCCCTCTCTACTATGTTTAGGTTGAGTAAGGTTTACATCTAAAGAGAATACGATCCCAAAAGTCAACCCTCTTCAGGTGGGCTTGGTTGTTCTCATGCTCATTCACTAATAATCCACTTGGAGTTGGTAAGCTACCATTGGCTCAAGCAAACTTTCTAAGTGGATAGCCCTTTCATGGTCTTGAATTCCTTGCACATACTCTCACTACCTCTAATTTTCACCTGGATATTGGGAGGTCAATCCAGTGCTTCAATCTGGGTCATTGTCTCTGTTCCCCATCTGTTGTTGAACAAAGGTTCTATGGTGATATTTAAGATAATCATCAGTCTGACTATAGGTTAAGGTCAGTTCAGAAACTCTCTATTCTATTACTTTAGGGTCTCAGCTGATTTCATCCCAGGGGTTATTGGGCATTTTTCTAGAACCAGGTTTCTTACTAACTCAATAATGGTTTCCTCCATCAAGATATCTCTTTCCTTGCTCTCATATCTGTTCTTCCTTGATCATGACCATCCCATTCCCTCAAGTCCTCCTCTATCCAACTTCTCTCCATTTTTTACCCCTGCACTACCTGCTCCCAAATTTTTATCTGATTCCAATTTCCAGGTGGGGGTATTTTTGTTTTTTCGGGGGTTCACATTATTAATTAGTTTCTCTAGGATCCTAAGCTATAGGCTCATTTCCCTGTGTTTAGGTCTACTATTCACTTATGAGTAAGTACATACCAAGTTAGTTTTTTTGTGGATGTGTTACTTTACTCAGGATGATGTTTTATAATTCTATCCATTTGCATGCAAAGGAAACATTCTTCTTCCTTATCTATCAGGGAATTGCAAATAAAACAAACTTGAGATACCATCTTACACCTGTCAGAATGGCCAAGAACAAAACACTAATAATAGCATATGCTGGAGAGATTGTGGAGCAAGGGGAACATTAATCCCATTGCTGGTGGGAATACAAACTTGTGCAACCACTTTGGAAATCAGTGTTGCGGTTAATCACAAAACTGGAATCAACCCACCTCAGGATTCTGCAATTCCACTCTTGGGAATATATCCAAAAGACGCTCAATCATACTACAAGAGTATTCAATTATGTTCATAGCCACATTATTTGTAATAGCCAAGAACTGGAAACAACCCAGATGCCCTTCAACTCAAGAATAGATAAAGAAAGTGTGACATATTTACACATTAAGTTCTACTCAGAAGTAAAAAATAATGACAGCATGCAATGGTATATTCACAATGACAGAGTGACATAGTGTTTCTCAATGATACAGAATTAGTCAATCAAAGTATGAAATCTCATAATGTGTAAGAACTCAGAGTTTTTATTTCTGTCCCACTTAGCCTGAGATAAATAGTTATGATTGTTTCCATGATATTAATACATTAATTTCAAGTACCATCAACAGTAGTTATTATTTCCTACTGAACAGCTTGCTGATACAGACATGCAAACACTGTGTAGATTCTAAACCATAAAGCAAGTATAACAGGAGATATTAAGCAGAGAATAACAGATATTTCTTATATGCACCTAGATATTTTACCACTTTTCTATCACTGAGGTCATTTTTTGCATTTCACCATTTTCAGCCTTTTGACAGTAAAGTCTAAATTAATGGAAGTAATCACCTATATTTGAATAATATGATTAACTCTGATAGATTGAAGAAATACTGTATTCTGAACAAGTGTCCAAGAATCTGAGACCAATGATCACAGGCCTAAACAAAACCTATATCTATCATTCAGAGAGAGCAATACAAAGAAATCATGGCTGAATGGTATACCCATAGGTCAGTTCACAATTGTCTCCAAAATGTATTTTCCTTATATACTGGGTGGGAAATAAAACAATGATGGGCAGGCAGGCTCTTTTTAAAATTATTAGAGACTTTGTGGGACTGTGTTGCAATGTTACTTCTCTTCAAATAACTCACTGATCTATATTGAATAGAAGACAAAAAAATTCTATCACCTTCAGAGGAGGTGAATGAATGCATCACAATACTGTCTTCTTGCCTCAACTTTACTGTCCATCATTGGTACTCCAAGGCTGGGGTAGCAGATACAGGTCATGCACAGGATCAAAATATACAAAAGCACCAGAAGCATTAACAGAGAAATCCGGTGTGTTAATTTCTTTCATGTCAAGAATGTAACACTAGTCTGTCACTAACAGAAAGAAACTGATTTCCAATAAAGCTCATGGCTGGCTAATGATATGGAGAGGAATGGGCTGACAAGGAAGGAAGAACAAAGTAGTAGAGTTCGTATATACTAAAATGTACATGTCCTGTATGATAATTTATGGTTGTGCTTCCTTGGTGAAATGTAGGATGACATCTTCAAAATGTTCTCATGATATTTTCATAGACTCTAGGAGTTGACAATGAACATGGACCATGCCATAGCAGTCCCACAGTGGATCTCCCTAGTGAGTGTAATACATGAACATCTGCAAAGTTTTTCTTCCTTACAAAAGATACAGCTCTTCAAAGCTGAGGCAGGAATTGAACATCTTAAAGAAAATGTGTACCTTCAGAAACAGTAAGTTACTTGCTGCATGGAGGCAGGAGCAGGTGGCTTGCTGCTCTAATCCTGGGAATATAATTATTGCTGCCCTAGCTAAATGCTCTGGGTTCTGACTCCTCCTGCACAGGTCAGAAGCAGGGTGCCATGTCTGGATCAATGTACAATGGGGCTTTCATCATACCCAGGTCCACCTGAGAATTGGACGATAGCTAGACCCTGACTAGTGAGAATCCACACGGCTGACACTTTATTAGCAGTCCTTTCTCTTATTGAATGTGTGTGGGCACTCAAACTGAGCATGCAAAAAAAAAAAAAAAACAGTAAGTATCTCAATCCTAGTCATGGAGACAAATCCAGCTGGGCTCTTGGAACACTCCATCAGAGCAGCTGATTCATTCTTATATGTACTTGAATGTATTTTGTAACTGAAGCTGTCTAATATAGAGTGTGAGGGAAAATATAATTTGCCCAGGGCTCTGGCTTCAATTATCAAAGAGAAAAACAATATTTTGACAAATGGAGTTAGTACCCTAACTTGCTGTTTATACTAACAACCTGAAAATCTACATCAAATCCTTGGTCTCTCCGGGAGCCAGGTAATTTTGGTTCTTTTTGTCATTTGCTGAGAGTTGCTGTAATGATTTATCATATTACCCAAACATAAATATTAAATTCTGAAATTAAGCTTTTCTGCTGTATGTATTTTTTTACTTATGTATATATGTATATTTGCATGTATGCATAATTGTTTCTATATATGTAAACATATTTCTATGAATGAAAACATTTATTTGTATTTGTATGTATACATATATACGTATCTTTGTATGAATGTAGGCATTTATTTATATTTTATGTATGCATGTATGCACATATACATGTATAATTATGTATGTATGTATGTATATTTGTATGGATGTATGTGTACATATTCACTTACCTGAGAAAAGATGAGTGTGCTCTAGTGTAAATGTTACTTACAGGCTCTGTACTGCTCATCCCTATTTTCTAAACAAGTGTCATGGTTATTAAGCAATAATCTGAGGTCTTCCTTTAAAAAAGATATATTCAGGATACATGCCATATTCTAAATAATTGCACACTCTCTCCTTATCTCTTCAATATAGTGCTTGAAGTTTTAGCAATAGCAATAAGACAACATAAGGGAATCAAGGGGATTCGATTTGGAAAGGAAGAAGTTAAACTTTCGTTATTTGCAGATGATATGATAGTGTACATAAGCAACCCCAAAAAACTCCACCAAAGAACTCCTACAGCTGATAAACTCCTTCAGTAACGGGGCAGGCTACAAGATCAACTCCAAAAAATCAGTCGCCCTCCTATACACGAAGGATAAGGAAGCAGAGAGGGAAATCAGAGAAGTATCACCTTTCATGATAGCCACAAATAGCATAAGATATCTGGGAGTAACTCTAACCAAGGAAGTGAAGGATTTATTTGACAAGAACTTTAAGTCTTTGAAGAAAGAAATTGAAGAGGATACCAGAAAATGGAAGGATCTCCCATGCTCATGGATTGGGAGGATCAACATAGTAAAAATGGCAATTCTTCCAAAAGCAATCTATACATTCAATGCAATCCCAATCAAGGGCCCATTAAAATTCTTCACAGAGATTGAGGGGACACTAATCAACTTTATATGGAAAAACAAGAAACCCAGGATCGCCAAAAAAATCTTATACAATAAAGGTACTTCTGGAGGCATTACCATCCCTGACTTCAAACTCTATTACAGAGCTACAATATTGAAAACAGCTTGGTATTGGCATAAAAACAGAGAAGTTGACCAATGGAATCGTATAGAAGACCCGGATCTTAAACCACAAACCTACGAACACCTGATTTTTGATAAAGGAGCCAAAAGTACACAATGGAAGAAAGAGGGCATCTTCAACAAATGGTGCTGGCATAACTGGATGTCAACCTGTAGAAGAATGAAAGTAGATCCATATCTATCACCATGCACAAAACTCAAGTCCAAATGGATTAAAGACCTCAATATTAATCTGAACACATTGAACTTGATAGAGGAGAAAGTGGGAAGTACTCTACAACAAATGGGCACAGGGAATAGTTTCCTATGCATAACCCCAGCTGCACAGACATTAAGGGCAACATTGAATAAATGGGACCTCCTGAAGCTGAGCAGCTTCTGTAAAGCAAAGGACATTGTCACTAAGACACAAAGGCAGCCTACTGACTGGGAAAAGATCTTCACCAACCCTGCAACTGACAAAGGTCTGATCCCTAAAATATATAAGGAACTCAAGAGACTAGACTGTAAAATGCCAATTAACCCAATTAAAAAATGGGGTGCTGAACTGAACAGAATTCTCAACAGAAGAAGTTCAAATGGCCAAAAGACACGTAAGGTCATGCTCAACCTCCTTAGCTATCAGGGAAATGCAAATCAAAACAACTTTGAGAAACCATCTTACACCTGTCAGATTGGCTAAAATCAAAAACACTTATAATAACCTTTGCTGGAGAGGTTGTGGGGTAAGGAGTACACTCATCCATTGCTGGTGGGAATGCATACTTGTGCAATGACTTTGGAAAGCAGTGTGGCGGTTTCTCAGGAAATTCGGGATCAACCTACCCCAGGACCCAGCAATTCCACTATTGGGAATCTACCCAAGAGATGCCCAATCATACTACAAAAGCATCTGCTCATCTATGTTCATAGCAGCATTATATGTAATAGCCAGATCCTGGAAACAACCTAGATGCCCTTCAGTGGAAGAATGGATGAAGAAACTGTGGAATATATACATGCTAGAATACTACTCAGCGGTAAAAAACAATGGCATCTTGAATTTTGCATGCAAATGGATGGAAATAGAAAACACTATTCTGAGTGAGGTAACCCAGACCCAAAAAGATGAACATGGGATGTACTCACTCATAATCGGTTTCTAGCTATAATTAAAGGATATCGAGACTATAATTCGGGATCCTTGAGAAGATAATAAGAAGGTGAACCCCCCAAAAAAGATATAGTAATCCTCCTGGATATTGGAAGTAGACACGATCGCCAGGCAAAAATTGGGAACTTGAGGGTTGGGCCAGACGAGGCCAAGGGAAGATGCGGAGAGAAAAGTGTGAAGGGGAGAATGGGGGGAGCTTGGAGGAATGGGATGCTTGGGATACAGGAAGGGTGTATATGGGAGCAGGGAAGCATATATCTTAATTTAGGGAGCCACCTGAGGGTTGTCAAGAGACTTGAACCTAGAGGCGTTCCCAGGTTTCCAGGGAGACGCCCCCAGCTAGTTCCTTGGGCAGCTGAGGAGAGGGAGCCTGAAAAGGCCAGTTCCTATAGCCATACTGATGAATTTCTTGCATATCACCATAGAACCTCCACCTGGCGATAGATGAAGAAAATGACAGAGCCCCACATTGGAGCACCTGACTGAGCTCACAAGGTCCTGATGAGGAGCAGAAGGAGATAAACATGAGGAAGAAAGTCAGGACCGTGAGGGAACCTCCACCTGGCAATAGATGAAGAAAATGACTGAGCCCCACATTGGAGCACTGGACTGAGCTCCCAAGGTCCTGATGAGGAGCAGAAGGAGAGAGAACATGAGAAAGAAAGTCAGGAACATGAGGGGTGCGTTCACTCATGGAGACAGTGGGACAGAACTAATGGGAGATCACCAACTCCAGTTGGAATGGGACTGATGGATCATGCGACCAAACCTGTCTCTCTGAATGTGGCCAACAGTGGGGGCTGACTGAGAAGCAAAGGACAATGGCGCTGGGCTCTGATTCTTCTGAATGGACGGGCTCTGTGGGAGCCTTCTCAGCTTGGTCGATCACCTTCCTGGACCTGGGGGGTATTGGGAGGACCTTGGTCTTAACATTGAGTAGGGAACCCTGATGGCTCCTTGGCCTGGAGAGGGAGGGAGGGGAGGTATGGGTGGAGGGGAGGGGAGGGAAGGGGGAGAAGGAGGGGAGGGAAGGGGGAGGAGGAGGGAAGGGGAGGGGGAGGAGGAGGGGAGGAGATGGAAATTTTTAAATATAAAAAAATAAACCATGAAAAAAAGGAAAAAAAGAAATATTCAGGATAGATGCCATATTATAAAAAATTGTACATTTCTATGATCGAGTGTGTTTCTTTACTTCTCTTCATGTCTTTGGAAAATTATGCATTTGATAATTTTGGTTTGATAGAGCCAATTCAAACTTGTAGAAAGTTCTCTACAGTGGTAATATGTTATTCTTGCAATTTTGAACAAATTCACTTCCTTCTTTTCACTAGAATTTCTCTCTAATCACCAGTCCATCCTTAATAATTTACTTATTCTCTTTTCTATGACATATGTTTTCAGGTAAATCAGCTGTGTGTGCTTTGAAATTTTTAAAATTACTCTGTTTTTGTTATAGAATTATTGAAAAATCTGGAAGTTTAGTATTACAGTATATATATTTAAAAATGTAGATGATTGGCAGAACAATAGTTAAAATTCCTTAACCAATATTAATATTTGTGTTAGGATTTCAGAGAAAATAAATGTGGTAAAGCATTTTGAAAGTCTATTGTCACGTGTTCTTAGCATGTTTCAGAACATAACTAGTAAGATGAAAACACCAATTGAAAGCAAAATATATAGGAAACATTGTTACTATTTATAAGAACTACCAATAGAGATAAAGAGCAAAAGTTAAGCTGAGGAATGGATTCTAGGTCGGTAACAAATTTGAAGAAACAGAAAAATAGTGAAAGTTCACATTATGCATAACTATTATCTGTGGCAGGTGATAATCTAGAAGGAAAATCTGCACAGGGTCTAAGAACAGAACAATGTAATTTCAGAATCAAAGTGCTGAAAGTTTTCTTGTTCTTTTGCCCCTGTGTGACTAAATAGTTCTACCCAGACAGCACTTGTCTCCCTGTTGCCTGTGAGAACTGCTTTAAACATGCCTACTTTACTCCTTTCATGTATCTTTCAAAAATATCCAATTTACATCTCTGCATTACAGAAAAAAGTTTCAGGAATACGTATACTTTTAAAATTATTTTTCTGAAATTCATTATCTGAAAATAAGAAAATACGTAATGAGTCAATAGTTTTCCATACATACCTAGATTTTACTATTCATGGATTTTTCAGTTAAATTATGTCACAGTGTAAAAACCTTAAAGCAATGATGTATATTCCTAGTGTGTAATGTGGCAGAAAAACAAAGCTGTCATCATCAAGAAAAAAAATAGCACATCACCTTAAGAGTTTAAAAATTGTGTTGATCAGACTTGTTATACAGAATGCATAAGCCCTAAGATACAGTGATGTCCTTAAATTTTGAACCCCTACACAATCAGACTGATTTATATGTGTTCTTCTTGTTACTACCCATAGATTATCAGGTACTGGCCTCTGAGCTGCTAAAAATCAAATGAGCTTTGAAATGTGGAACCTTATAAGTCCTGTTTCAAAACAATAAATATCTTTATCCCTTGTAACTGACTTTTCTTGATATATTTATAACCATTTTTCCTTTCTGCCCACATCCTCATCAGGAATGTAGGCAATAGTGTCTGTGGTGTGGACAGTAGTGCTTTTGCACAGATAATGGGGATGGAAGGATCCATCAGTGGAGAAGAGACACAAGAATAGTGTGGAAAATTGCAAGGTAAAAGCTGTCATCATTCACATAATTCAAATTAACAGAGCATGTGTTTCCGGTATCACATACCTTCCTCAGAGGTCATACATCACAGGAAAGTAAGGCAAAAGACCCCAAATGTGCATCAGCACTTTGGCGATAACACTTTGATATAATCTTTTCAGGTCTTTCTTCATAAAATGTCAATGAAAGGAAAGAATGACTTTCTAGTAGCTTTGATAGTTTTGGAAAAATTAAATCATATCAATTCCACCACCCATCTAAATATTCCTTACACACCGACAGTCCCATGCTGTCTAACCTTATTGCACCACTTATTAATAAATTCAAAGCAGTGGACGACTGAAATCAAAGCAGTGTAAATTTTAATATAAAACAAAGATTGCAAATTTGAATTTATGAAATCCATAAAATCAGAAAGATGGGAATTAGTAATATATCTAATCTGATAATTTTGTACAAAAAGTACAGTGGGAAACAGGGAAAATAGTGTCTGAGAATCTCCTGAGTCCATGTGAATACTATACTGCAGAACAGTTTTTCACTGTAGAGTGAAGGAACAGCCCATATTGTTTGCTGTTCGATAATTATTTCCACAGTATCTCATAGTCCTCCTAGCAGATGATGCAGGACTCTGAGACTGAGACAGTGAAGATAAAGCTTAGAGGAGAAATGGCTTAAGAGGCAGGAATATATTCCATGCACAGTGAACAGTAGCAGGTGCCTCAGAGCAGAAGGAGCAGATATCTCAGCATTTTCCTGTCTATGCTAAGTCTCCACTGGCTCTGCTTGCCGCAGGTGTCAGCAGCAGGCTTCCTTCTCTGGAGCAGTTTACTGTCAGACTATGGCTAGATCAGCTAGCAGCTGATAGCTGGACTCTAGCCAGAGCCTGACTGCTAAAATGCCCAGCTGAGGAAATCTTTATTCGCTGGGTTTGCCTCTAATTGGAGGAAGAAACAAAAAAGAAAAAAAAAAGCCTGCTGTAACCTAGGTGATTTCCACCAGAGCTACTGAATCATCTGTCCCTCCCTCCTCACTGTCTGATGTAACAGGAAAAGGGAGGGTGAGAGGGAAACATAGGAAAAAGACATATTTACTTCTAGCTAGAGCTAAAATTAACAATGGGATCAGGAAGGGAAAGGATGTAATAACGTAAATAATGCAAGGGAAACTCCAATAAATCTACAAGAATGGCAATACTTGAGACAGACCCCTGGCAGCCCTGCTGCTTGTTGAAGCCCCTGGAAGGCTTTCCTCTTTCTGAGCAAATATGAAGTAGGGGTGGATGGAGATGAGAAAAGATGTGGGTAAGGTACTGGGAGGAGAGGAGGGAGGGAAAGCTACAGTCATCATGTAAAATAAAAAAGTACATATTAAAAAAGAAACAATAGTCAAATTCAACCTGTAGTGTCAAGGACTATTTATGCTTCTTGATGTTTGGGAATAGATACTCGCAATTCGGAGGAAAACATTGATTCCTGTCAACAGCTTCAGACTGTGACTCTTGGCTGCCAAGTGCAAATTGATGCTGAATCTTGGATAATTTCCTACATCAGTTTACCCCATAGATATGACTATATGCTTGAATTATAATACTTAAATACTTTTTAATGTATTTAATATATGAGTGCTCTTCAAATATTTTTTTTGTATTACAAAGGAAATGCTGCTGTTTCTGTGGATGCCTGTGTGATTTCCCCTTCATGATTTTGACCATTTGCTTATAATATTGGTCCTATCTGCGTGACTGGCCTTGAGGGGTTAGTTAGACATGAATAAACATGAGCTCACTGAATCCTGAGTGAAAGTTTGGGAACCTGAATAAGAACGAACTAGTCTTTTTGAATGTATTTGACAATTGTCTGACTTGGGCAAGTTTTGGGCCCACTAGCCAAGGACCAATATTTATCTTTAGTGCATGAACTGGCAGTATGGAGCAAGTTGGATATGGACGTATACCTTATTCAGCCCTGATAATTTGGGAAGGTACTGGTCCTGCCTCAATTAATGTGAGAACTTTGTGAATCCCTTGGGAGGCCTGACCCTCTCAGATGATTAAACAGTGTTAGATGGAAAGCAGGAAGTGTTAGCTGGAAGAGTCGTGGGTCAGGATTTCAAATTCATAAGTAAAACGGTACTTTCAGAAATAAACAGATAAATGGATATATAAATAAAAGAATAAATATGAGAGAATTGCTGTTCTAAAAATCTTTTCTGAAATACCCTATTACCACAAAATGTCACCAGTGTTATAGTAGTGAAAATTAGTTTTAGATGGGTAGTTATTTCAGAAGAAATATTCTTAAAATATATGTATAGATTCAAAAATTCTCTGTGAATATCTGTTACTTTTTATTGCTACTTACTTATGTGTCTAAATTATATTGCATTAATATGCATACATTTTGCATTTAGAAAAATTCACTTCCTACATTAGATTTCTTTTTCCAGTACCACAATCCTTATTCTTTATGAAGTTTGCCTAGGCTCTCTCTTTTTCCTTAATAATTGAGATCAATTAATTCATTTGTGAGTTCACTGAGTCCAGTCCATGCCCTGGAATATAGGTAGCCTCTCTCATAAAGCATCCCTTAGAAAATCTGGTGCATTTACTCCATCAGCTCATTAAATAACAATAGATGCTCTGATAAGGGTTAGAATTCATGAGTACCTTTTCTAGTCATACTAGGATTTTTCTCTGTATAGCATGACTCCACAAGACTCTAGCAATTTTACAGTTTGGCTTTCATATATGATGGTCCTACTGTGAGATATAGATTATAACCAGAGCCTGACTGGTAAGAAGCCCCACTGCTGACACATTTATTTCACTCTTGACCTTTGTTTGAAGGAGTTTATGCATTGAAGTTGATCAAGAAATAAGGACCAATGAGGACCGTGGTCTCTGTTCCCACAATGAAACCAAATTCAGGGGTAACCTCAGAGATCTCAGCCTTAGATGCCTATAGGTTTTCTTTCTTTTTTTTTTCTTCCACCTAGGTCTGTTGCAGCAGAATAAATAAAACTGAAATAGGTAAGAGAAAAAAAATGTCATTTACCCAGGGCTCTGACTCAAATTGATAATTACAAAAAAAAAATCTGAAAAATAGTCATTTAACCTGTATTTGGTTGCTGAAGCACAGTACCTGTCTATCTAGCTGAAAACATACACTGTCTTTTAGTGATTCTGCGCTGCCAATTACTTCTTGTTGCTCTCATTTTTTAATTTACTATGTCAACCTTCACATCTGCAATGTTAACTCTCCTCATATAAATATTCTGTCTATACATGTATACACATTTATACAGAAATGTATATATATATATGTTCATATACGTATATTAATTTGTACCTGACACAAGTATGTGTATGTGTGTGTACCTAAAATGATCTATTCATTTATAAGTGGAATAACTATGTTTAGTCCCCACACTGACCATCATTAATTTTAACACTGTAATTAACTATGTAAAGGAGATTCGAATATAAGGTGTGTCATTAATTTCACAAAGAAAAATTAATAATACATGAATACAAACAATTACAAACTTATTTGTAAGGTTTTATTTCTGGCTCCACCTGTCTGTGTGCATTTGGTATTAATTTTGGTTTCACAGAGCCAATTTATGCCCATAATATATTCTCTCCTGTGTTAATCTGTGAGAAAAGACATATTTGAAATTCCACTAAATGTTCTTCACAATAACAACTAGTTCCGACAACACTCTCTGACCATTAGGTGTCACAAAGCAGCAGGTATTAAAAGACATTCCTAAAAACAAAGCAATCACATACATAAAATTTAAACAATTATTTATAAAGTAATACAAAATGAAATTTTATCTGAATATAATGCTGAAACACAGAATCAAAAGAAGAAAAAAAACTAAACAAGAAATCAAAGGGCATATAAAACACTTTCTTCGAAGATTAAAATAGTTTGGTTATGCTACACACACATAAAAACTATGCTTGATTACACAAAGCGAGGGACAGAACATATTTTAAAAATCCACAACCCTTTCATGATAAAAACACTCAACAAATAAGGAAGAGAAAGTATATATTTAAACCAAATGCAATCAGAAAAAAATTTCATAGGCACAATTTTATCTGCAAGTTTTATTATTCCAGATTAATAAAGCACAATACGGCAAACAAAAAAAAACAAACACATATTTTCTCTACATTTCTACTCAACATTTGTTATAAGGCTAATGGCAGCTTTATTGGATGATATAATAACATAATGTGTCCTGCATTTACTATGGACATTCAATAAATTATAAGGACAATATGACATAACTTGGTGGATATAAAGATCCTTAGGAAGTGACAGTACTCATTCGAAAATATAAAGAATTCTCACTTCTGCAACTCATATATCAAATTAAGTCAGTTGAATTTCTAAACAAATGATATTCTAAACAGTAATTCACAAAAGAAATATATTAAGGGATTATATGCCATTCTTGGTTATTTTCTAGCTGTCACAGCTCAGTCGAGCATGGAGCAGAAGAATCACATAAATCTAAAGTAGAATACTCTCCGGGGCAACATAGAAATATCACTAGTGAGAACTGATTGATTCTTGATATAAACAATGTTTAATACATATTATTGTGCACAATACACTGGTAAAAAGAGATTCTTCAACTGAGCTTGAACAAGTTTTTAGCTGTTTTATTACTTTCTGCATTTCGCTGGAAAGACATTAAGAAAGGGCTTTTAGGTAATGAAAAATTCAATATTAAAAAGTCACATACAGTTCTTGTAAATTTTCACTTTTAAGTTATCAAAGTGTCACTGAAAGATATAATGTGGCTGATGTATTTGGAAAGACTAAGAGAATGTTCTTAAAATAATGTGTATTGCAATATCTAAGCATATTTACATTGTGACTACAATCTACCTAATGCATTAGCTCTTTTAAAATGTATAGGGAAAAGTAGAAAAAATACATTTCTTTAAAATTTAATAGAATTAATCTTTCCGTTTTTATATGTATAACTGTTGTATGATTTTGGTCCTAGTCATCAACTGATGCTAGTGACTGAAGTGCCATATTATATTACCCAGCATAAATATTAATTTCTGAAATTAAGCTTTTCTATCATATGTATTATGTTCTCACATGTTTATATAAATGTGTGTGTGTGTGTTTGAGTTTTTTTTGTGTGTGTATGTGTGTTTATGTGTATTTTGGTGTGTGAATAAGTGCCTGATATGGAATACTTGTTAGTGGAAATGTTAATTTTAAGCCCTCCTGTGAACATCCCTAATTTGGATACTGGATGAAACAGTCTCATGATGATCAGGTAATAATAATCTAAGGCATTCATTTTAGAATGAAAGATTCACGAATCTCCTTTACTCTCAACAACTGCTCTTTTTTCATAAGACTTCATGTATGGTTACAAAAATGTCTGCATGAATTTGGCATTAATTTCCTTTGCACATTGACAATTTATTCTCGCCAAGTATTCTGTTAATCATTCCTTGTGGAATACTGAAATTATGAACAAATGAAGTCTGAAAAAAGAAGCAGTAGCTACAGAAGCAGGATCATACTTTTGGCACACACGAAAGAAACAAGTGCTCAGCACCATAATGCTGACAATCAAACAATCCAGACTCTGCTGATTTCCACAGGCTCTGACCTGTGTATATCAGAAGGAGTCTGCTTTGTAGCTGACAGTTTACAGTCGGGCTGGTTATAGGCAGGTCCAACTAAGACCTGGCCTATAGCCAGACCCGACTGATAAGAATGCTCACTTCTTATTGGAGCACCGGACTGAGCTCCCAAGGTCCTGATGAGGAGCAGAAGGAGAGAGAACATGAGAAAGAAAGTCAGGACCGTGAGGGAACCTCCATCTGGCGACAGATGGGGAAGGTGACTGGGCCCCACATTGGAGCACTGGACTGAGCTCGCAAGGTCCTGATGAGGAGCAGAAGGAGCGAGAACATGAGAAAGAAAGTCAGGAACGAGAGGGGTGCGTTCACTCATGGAGACAGTGGGACAGAACTAATGGGAGATCACCAACTCCAGTTGGAATGGGACTGATGGATCATGCGACCAAACCCTTCTCTCTGAATGTGGCCAACAGTGGGGGCTGACTGAGAAGCAAAGGACAATGGCTCTGGGCTCTGATTCTTCTGCATGGAAGGGCTCTGTGGGAGCCTTCTCAGCTTGGTCGATCACCTTCCTGGACCTGGGGGGAGTTGGGAGGACCTTGGTCTTAGCATAGAGTGGGGAACCCTGATGGCTCCTTGGCCTTGAGAGGGAGGGAGGGGAGGTATGGATGGAGGGGAGGGGAGGGAAAGGGGGAGAAGGAGGGGAGGGAAGGGGGAGGAGGAGGGGAGGGAGGGGGGAGGAGGAGGGAAGGAGATGGAAATTTTTAAATATAAAAAAAATAAACCATGAGAAAAAAAAGAAAAAAAAAGAATGCTCACTGGTGCCGCCTTTATTTGCATGCCTGGGCTCTGATTGAACGAGTGTCTGCATTCAAATTGTGCACGAATTAAGAACCAATGAGGGGAGTGAGCTCAATTCCACCAATGGAGGCAAATGCAGCAGTTCTCTTGGAGATCTCAATCAGAACTGCTGATTCATTCTTGTCTCCCCCATGACTATATGCTTCAGCAGAAACAGCGAAATCAAAAGTGAAAGAGAGGAAAAGATGTAATTTACCCAGGGCTCTGACTCCAATATCAAGAGGAAAATGTCAACTTCTAGGCAGAATGGGGTGATCCTCTATCAGACGACCTGTTACACAACTTCCAACTCTGTTAGTCTTCCACCTGGACTAAAAGATAAGTTTCATTTAAGGATATCTGCTGCATTTTTTAAACCCCACAATGTGGAATAAGATCAATGCTGCAGATCCCCCAGTGTACAAAATATCCTCATCCAGAAGAAATCTGATTTTTTCCTTATTTTTGAAAATAAGGTCCTTTGAACAATATCTTTCACTATTGATATCTAAGATGCTGTTAAAATACCTACTGTTACTATTCATACAAATTTTGCTTTTTAAATGTCAATATCATAGCTAAGAGAACTACAAGATCAATTCTGAACACTTGATTAAAATACCATCTTCCCCAAATTCTATAACTTGTCAAAACATAGCCCTTCATTGTGTATTAGTGGATAGAATCCCAAAGCATGAATGAAGTTTTCATTCTATCTTTCTTTGAGAAGGGAGACATATACTATTCACCAGAAAACAAATTTTGCCTCATACATTAACCTGGCCTGTGACACATGGGTAGAGAGATTGCGGATCCAGAAGCAGAACTATCATCTGCAAATTACATGAAGTCATATCTTTTCTTATTGTGATATATATATATATATATATATATATATATATATATATATGGACCCACAGACAACAATCGGTCCAACTATCTAAAATATCAATGCTAAAAACTTGTATATATTCAAATCATTATGTTCACATTCTGTGCTTTTTTGTTTGTATTTTTAAATGTAAGATAACATTATGTCTTAAGAAATTGCATTTATTTGGATATGGTACAGCATCCATGGTATTGCAGGAGAAAGCAGAAAAAAAGTGGGAATGAGTATAAATGCAGTATTCACATATGAAATACTCTACTATATAAAATATGTATATACAAGCATATATTTAACAAATATACATATACATTGCAGCAGTAGCTGGAAGCAGGATCCTACTTCCAGCACATGTGAAAGAAACAGGTGCGTGGACCCACAATGCTGGGAATTAAACAGTATCTGAGTTTGAAGTTTCCACAGGCTCTGACACCTTCACCTATCGGGAAGAGTCTTACTTGTCTTTCAGAGTTTACAATAGGCTGGTCATAGGCAGGTCCAATTAAGACCTGGACGATAGCCATATCCGACTGGTAAGAACTCGCAATCTCATGATTTTATTTGCACTCCTGGGCTTTGATCGAACGAGTGTGTACATTCAAACTAAGCACGATTTAAAAACCAATATGGGGAGTGTTCTGAATTCTACCAATGAGGCAATTCCTGCTGTACTCTTGGAGATCACCATCAGAGTTGCCGATTCACTCTTGCCCTAACTGGAATGTATTTTGCAGCCGAAGCTATGAAGTTGAAAGTGTATATGAGGGGAAAATGTGATTTCCTTGGGTTCTTAATACAAATATCAACAAAACAAAACTGCTGTAGGAAGACCTGCATCTTGTGATTACCTGCCTACTGGGGCATGGCTTCTTATACTACATAGGTGAACTCAGAGCCTGAATCTGTCCCTTTTTTTCCTTCCTCCTTTCTGGCTGCTAGTCTGGATTGTGGGATTCAACCAGTCAAGCAGAGGATTCTAATTTATGAGTTTACCCCTAAATATATAACTTTGTATTTCTGATTTATAAGCTATTGTGGGATTTCTTTCAAGCACCCTTCATCACTTGGTTCGGTCCACACAAAACACCTGTGTCAAGTAGGAGACAACCCTATATACCCGACTACCAAGTTCTTCACTATGGTTAAATACTTGAAAACTGCAATTTCTGTCAATAGGTGTGTGATTATGAATATATGCTGCCAATTGCCTCTTTCTGCTGTCATTTTGTGATATGCCATGTCAGAGTCCCAACGTACAATGTTTGAGTTCTTAAATTTCATCAGTTATCAAATATATATGAGTGCCTGAAATGACATGCTTGTTTGTGAGTGGAAATATTATTTTTCCTTCTTTTCTGAACATACCCAATTTACGTACTGTATGCAACAGTGTCTTGATGATTAAGCAATATTCTGAGGCATTACTGTTAGAAGAAAATATCAATAATACTTGTATACTTTCAGCAATTGAACATTTTTGTTCATATGATACTATTTGTGGGTCCACAAATGTACACATGCATTTGGCATCAAATTTGATTTTACAGAGCCACATCATAGTCTTAACAGAGTCTGCTCAATATTAATGTGAGAATATTGAAATTAAAAAAAAATCACATCTTAAAGAGAAGCATTACTTTCAGGAACAGGAACCTACTTGCTGCCTAAAACAGAGGATCATATCACTTGGAGCTATAATGCTGGAAATCAAACAACCCTAACTTTTCTGCTTCCTACTGGCTCTGCATCCTGCAAAAGTGAGGAGCCATCTGCCTAGTCTGGGTGATTTTACAATCGGGCTTTGGTTATATTCAGGTCCAACTGAGACCTGGACTATAGCCAGGACCTGACTGGAAAGAACCCGCACTGCTGATGCTTTTATTAACGTTCATAAGTTCTTATTGAAGAAGAGTGTGCATGCTCAACTCAAATTGAGCATGAAATAAGTACCAATGAGGAGAGTGATCTCAGTTCCACCAACAAGGAAAAATGCTGTGATAATCTTAGAGATCTCTATCAGAGCTGCTGACTCATTCTTGTCCACACCTGAATGTATTTTTCAGCTTAAAGTGAATAATGAAAAGTGCAGGTGAGGGAAATGTGTAATTTACCCTGGGCTCTGGTTCCAATTATCAATGGGAAAAAACATTCTGTATTTGCTGTAATGATGAGCTGTGGGCTGCATTCCCGCCGCCCTGCTTTCGGCCTCCTGACTAGCTTAAGCCCCAAAATAATTACACAGAAACTGTATTCTTTTAAACACTGCCTGGCCCATTATTTTCAGGCTCTTATTCACATCTTGACTAACCCATATCTAATAATCTGTGTAGCACCACAAAGTGGTGCCTTACCAGGTAGATTCTAGCGTGTGTCCATTTTGGGCTGGAGCTTCATCGCATCTGGCATCTCTCTGAGGAGAGACACGGCAGTCTGTCTCACTTAGGAGAGGCGTGGCATCTTACTGATCCTTCTACCTCACTTCCTCTTCCTGTTCTGTCTACTCCACCCACCTAAGGGGCGGTCTATCAAATGGGCCAGGCAGTTTCTTTATTAGCCAATGAAATCAACTCAAACAGAAGACTCTCCCACATCATTTCCCCTTTTTCTGTTTAAACAATAAAAGAAAGGCTTTAACTTTAACATAGTAAAATTACATATAACAAAATAGTTATCAAGTAAGAATTAGTTCAATACTTATATCCATTTTATCTTTATCATAACAAAGGAAAACTTTAACTATCTATCCATTCTTCAACTCCATCAAAGACTCCAGAAGGATATAATATCACCTAAGTAAATAAGAAGTAAGCAACTTACAAAACTCTAGAAATGACAGAGACATCTCGCTGCCTGGACAGTCACCCAAAGTTCTTTTGTATTGTTGGGGCATCTATCTTCGGCCTATAGGCCCACAGTATCCAGCAGAGTTTCCCATGAAGCAGGAAATTTCAAAGACAGTTCAGTCACTATCTGCTGTGTCCTGCAGAATGTCTCGCAGACTCTTTCATGAATCAGGAACCCAAAGAGATCATCTCACCTCTAGGCAAGTTCAGCAGTCCTCTCTCTGAGGGTTCTCTGTGTCCAGTTTATGCAATAGTCCAGGCAAGAGCAGTTTCTTGCCCAAATGGCTATCAAACTCAATAAGGAGCCTCTTCGATGCCCATCTTCCTCTTGAAGTAGATTGGTGCTGCCAGGAGCAGACATGTCTCATTGTCATGAAAAACCCTAAGTTATTAAGACATTTAAAATGCAATATTCTGTAGTCTTTGGAAGATATGAAGTATGCCTATCTAACCGAAATATATCTCTATATATCTAGAAAATCTAACATGACTACAAGCTTAACTATTATCAATGATTATTCATTAGCAACCTATATTTCCTAATTATACATTACATTTTTAAATGAACTACACAATCACAATACCTTAATCGTTATTAGAAATACATATACATATAACAAAATAGACCTTAAATTTCTATCAATAAGGCAAAATTTATACCAATGTAAATTATTCATATCTATATCATCTCCCCCTTTAAATGTAAAAGAACATTTATAAACAATATTTGGGAATATGGACGTAGTTATTTCTCTCCAAACTGCTTCCTGCTGAATGGGGACGCTGTTAATCAGATCTTTCATGGTGTAACCTGTGTGCCAGGTTCATCTCAGTCATCACTTGGGTGAAGTAATTTTCTGAAGGTGTTCACAGCAACCTTTCAGGAGGGCGTGGTCTATCATACCATATTGGGATAGAAGCAATCCAACGGGTCTCATTTTCTGTAAAAATAAAAGAAACTCCTTTCCAAAGCATCATGTCCTTAGATCCAAATTGTAAAGTCAAGGTATTTTCAAAATATCTATTCTGGAATAGTTTAGCAGCATTTGTAAACAAATATCTTTTAGCAGCTGTTGCTCCTTCCTCAGCATTCAAACAATTCAAAGAGAGCATAATAGTATACAGTATCAAGATTCTTTGTGTATTTTCCATCTTTGTACGGCTTTATTTTAACCTCTATTTCATTTATTTTTACTTTTATTTTTTGACAAGTTCTCTGTATATCTTTGTCCTGGAATAACTCTGTAGACCAGGCTGTCCTTGAACTCTCAGAAATCCACTGGCCTTTGCATCCCAAGTGCTGGGATTAAAGGCATATGCTACCACACCTAGAACTCACAGAGATCTGTCTGTCTCTGCCTCCCAGGCATTGGGATTAAAGGTGTGTGCTGCCACACCTTGAAGTCACAGAGGTCAATCTACCTCTGCCTCCCAAGTGTTGGGATTAAAGGTGTGTACCACCACAACAAACTACTTCCTCTTTTTCTTTTTTTTCTTTTTCTTTGTTTTTTACTTTTAAGAACTTTAACCTTTAGCCTGCATATATTTTTAACACAGTGTAAACCACTTAGACATTTTCTTCGACTTTGAATTTTTCTTTTACTGTATATCTCTCTTTCTGACTACATGAGTCTGTACTTTATCAAACAATATCAGTAGGACGAAAGCCGTGACTTTGGCGGCTAGATCCAGCCCATTCCCTAGCTTTCCAGCCTCATGGCAGAGGTACCACAACTCTTTGGCGGTTCAAGGTCCCTGCCAGCAAGCAAGCTGGAACAGTGTTAAACAACACTCAAAAGCTCCATAGTCAGGACCGCCTGCTTGAAAGAGTCAGAGTTTGCCCTGGTAGGATGACCCAGAAAGCCGGCATTTTAAAACAGCACAGCTTTTTTCCTGCTATGGCTGAAAACTGAAAAGCTTTTCATCAACACCATTTAAGTGTTTTGTGGCAGGACCTCTTAATGAGCTGCAGGGTTTTGTAGCTGAAGCTGAGTCAGGAAGCCTCTTTTAGATGAGAGCGCTTGCTCAGACCCGAGAAATTGCTGTTATCAAGAAAACATGCTTTACTCTAGTCTTTCCCAAGCTTTCTCAGGCTTTCTGTGGATTCAGTTATCCACGTCTGGGCGCCATTCTGTAGTGTGGAATTGCGGGCAGGCCTGCTTTTCGTCCTGCCCGGCTCTCGGCCACCAGCTAGCTTATGCCCCGAAATAACAACACACAAATTGTATTCTTTTAAATACTGCCTGGCCCATTACTTCCAGCCTCTTACTCACATCTTGACTAACCCATATCTAATAATCTGTGTAGCACCACAAAGTGGTGCCTTACCAGGTAGATTCTAGCGTGTGTCCATTTTGGGCTGGAGCTTCATCGCATCTGGCATCTCTCTGAGGAGAGACACGGCAGTCTGTCTCACTTAGGAGAGGCGTGGCATCTTACTGATCCTTCTACCTCACTTCCTCTTCCTGTTCTGTCTACTCCACCCACCTAAGGGGCGGTCTATCAAATGGGCCAGGCAGTTTCTTTATTAGCCAATGAAATCAACTCAAACAGAAGACTCTCCCACATCAATTTGCAACAAAGCAATGCTGAGAAATCTTCTATATATAAATCCTATATATAAATGTATCCTATAACCATATATTCTCCCTTCCCTTCTTTTTGAAAATGAATAGTCAAGAACACATACATATACATATATAAATCCACAAACATATACATACACATATACAAACATATAAATGTGTATTCATATAAAAGGAAGTGGAAAGGTACTGCACAACTTCACATCTTATATCATGAAGGGATCAAAGAGATATCTTCCCATAGGCAGAGATATTTTGTTTGCTCTTTGACTAAGGGCATTCCTTTAAACCCCATTAGAAATCACACAGACTATTTTAAAACCATGGGTTTACCTTCCAACATGATTACCAGAATTCATTTCTAAAATTACTAAATATTTATATTATCATAGAACAGAAAAACATCTGGTACCTAGATAGAAGCTTCACTATAACTTACTACATCTGACAGGCCTGAAATGGAAAAGCAACAAAACTACTTATTCTAATAAACTACTTGCCCTACAACAGAATGCAGTGAGCAATTTTCAGACATATTAAGTCCAAAGTGGCTTAAATTTCATGAGAAAAAATCAACTATATTTGAGGAAACTGATTAAGTCCATGAGAGAAAAAAAATAAACCACACTGCTAAAATGTCCAAGAATCTGAGACTACAAGAGTCACAATCTTATGCAAGAAATATTGCTCACATTCTTCTCAAGGAGTATAGAGATAAACTGAGCACTAATGACATATAGATATACCCATCGATCTGTGCATCAAGTGCCCCTAAGCAGAGATGTTTCTTTATGCACTACATGGAATAAAAGAATGATATGCAGTGGGGTGCCTTCTATATTATCTCACAGCCATTGTGGTAATAAGATGTGATACTACTTATCTTCTTCACGGGCCTCACATAAAGCCTCGAAGATCTATATTGAAAAGGGTGCAGAAAGATTCTACAGACTCAGAAGAGATTGAGGAATTCATGTTAACAATGTTTTCCAGCCTGAACTTTACTCTAAGACATAGGAATTCAGAGTCTGAAGTAACAGACAGAAGAACTGCATAGGATCAAAACATAGAAAACCTGAAAACAATGAGCAAATAAAACTGGTGTGTTAAATTTTTCAACATAAGGGTGTAATACTTGTAATGACACTCTGTGAATACCTGGAATGTACTGATATCAACCGAACTCATGGCTAGTCTGAGAACATAGAGAAGAATGCACTGACATGAAGGAAAAACAATGTTCTAGAGTTTGTATATGCCAAACTGCACAGGAAATACAAACCAGCATTTCAGAGTACAACTTCTGCTAGTAAATGGCAACAGGATAACAAGTATTTATTTTTATAACTCTATGTTTTCTTTCATTGTCAAAACAAACTATATTTTACATTCCAATCCCAGTTTGATCTGTCTCCTCTACTATGGCTCCCCCCACCATCACACCACCACACTCCCATCCATTCTTCATAAAGGGTGAGGCCTCCAATTGGGAATCAATAATGTCTGTCCCACCACTTGAGGCATGAACAAAGCACTCTTTCCTGTATCTATGATTAGCAAGTATTCCTCTATAGGACATGGGCTCCCAAAACCAGGTCGTGCACTAGGGATAAATATTGATTACACAATCAGTGGACCCACAATCTTCCCAAACCAAAAAAACTGTCACCCAAATTCAGAGAGCCTGGCTCAGTCCTACACAGGTTACCCTGCTCTTAGTCTAGAGCCAGTGAGCATCCATCAGCTCATGGCTGCTGTTTCTCTGGGTTACCATGCCATGGTCTTGATGCCTTTGCACATATTATCACTCCTCCTTCTCTGTGGCTGCATTCCAAGAGTTTTGACCAGTACTTAGCTATGGATCTTTGCATCTGCTTCCATCAGTTTCTGGATATAGGTTCTATGATAAAAATTAAGGTAGTCATCAATCTGTATACAGTGGAAGGACAATTAAGCCACCCTCTCCACTATTGCTTAGATTCTTAGCTGTGGTCTTTCTTTGGATTCCTGGGCAATTTCCTAGTGCTAAGCTTCTCTCTAACCCCATAATGGCTCCCTATATCAAGATGCTTCTACTATATTTTATTGTACACTCATGACTTCAGTGACAGGTAGATGATATCTATTAAAGTTACTGCCTGATATTTTCAAAAACTGTTGCTTGCTAATGCACATTGATAATACTATAGCAATCCCATAGATTATATCACAGTGCCAATAAAGGGAGAATGGATCCCATCACATCTGTCAGACACTAATGTCGAAAATGGATTATCTTACTTAAAATAATTCAGTGCTTCAAGATATAAGAATTTCACATACTAAGTTTGAAGCAGAACATTCAGAAGCAGGATCTCACTTGCTGCACAGAATACAGATCATGTGACTGAGAGTTATAATGCTGGGATTCAATGAATCATAGCCTTTGCTGATTTCTACATGCTCTGACTCCTGAAAATGTCAGGAGATTTCTAACTTGTCTGCGCCAATATTTAGTCAGGCTTTGGTTAACTCCTTGTCCAGCTGGACTAGTGCCTGAGAAACATTACCATACTAGGTTAAGAAGCTGATTGTCTTCAACTAGCTCCTCCCATAGAGACTCAAAGATTTATAATGAAAAGTAACCAGAAAGATTCTAAAAGATTCAGAGGAAGTGGATGAATCCACAGTAATAATGTTTTCAAGCCTTAGCATTATCATCAGACATATGAACTCAGAGTCTGAGGTAGAAGACGCTAGATCTGCATAAAATCAGAATGTACAGGAACTGACAATGACATAGCAATTGTTATGTTGAATCTCTCTGGGAAAATAAAGGAGACTTTCTCCCCCTAGTGTCAACAAATATTAATGTCTGAAATGGATTATCTTCCTTTTGGATGATACCACACTGCCTAATTGAGACAGGGATGTCACAATTTAAAATTGGAATACCAACTAGAAAAGCAGAATTCTATTTTTGGCATATTTGTCAGAAACAGGTTCTCAGATCTATAATGCTGGGAATCAAATAATCCCAGCCTTTGCTGCTTTCCAGAGGCTCTGACTTTAGCAAAAGTAAGGAGCAGCCTGCAAATGTACAGACAAATGTACAGTCAGGCTCCGGTTGTAGCCAGGTCCAACTGAGACCTGAACTATAGCCAGAGCCCAACTGGTAAGAACCTACACTCCCAACAATTGTAGAAGCACACCGGGGCTCTGACTGAAAGAATGTTTATATTCAAATTCAGCATTAAGTAAGAACCAATAAGAACAAGGATCTCCATTCCAGCAATGGAGACAAATACTATGGTAATCTTGGAGAACTCTATCAGAGCTGCTGACTCTATCTTGTCTCCCACCTGAATGTGTGCTTCAGCAGAAGCAGCAATATTGAAAGTGGATGAGAGGGAAAAAGTATAATCCACCATGGCCTGTGACTCCAATTGCCAAAGCTAACAATAGCCAAACAATCAATCACTGGCATATATGGGGATGGACAGGAATGATTGTGATTCTAGGCTTCAAACTGCTGCTTGCTGCTGACATTTTATGATATCCATGTCAGATTCCACAAGCAAATTGGTTAAATGCTTGATTAGAGATTTCCATGTATTTATTATGTGAGTGCCCGAAAGTAGATGCTTGTATTATAAGTATAAATGTTATATTCTCACCCTGGACTGATCATGCCCACACTGACCATTACTAAGTTTTATACTGTATCTAACTATGTCATGAAGATTAAAATATAAGGTATGTCATTAATTTTACAGAGAGAAATTCATAACACATGAATACTCTAAATAATTACATAATTATTTGTAAGGTTTCGTTTCTGGCTCCACCGTGTCTGTGTGCATTTGGTATTAATTTTGTTTTCACAAAGCCAATTTATACCCATAATATATTCTCTCCAGTATTAATGAGAGAGAAAAGACATATTTGAAAATGCACTAGATGTTCTTCACAATAATAACAAGAATTCCATCAAAGCACTAGTCTATCTTTAGTATATATGCTGACTCTTCTATTTTGTGATCTTTGTTCAGGAAAATGAGCTTTGTGCATGGGTATGGGAAATAATATAAGAAAAATGGCAGCTGTGAGCCCTGACATAACTGAGGAAATCTGTCTTTCCTTTTTCAAAACCTGATAAAATAACATAAACCACCATGATAATCTTTAGGCTTTAAGAACTTAATATTTATTTCAGAAATTTCAGTGTGTAACATAGAAAAGTAACAGTTTGACATTATTTAAATTTGTGAGATGTGAGTAAATGAAGCATTTTCAGAGCATGCCCCACAGCAACAGGAAGATAAATTGGGTTTGGGTACAACAACTCAGTTATGCAAGGGCATAAGAAAAAGAAAACAGCCGGGCGGTGGTGGCACACGCCTTTAATCCCAGCACTCAGTAGGCAGAGGCAGGCAGATCTCTGAGTTCGAGTGGTCTACAAGAGCTAGTTCCAGGACAGGCTCTAGATACTACAGGGAAACCCTGTCTCGATAAACAAAAAAAAAAAAAAAAAAAAAAAAAAAGAAAAAATTTATTGCTTCGATTTAAATAACACTGCCATGTTCTTAGCTACTCTACTGATTCTCCTTCTAGATTATCAATTTCCATGAAAATTATTAATATATATCAAGTTATACTACTTCTCTGTGCTGTGATTTCTCCTACTTCTGCTATTTGTCACCATATTGCAGACGACATTCTCGCTTAAGTCATCAAAATTGAAAATTGGTCCTGTCCCCCCAAAAAACTTCATACATATTGAAAACTTTTCATGATGCTCTAAGGTTCACGGCAATTTTTGAGGGAGAATCAACTCTTGAACATCACTAGCAACATATGTTAGTGTCCTAACTTCTCGATACACTGCTTAAATATTGAATAAATGTGGAACTAACCAATTAGTTTCTATTGATTTAAAGTGCTATTCCATGAGCTAGAACACATACCTGATACTGCTAATATGGGGCAAATCTGAGTTTAGATAGTTATGATTATCAGAAAAACACACTCTGACTATACTGCTATGGGGAAAAATAAGAAATAAAAATTATCCCTACTAAAATGCTGTTACCTCATGAGTCAATGCTCATTCCTCATCAGGGATGCTTCTTCTTGTGTTAAATGGTAAATAACATGAGGATTCTCATTGAGGCAATGTAAAAAGTGTGAGCAACTTTTCAGATTTTACATAGCCATATCATGCTCATAAAATATTCTTTTTAATACTAATGTGAGACTATGGCTATTTGGAAATATCTCTCTTCTTATAAAAGAAGCAGTACCTTCAAATCTATAATCCTACCTGCTGCCCAGGACACAGAATCAGGTAATTCTCTGTGCTATTACAATGGGAATCAAACAATGACTGTCTCTGCTGCTTTCCACAGCTCTGACTCCTGCAAAACTGAGGAGCAGTCTGCCTAGACTGACCAATTGTACAGCCGGGCTTTTGTTATACCAGGTCCTACTGTGAGACGTGGACAATAAACAGTGTCATACTGAAAAGAACCCACACGGCTGACGCTTTTATTAGCACTTCTGGGCTCTGATTGAAGGAGTGTGTACATTAAAACAAGGCAGGAAATAAGGATCAATGAACAGAACAATCTCAATTTCAGCAATTAAGGAATATCGTGTGGTAACCTTGGAGATTTATGTCCCAGATGCTTATTGATAATTTTTACTATCACCTAAGTGTGTGGTGCAGCAGAAGAAGTGAAATTGAAAGTGAAGGGGATGAGAAATTGTCATTTACCATGGGCTGTGACTGCAAATGGCAAATTGAAAAACAACAACTTCTGGCAAGTAGGGATTCATCCTGTATTTGACTGTTGGGGCTGAGTACCTGGCTACCTACTTGATAGACAAATGGCTCCTTTTGTGATTCTGGACTCCCAATTACTGCTTGTTGCTCTATTTTCTGATTTTCCATGTTATCTTTCACAACTCCAATGATTAAATGATTGACTGATAGCTCTTTTCATATATATGTGAATATACAGAGAAAATATATTTATTCTATCTGTATATACAAGTGTACACAATATAAATATATACTTGTACCTCACACACATGAATATGTTTGTGTGTCATGAAATGAGATGCTTTTATTTTGTGTGGAAACAAAGAAATTTTAAGCCCTGTTCTGAACATCTCCAATTTTTAAACTGTATCCAACAATGTCATAAAAAATTTAAAAGTAATGTGATAAGATTTTCTTTGTGGCTTCACACATGTCTGCATGCATTTGACATTAATTGTGGTTTCAAAGAGCCAATTAACATTCATAACATATCTTTCATTATTAATGTGTGAAAAGGGACATATTAAGCTATTCACTACATTTCCTTCACAAGAATCACAAGAATTTCTCTAAAATCAATACTCTATCCTTAGTACATATTCTTACTCTTTATTTTGTGATCATCTGTGTTTGGGTACATAATCTGTGTGCATGGATATGGAATCTAATACAAACACGTTGACAGGATCTCAGGGCTGTCATCATCTGATTAAATAACATAAACCAACCTTATAGTGTTCAGGCATTAAGACTCTTACACAGGTTATTCAAATGCTCCATTGGTTTTATACTGGTAGAACTATGCATGCAAAATTGTTGAGGATAATTTGTTGGTCATAAGTATAAAAGTTTCCTGCCATATGCATCACAAGAGTGTTGACTGCAATGGTATTTTTTTCCTTTTATTTATTACTTAAGAATTACCAGTCCATATTCCCACTCCCTCCCATCCTCCCAGTCCCCGCTCTGTCCCTCAACAGACCCACCCCCTAACCCTCAAACCTAAGGGAGTGCCATGCACCACGCCTTGTGCATAAAAATAGCGAAAGTTAATATTATGCATAACTATTACATATCTCAATTGATAATCTAGGAGGAAAATTTCTACAGGGTCTAAGAACAGAACAATGTGATTTCATGTCTGAAATGCTGAAATTTTTCTTGTTCTATGGCCCTGTGTGACTGAACAGTTGTACCCAGACCCAACTTATCTCCCTGATGCTTGTGAGCACTGCTCTAAACAGGCCTTCTTCACTCATTTCTTGTATCTTTCAAAATGTCAAAATTATGTGTCTGAGTTACAGAAAAAAGTTTCAGTAATAAATATTTTTTTAATTATTTTTCTCAAATTCATTATCTGAAAGTAAGCAAATACGTAATGAGTCAATAATTTTCCATATGTACCTAGATTCTACTATTCATGGAATGTTCAGTTTGATTATTTCACAGGGTTTAAAACTTGAGTGAAAAATGTATATTTCCAGTGTGTAATGTGACAGAAAAATAAAGTTATCATCATAAAGAAAAGAATAGCACATCTCCTTAAGAGTTTAAAAACTGTGGTGATCAGGTTTGTTATACAGAAAGCATAAGCCCTAAGATACGGTGATGTCTAAAATTTTGTAACCCCTACACAAGCCTATTTTTATGTGTTCTATATGATACAACCCATAGATTATCAAGTACCTGCCTCTAAGCTGCAAAAAATCAAATAAGCTTTTACATGTGGAACCTGATGTGTCCTTTTTGAACCGAATAAATATATTTTCTCTTCTAACTGACTTTTCTTGTTATATTTATAACCATTTTTTCTTTCTGCCTACATTCTCGTCGGGAATGTAGGCACTAGTGTCTGTCGGGTGGGCAGGAGTGTTTTTGTGAACATAATGGGGATAGAAATATCCAATAGTGGAGAAGGGACACGGGCATAGAGTGGAAAATTGCAGGCTAAAAGCTGTCAACATATACATAATACAAATTAACAGAGCATGCATCTGTAGTAGCACATACCTTCCTCAGAGGTCATATATCACATCCTATCTAGAGAACACAAAAAGTAAGGCAAAAGACCCCAGATGTGCATCAGCACTTTGGTGATAACACTTTGAGATAATCTTTTCATGTCTTTCTTCATTAGATGTCAATGAAAGGAAAGAACTGCTTTCTAGTAGCCTTGATAGTTCTGGAAAAATTAAATCATTTCAATTCCACCACCCATGTAAATATTTCCTAGACACCGACAGTACCATGCTGTCTAACCTTATGACACCAGCTATTAATAAATTCCATGCATTGGATGACTGAAATCAAAGCAGGTTAAATTTTAATATTGAACCCAGATTGCAAAGTGGAATTTATGAAATCCATAAAAGCAGAAGGAAGGGAATGAGTAATATATCTACTCTGATAATTTTGTACAAAAAGACAGTAGGAAACAGGGAAAATAGTGTCTGAGAATCTCCAGCGTCCACGTGAATACCATCACTGCAGAACACTTTTTCACTGTGGAGTGAAGGAACAGCCCATATTTTTCGCTGTTTGACAATTATTTCCACAGTATCTCATAGTCCTCCTAGCAGATGATGCAGGACTCTGAGACTGAGACAGGGAAGATAAACCTTAGAGGAGAAATGGCTTAAGAGGCAGGAATATATTCCGTGCACAGTAAACAGGAGCAGGTGCCTCAGAGCAGAAGGAGCAGGTATCTCAGCATTTTCCTGTCTGTACTAAGTCTCCACTGGCTCTGCCTGCCGCAGGTGTCAGCAGCAGGCTTCCTTCTCTGGAGCAGTTTACTGTCAGACTATGGCTAGATCAGCTAGCAGCTGATAGCTGGACTCTAGCCAGAGCCTGACTGCTAAAATGCCCAGCTGAGGAAATTTTTATTCGCTGGGTTTGCCTCTGATTGGAGGAAGAAACAAAAAAGAAAAAAAAAAAAGCCTGCTGTAACCTAGGTGATTTCCACCAGAGCTACTGAATCATCTGTCCCTCCCTCCTCACTGTAGGGTGCAACAGGAAAAGGGAGGGTGAGAGGGAAACAGGAAAAAGACATATTTACTTCTAGCTAGAGCTAAAATTAACAATGGGATCAGGAAGGGAAAGGATGTAATAATGTAAACAATGCAAGGAAAACTCCAATGAATCTACAAGAATGGCACCACTTGAGACAGACCCCTGGCAGGCCTGCAAAGAGAAGCAGTACCTTCAGGAGCAAGATATTACTTGCTGCATAGGACACAGGATCAGGTGATATGGAGCTATAATGCTGGGAAACAAGCAAACACTGCCTTGGCTTCATTTCACCTGCTAAGACTCCTCAATATGTGAAGAGCATTCTGCCCAGTCTGGGTGCTTGATCAGTGGGGCTCTGGTTATACCCAGGTCCTACTGAGACCTGGACTATAGCCAGAGCCCCACTGGAAAGAACCTCCACTGCTGATGCTTTTATTAGCACTCCTGGGCTCTGATTGAAGGAGTGTGGGCATTTAAATTGAGCATGGATTAAGGACCAATGAGAATAGTGATCTCAGTTCCAGCAAAGAAGGCAAATACAGTGGTAAACATGGAGATCTCCAGCAGAGCTGCTGATTCATTCTTGTCCTGTCTAGAAGTTATTTGCTGCCAAAGCTTAGAAATTGAAAATGTAAGTGAGGCAAAAATGTGATTCCCCTGGGTTTGGACGCAATTATCAACAAAACAAAAATACCTGTGGCCAGTATGGTGTGATCCTTTATCTGACTACCATTGTCTCCATAATGGCTACATACTTGAAAGCTGAAATTTCTCCCTATAGGTGGGTGATTATGAATCATTTCTGCCAATTGCTTCATTCTTCTTCTATCATTTTGTGTTATGCCTTTTCTGAGTTGCCACATCTAATGTTTAAATGCTTAAATTTCAAGAACGATCCAATATATATGAGAGCCTGAAATGACATGCTTGTTTTTAAAAGGAAACATTATATTTGCCCATTCTCTGAACATCCACAATTTGCATACTCTATGCAACAGTGTACTAATGATTAAGCAATAATCTGTGGCATTACTTTAAAATGGAAATAATCATCATATTCGTATAGTCAAAAATTGCACTTTTGTTCATAAAATATTATTTGTGGTTCCACAGTGTACACATGCATTTGACATCAGTATAATTTTACAGAGACACATCATGCTCATAAAATACTCCATTTCATAATAATATGAGACTATAGAAATTAAGAAAAAAGTCACATCTTGAAAGAAAAACAGTACCTTCAAATCCAGGATCCTACTTGCTGCATAGGAGATAAGATCAGTTGACTTGGAGCTATAATGCTGGGAATCAAACAATCCTTGCCTTTGCTGCTTTCCACGGCTCTGACTCCTGCGAAACTGACGAGCAGTCTGCCTAGTCTGGGCAATTGTACAGCCGGGCTTTTGTTATACCAGGTCCTACTGTGAGACCTGGACAATAGACAGTGTCATACTGGAAAGAACCCACACTGCTGAAGCCTTTATTAGAAATCCAGGGCTCTGAATGAAGGAGTGTGTGCATTCAAAATGAGCAGGCAATAAGGACCAATGGAAAAAGGAACTCAATTTCGGCAATTAAGGGAAATTGTGAGGTAACCATGGAGATCTCTATCCTAGATGCTTATTGATTTTTTTTTTTACTCTCACTTACGTGTATGCTGCAGCAGAACAAGTGAAATTGAAAGTGAACAAGAGGAGAAAATGTCACTACCATGGGCTGTGTCTCTAATTGATAAACTGAAAAAAAAAAAAAAACTTCTGGCAAATAGCGATTCATGCTGTATTTGGCTGTTGGGGAAGAGTATGTGGTTTTCTACCTGAGAGACTGAAGCCTCCTTTTGAGATTCTGGGCTGCCAATTACTGCTTGTTGCTCTCATTTTCTGATTTGCCCAGTAAATTTCCCTGTGCCCAGTAAACTTCCCCAACTCCAGTGATTAAATGCTTGACTGTTAGCTCTTTTCATATATATAAGAAAATCCTGAAAGAATACACTTCTATTCTCTGTCTGTCTATAAAGTATACACATTTTTAGATATGTATATGTGTGTATATATATATATATATATGAGTGTGTGTGTTTGTGTGTGTGTATATGTATATATATTTGTACCTCACACACACAAATATGTTTGTATGTCCTGAAATGAGCTGCTTTTATTTGGAGAGGTAACAAAGAACCTCCATGCCCTGAGCTCAGCATCTCCAATTTTCAAACTGTATGCAACAATGTCATGAAAACTAAAAAAAATAATGTGATGTATTAATTTAGAAAGAAATATTCATAATGCAGGTATAAAGTCAAAAAGTGCTTATTTGCTTTAAAGGTTTTCTTTGGGGCTCCACACATGCCTGCATGCATTTGGGATTAATTGTGGTTTCCAAGAGCCAATTTATACACATAACATATTTTTTCAGTAATAATGTGTGAAAAAATCATATTAATGATTCACTACAATACCTTCATAATAATTACAATAATTTCTCTAAAATCAATATACTATCCTTTGTACATATTCTTACCCTGTATTTTAGGACATCAGTGTTAGGGTCAATAGTCTCTGTGCATGGCTATAAAATTTAATACCAGGACATTGACAGGCTCTCAGGGCTGTGAACAAATCATTCTTTTCCATTTGATCATCTGATTAAATAACATAAAGAACCCTGAAGTGTTTAGGCTTTAGGTTTCTTACACAGGATATTAGATTTTTCCACTTGGGTTTATACTGACTGAATATGCATGCAAATTTGTTGATGATAATTTGATGAGATAATTGTAAAAGTTACCTGAAATAGGTATCACAAGCTAGTTACATGCAATCGCATATTAGCAATGTCAAGATGACATAGTGTTTCTAATGATATGAAATTACCCAATCAAAATATGTAATGTCATAGTAAGAATTAAGAGTTCTTATTTCTATTTTATTAGCCTGAGATAAATTGTAATGATTGTTTTCCTGATTTTTAATACATGAATTCCAATAACAGACAATTGTGTATATTATTTATTATCAAGCATGTTGATGATATAGCCATTCAAGACACTGTGTAGACTCTAAAGTATAAAGCAAAAAATATTAAGGAGATATTAAGGAAAGAAACACAGATATTTCTTTTATCCATCAAATATTTACTACTTTTCTATTTCAGAGGATAGTTTTTGCATTTCTAAGCTTTCAACCTTGTTGTCAGTAAAGATTAAATTAATGGGAGTAATCTCCTACATTTGAATAATATGATTAAACATTAGATAGAAGAAATACCAGACACTAATAATGTGTTCAAGAATCTGAGACTCAGTGATCATAGGTCTAAACAAAACTATGTCCATCATTCCGATAGAGGAATACAGAGAAACAGAGGATGGATGATAAACCCACGGATGAGAGACTTTGTGGGGCTCTGTTGTCATGCTAGTTGTCTTCAAAAACCTCACTGAACTTCATTGAAAAGAAGACAGAAAAACTCCAACACTTTTAAAGGAGGTGGATGAATCCATCACACCAGTGTCTTTCTGCCTCAAATTTACTCGCCGTTGTTGGTACTCTGAAGCTGACATAGCAGACACAAGTCATGCACAGGATGAAAACATACAAAATAACCAGAAGCATTAACAGAGAAATCTGGTGTGTTAATTACATTCGTGGCAAGTATGTAATACTAGTCTGTCACTAATAGTAAGAAATTGATTTCTAATAAAGCTCATGAATGGCCTGATGATATAGAGAGGAATGGGCTGAAAGGAAAGAAAAAAAAAAAACAAAGTAGTAGAGTTAGACTATTGTAAACTGCACATGAAAATCAACCAAAGATTGCAGAATCGAACCTGTGTCCCTAATAACAGAAGGTTTGTAACAAGTCCGTGTCCTCTACAATAATTTCTGTTCACCCTTGTACAGGGAAAGATAGGGTGGCATCTTCAAAATATTCCCTTTATATTTTCCTAGACCCTAGGGGTTGACAATGAGCATTGACCCTGCCATAGATCTCCTAAAGTGGATATTCGTAGGGTATGAAAGACAAGAACATTTGCAAAGGATTATCTTTCTTACAAAAGATATAGCTCTTTAATGCTGAGAATAAGATCGCACATCTTAAAGAGAAAGTGTAACTTCAAAACAGGAAGCTACTTGCTGCACAGCAAGCAGGAGCAGGTGACTTGGTACTCTAAACCTGGGAATCTAATAATTGTTGCCTTTGTGAAATTCTCTGGCTCCCGAGTCCTGCATAGGTCAAAAGCAGGATTCCTTGTCTGGGTCAAAGACTGTGGGACTTTGCTTATACCCAGGACCAACTGAGACCTGGACAAAAGCCACAGCCTGACTAGTAAGAAGCCACACTGCTGACACTTTTTAGCACTCTTTTCTTCTGATTGAGTGAGTGTGGCCACTCAAACTGAGGATCAAATAAGACCAATAAGGATCTCATTTATAGTCATGGAGACAAATTTTGCTGTGTCTTTAGAGCTATCCATCAGAGCAGATCATTCAATCTTGTCCCCAAATGAATGTATTTCGTAGCTGAAGCTTTGAAATTTAAATTGGAAGTTAGGGAATATCTAATTTGCTCAGCGCTCTGGCTGCAATTATCAAAATGAAAAAAACATCCTCTAACAAACTGTCTGGTCTAACAACCTGAAAATCTACATGAAATATTTATATTTGTATGTAGGTATATATGCATACATGCTATCCTGAAAAGAAATGTGTGTGTTCTGGTGGAAATATTACTTACTGGCCCTGCACTGCTCATCCTTATATGCTAACTAAGTACTATGGTTGTTAAGTAATAATCTGATGTCTTCCTTTTAGAAAAAAATATTAATGGTACATGCATATTCTGAATAATTGCACATTTTATTCATATAGTATGTTTCTACAATTGTCTGCATGCCGTTGTCAAATTATGCATTTGATAATTTTGGTTTCATAGAGCTAATAAATACTCGTAAAATGTTCTGTGCAATGTTAATATGTTAATATTGAAATTTTGAACCAGTTCATTACATTCCTATCACTAGAATTTTCTCCAATCACCAGTTCATCCTTAATATATTACTTACTCTCTTTTCTGTGACATGTGTTTTCATGTAAATCAGCTGTGTGAGCCTGCATATGGTGCTTAATACTATCACATTGGCATTCTCTCAATTCTAGCATAGCTTAGGAAATGTGCCTTTCCATTTTCATCAGCTGTTTAAACAACATAAGTAACACTAATCATGTTTTGGATTAAGGATTTTTTCAGAAATTAATTGGAATATTCTAGGACTTCTATAGAGAAATAGTTATGCATAAAAATTTCTTTCTTTCTTCATTAAGAGAAATGTATAATTCAAAGGAGGACAAATTTTACCCATTATAGGAACCACTCATGGATTTCTCATAATTCCTATTATGGAATCAAACTGTAATACATTTCATTAACTTTTATACTCACAGGTTCTCCACTAGCTACATCAGTCAGTGTTGATTTGCATAGAGAACTTGTAGGATAGGTAATATGGATACTCAAGGGAGGGTCTTACGATGTTTCCTGACTTTGGTGAATGGATGGAAATTTTTCACAAGACCAAGGACTCTACCTATTTCCCAGAAGGGTCTCATGATTGTCCCAAGATAACGGTCAATTGCCTTGGAAAAGAGAACTAAATAACACCATCATCCATCTCTTAAGCACATCCAATCTCTCAACCTCCATCTTCTGCCTTAAAAGAAGCTCTTTTCTTTACAGAGAGCCTTTGATCTCTGGAAAGTACATCATAAACATTTCAAAATTCTTCAGCTATATCAGGTTATTGCAATGTAAATAATTTATAAAGTACTACTGTCTCACGTGTAGCAGTATTTAAAATTCTGGAGACATAGTATTACAGTAGATATATTTAAAAATTTAGATGATTGGCAGAACAGTAGTTAAAATTTCTTAGACAACATTAGTATTTGTGGTAGGATTTCAGAATAAAAGTGGTGAAGCATTTTTTTTTTCAGAAAGATAGTTCTTATTTTTATTTTTGGTGTGAGTGTGAGTTTATGTATATAAGTGCAGGTACCTGCAGAGGACTCTGGGAGTTTTAAATCCCTGGAACTGGAGTTACAAATAAATGTGAGGTCCCCAGCTTGGGTGCTGGTTACCAAAGCCCTGTCCTCTCCAAGAACAGCAAGTGCTTTTTTTTTTTTAAGTTGTAAGGTTTTATTGATCAAACTACTCTGCAACTTTTAAAGTGTATTGTTATGTCTTATGATCATGTTTCAGAATCTTCATAATTAGTATGATTCTAACATCAACTGGAAGAGCAATGTACAGGAATTACTTCTATTATTTATTTTCCCTTCTTACCATTTTTTGATATGTTAGAATGTATGTGAAGATAAATGGATTAAGAATGTAAAATTGAGCCATTCTATTTCTATCCTTTAGGCCATGTTAGTGAAACACTATTCTGAGTGAGGTAACCCAGACCCAAAAAGATGAACATGGGATGTACTCACTCATAATTGGTTTCTAGCCATAATTAAAGGATATTGAGCCTATAATTCGTGATCTTGAGAAGACAATAAGAAGATGAACCCAAATAAAAACATATAGTTATCCTCCTGGATGTTGGAAGTAGATAAGACTGCCGGGCATAAATTGGGAACTTGGGGGTGGGGCGTTATGGGGGCAAGGGGAGATGGGGAGAGAAAAGAGTGAAGGGGAGGATGGGGAGAGCTCGGGGGAATGGGATGCTTGGGATATAGGAAGGGTGGATATGGGAGCAGGGAAGCATAGATCTTAAGTAAGGGAGCCATCTAAGGATTGTCAAGAGACTTGACTCTAGAGGGGTTCCCAGGTTTCCAGGGAGACTCCCCCAGCTAGTTCCTTGGGCAACTGAGGAGAGGAAGCCAGAAAAGGCCAGATCCTATAGCCATACTGATGAATTTCTTGCATATAACCATAGAACCTCCACCTGGTGATGGATGGAGAGAATGATGGAGCCCCACATTGGAGCACCGGACTGAGCTCCCAAGGTCCTGATGAGGAGCAGAAGGAGGGAGAACATGAGAAAGAAAGTTAGGACCGTGAGGGGTGCATTCACCCATGGAGACGGTGGGACTGAACTAACGAGAGATCACCAACTACAGTTGGAATGGGACTGATGGAACATGCGACCAAACAACACTCTCTGAATGTGGCCGACGGTGGAGGAAAAAAAACCCACTACATACAGAAATTTGAAAATTAGTCATTAAGTTAAAAGGACTTTTGTTGTGCATTCATGACAATGACTAACCCATATCTAATAATCTATGTAGCACCACAAAGTGGGTGTCTTACCGGGAAAGGATTCTAGTGTACGTCCATCTTGGGCTGGAGCTTCGTTGCATCTGGCTGTAGAGGCAGGGCAATTGTCTGAGCCATCTACCTCACTTCCTTCTTCCTGTTCTGTCTACTCCGCCCACCTATTTCTAACCTATTAGGCCAAGCAGTTTTCTTTATTAGTTAACCAATGAAATCAACAGATTGATAGAAAACCTGCCTCCATCATTTCCCCCTTTTCTGTTTAAACAAAAAAGAAAGGCTTTCACTTTAACATAGTAAAACTACATGTAACAAAATAGTTATAAAGCAAGAATTACAGTCACAATATTTATATCTATTTTATCTTTTATCATATCTAAGGAAAACTATAACTACCTATTTATTCTTCAACTCCATCAAAGACTCCAGAAGGATATAATACTACTTAAGTAAATAAGAAATAAGTAACTTTTAAACTCTAGAAATGACAGAGACAACTCGCTGCCTGGACAGTCACCTAAAGTTCCTCTGTACCTTTGGGGCATCCATCTTCGGCCTTCAGGCCCACAGTGTCCAGCAGACATTTCCATGAAGCAGGAAATTCCAAAGACAGTTCAGTCACTTTCTGCTGTGTCCTGAAGAACGTATCGCAGACTCTTTCATGAATCAGGAACCCCGAAAGACCATCTCACCTTTAGTCAAGTTCAGCAGTCCTCTCTCTGTGGGTTCTTTGTGTCCACTTTATGCAATAGTCCAGGCAAGTGCAGTTTCTTGCCCAAATGGCTATCAAACTCCATAAGGAGCCTCTTCGATGCCCATCCTCCTCTTGAAGTAGATTGGTGCTGCCAGAAGCAGATGTGTCTCATTGTCATGAAAAATCTAAGTTATTAAAACATTAAATGCCATATTCTGTAGCCTTTGAAAGATATGAAGAATGCCTATTTAACTAAAATATATCTCTACATATCTAGAAAATCTAACTAACATGACTACAAGCTTGACTATTATCGATGATTATCCATTAACAACCTATATTTCTAATTACACATTACATTTTAAAATGAACTACACAAGCACAATAGCTTAATCAAGATCAGAAATACATATACATATAACAAAATTGACCTTAAAATCCATACCAATGCAAATTATTCATATCTATATCATATCCCCCTTTAAATGTAAAAGAACACTTATAAACAATGTTTGGGAACATGGGCGAAGTTATTTATCTCCAAACTGCTTCATGCTGAATGGGGACGCTGTTAATCAGATCTTTTATGGTGTAACCTGTGTGCTAGGTTCATCTCAGTCGTCAGTTGAGCAAAGTAATTTTTTGAGGGTGTTCACAGCAACCTTTCAGGAGGGCGTGGTCTATCATACCATATTGGGATAAAAGCAATCCACAGGGTTTCATTTTCTGTAAAAACAAAAGAAGAATCTCTTTTCCAAAGTATCATATCCTTAGATCCAAATTCTGAAGTCAAAGTATTTTCAAAATATCTATGTTAGATTAGTTCAGCAGCATTTATAAACAAATATCTTTTAGCAGCTGTTGCTTCTTCCTCAGAATTCAAACAATTCAAAGAGAGCATAATAGTACACAGTATCAAGATTCTCTGTGTATTTTCCATCTTATGCGGCTTTGTTTTAACCTCTATTTCTTCTATTTTTACTTTTTGAGACAGGTTCTCTGTATATCTTTGTCCTGGAATAACTCTTTAGACCAGGCTGTCCTTGAACTCAGAGGTCTACGTGCCTCAGCCTCATGTTAGTGGAAAGTCATGAATGCACATGTTGTGCCTCATGTTAGTGGAAAGTTCATCTTGTCTATGCCACAGTATATAGAACAAGAAGCAAAAGTGTTTATCCCCAGTGAGTAATGTGGTAGAAAAACAAAGCTTTCAGCATGAAGAAAAAGAATAAGATATCTCCTTATGTGTTTAACAATTTGAGGTGTTCAGGTTTCTTACACAAAAGCATAAACCATGAGCAACAGCAATGTCCTAAAATTTTCAAACCACTAAACAAGTAAACAAGATATCTAATGTGATAATTTTGTATAACAAGACAGTCGGAAAAATAAAAACAGTATTTGAGAATCTCCAGTGGCGATGTGAATACTATCACTTCAGAGATATTTTTCACAGTGGAGCAAAGGAACAACCCATACCTGGTTGGTGTAGGAAAATAATTCCCACAGTATATCTAGCCAAAGCCTGACTGCTACAATGCCCAGCTGAGGAAATTTTTATTTGCTGTGTTTGCCTCTGATTGGAGGAAGAAAGAAAAAAAACCCTTCAGTAACCTAGGTGATTTCCACCAGTGCTGCTACTGAATCACCTGTCCCTCCCTCTTCACTGTCTGATGCAACAGAAACAGGGAGGATGACAAGGAAAGATAGGGAAAGAAGTATTTACCCCAAGATTGAGCTAATATTAACAATGGGATCAGGAAGAAGACTAATGTAATGGAAACAGCAATTAGTCTACAAGGATGGCACCAATTTAGACAGACCCTAGGCAGCCCTGCTGTCCTTATTGATTCCCCTGGAAGTCCTGCCCCTTTCTGAGCAAATACAAAGGAGGGATGGATGAAAAGTGGAAAGGAGGTGGGATAAGGTCCTGGGAGAAGAGGAGGGAGGGAAGGCTACAGTTACAATGTAAAATAAATAAATAAGTACATATTAAAAAAACAATATTCAAATTCAGCCAGTAGAGTCAGGGACTATTAAGTTGGATTGATGTTTGGGAATAGATACTCACTGTCTAGAGCAAACCCTTGGTTTCTGTCAACCCTTTCTTATGTGACCCTTGGTTGCGAAGTGCAACTTGTTGCTGACACTTTAATAATTTCCTTTCTCAGTTTACCCCAAAGATATGATTATATGCTTGTATTATAATACTTTTTAATGTATTAAATCTACTAGACTTCTGATGGAGGAGAGTTATCTGTCTATGTTTCTTTCATTGATTAATTAATAAAGAAAACTGCCTTGGCCCTTTAAGAGACAGAAAATTAGGTAGGTGGAGTAGACAGAACAGAATTGTGGGAACAAGGAAGTAGAGTTGGGGAGACGCTTCAGGCAGTCTCGATATGCAGCTGCCATGCTTCTTTCCAAGATGGACGCAGGTTAAGATCTCTCCTGGTAAGGCACCCCTCATGGTGCTATATAAATTACTAAATATGGGTTAAAGCAAGATATGAGAATTAGCCAATAAGAGGCTGAAACTATGGGCCAGGCAGTGTTTTAAAAGAATACAGTTTCTGTGTAATTATTTTGGGTAAAGCTAGCCGGGTGGCGGGATACAGCCCCCCGCCCGTTCCTTCAATAGACTTCCTTTGAAAACTTTTTGGTATTAAAAAGGAAATGCTGCTGCTTCTGTGGATGTCTGTGGGTTTTTCCCAATATGTTTTTTTTTTTCTTTTTTCTTTTTTTGGTTTTTCGAGACAGGGTTTCTCTGCAGCTTTTTTAGAGCCTGTCCTGGAACTAGCTCTTGTAGACCAGGCTGGCCTCGAACTCACAGAGATCTGCCTGCCTCTGCCTCCAGAGTGCTGGGATTAAAGGCGTGCACCACCACCGCCCGGCCCCAATATGGTTTTGACTATTTGCTCATAATGTCGCTCCTATCTCTGTGACTGTCCTTGAGGGGTTAGTTAGACCTGAGTAAGTATGAGCTCAATGAATCCAGAGTGAAAGTTTCAGGACCTGAATAAGAACAAACTTGGGCAGTTTGTTGGGCCTTTGGCTGAGGAAACAATATTCATCCTTAGTGCTTTAACTGCCTCTATGGAGCAATTCCATATGGAGTTATAGCTTGTTCAGCCTTGAAGAAGTAGGAAGGTTACTGGACCTGCCTCAAGTAAAGTGAGAACTTTGTTGACTCCCCTGGCAGGCCTCACCCTCTCAGATGATTGGATAGTGTGAGATGGGGAGCAGGTAGTGTTAGTTGGAGGACTGGTGTGTCAGGAATTAGAATTCATAAGTAATATGGCATTTTCAGAAATAACAAACAGATAAAGAAAGAAAGAAAGACAGAGAGAGAGAGAGAGAGAGAAAGAAAGAAAGAGAGAGTAAATATTAGAGAACTGTTGTTCTAAAAATCTTATCTGAAATACCCTATTGCCACAAAATGGCACATAGTGTTATAGTAATGAAAAACAATTTTAGAGGGATAGTTATTTCAGAAGAAATATTCTTAAAATATATGTATAGATTCAAAAATTCTCTGTGAATGTCTGTTACTTTTTATTACCAGTAACTTATGTGTCTAAATTAGCTTACATTAATATGCATAAATTTGGTATTTATAAAAATGCACTCCACTCCCTACATTACATTTCTTTTTTCCATCACCACAATCCTTATTCTATTTGAAGTTCCCCTGGGCTCTCTCTCTTTCTTTAATAATTGAGATCACTTAATTCATTTGTGAGTTCATAGAGTCCAGGCCTTGCCCTAAAAGATAGGTAGCCTCTCTCACAAAGCATCCCTTAGAAAATCTGGTGCATTTACTCCATCAGCTCATTAAATGACAATAGACAGTGTGATAAGGCTTAGGATAAATGATAGAATGGCTATTCATACTGGTATTTTTGCCTATATAGCATGACTCCACAACAGTCTGGCAATTGTACAGTCTCTCGTTGGTTATATGATGGTCCTACTGTGAGAACTGGATAATAACCAAAGCCTGACTGGTAAGAAGCCCCACTGCTGACTCATTATTTCACTCTTGGACTCTGTTTGAATGATTGTGTGCATTGAACTTGAGCAGAAAATAAGGCCCAATGAGGGCCATGATCTCTGTTCCAGCAATGAAGCCAAATCCAGGGGTAATCTCAGAGTTCTCAGTCTTAGATTCTTATTGATATTTTTTATACTTCCACCTAAGGGTGTTGCAACAGAATAAGTAATACTGAAAGAGGCAAGACAAAAAAAAAAAGTCATTTACCGAGGGCTTGGACTTAAATTGATACAGACAAAATAAATTTTCTAGCAAATAGAAATTAAACCTATGTATGTTTGCTGGGGCACAGTACCAAAAGCATAAAGCTGCCTTTTTGTTATTCTGCTCTGCCAATTACTGCTTGTTGCTCTCATTTTCTGTTTTACCATTTCAACCTTCGCAAATGCAATGTTATCAATCATATATATATATATATATATATATATATAGTCTCTGTAATACATGTATACACATTTATATAGAAATGTATATGTATGTGCATATACCTATATAAATATGTAACTCATACAAGGATATTTGTGTGTGTTTCTGTGTACTTAAAATAAACTGTTTATTTATAAGGGGGAAAATTATGTTTAGGCCCCACACTAACCATTACTAATTTTTATACTGTATCTATCTATGTAAAGAAGATTAAAATATAAGGTGTATCATTAATTTTACAAAGAAAAATTAATAACACATGAATATGCTAAACAATTACATACATGTTTGTAAGGTTTCATTTCTAGCTCGACCCTGGATTGTGTATTTGGAATTAATTTTGGCTTCACAGAGCCAATTTATACCCATAATATATTCTTTCCAGTATTAATGTGTGAGAAAAGAAATATTAGAAAATGCACTAGATGTTCTGCACAATAATAACAAGAATTCTCTCCAACCACTAGTCTATCTTTAGTATACATGCTTACTGTTCTATTTTACTCTGTTCCAGGTAAAAGAACTGTCTGCATGGGTATGGGAAATAATATAAGCAAATTGGCAGCTCTGAGACCTGTGATAACAGAAGCAATCTGTCTTTCCTTTTTCTTCATTTTGATAATGTTTAGGCTTTAAGACACTTAATAATTACTCCTGAAGTTTTAGTCTGTAACATGGAAATGTAATGGTTTGACATTATTTAAATTTATTTGAAATGAGTAAAGGAGGCATTTTCAGAGCATCCCCCACAAGCAACAGGAAGATAAATTGGGTTTGGATACAACAACTCAATCACGCAAAAAAATAGGAACAAGAAAACATTCATCACATTGTATCTAAACTAACACTGCCATGTTCTTAGTCCCTCATCTGTTTCTCCTTCTAGATTATCATTTTTCACTGGAAATATTAATATATAACATCAAGTTACACTACTTTTCTGTGCTGTGATTTATTCTACTCCTATTTTTTGTCACCCTATTGCTGAGGACATTCTTGCTGATGTCATCAAAATTGAAAATTGGTCCTGTCCTCAAAAAAATTCATACATACTGACAACTTTTCATTATCTGGAAGGCTCACTGCATATTTTTGAGGGAGAATTAATTCTTGAACATCACTAGCAACATATGTTAGTGTCCTGACTTCTCTATACCATCGTGCATTATTGAGTAAACATGGAAATAACCAAGTACTTTCTATTGATTTAAAATGCTATTCCATGAGGTAGAATCCATAACCAATACTGCTAATGTGGTCAGCATCTGATTTTAGATAGGTTATGGTTATCAGGAAAACCTACTCTGACTAAACTGCTATGGGAAAAGAAAAGAAACGAATTATGCCTACTGAAATGCTGTGACTTCATGAGTCAGTTCAATGTTCAGTCCTCATCAGGGATGCTTCTTCTTGTGTTAAATGGTAAATAACTTGCGATTCTCGATGAGCCAATGTATAGAGTGTGAACAACTTTTCAGCACTAGGTCCTAAAGTGGGATGACATCAGGAATCCTCTGCACTAAAGCTTCACACATTCCTGAATCTTCAGAATCCAGATGAAGATCCATGGTTTATTTCTGCTCTTAGACTCATCTGACCTTGTCTCTTTAGGTCATGTAGTGATTTTGTGTACTAAAACCATGATTGACAGGGGTTTTTAATATTTTTGGAAAAGTAATTATCTTTTACAATTTCTTTGTCAATAAAATGAACAAAACATAAATCTAATGGTTTCAAACAAGTAGTATAACAAATACAGAATACATGCAGAAAATCTTAGAAGTTAAATATGGCTTAAGAATATTGGTAAGATTTGGAAAGAAGACTCAACAGTTAATACCAATTGCTAATCTTACAAAGAACACTGATTTGATTCCCAGCACCTACAAAAATCTTAAAAAGTTCTATAACGCTAGTGCATTGGATACGACCAAACATTGTGACCATTAAGGGACACAAACCAGCAGGTATTAAAAGATATTCCTAAAAACAAAACACTAACATACATAAAATTCAAACAAGTATTTATAAAGTAATACAAAGTGAAATTTTATCTAAATACACTGCTGAGACACAGAATTAAAAGAAGAAAAAACTAAACAAGAAACCAATGGGTATATAAGACACTTTCTTCTAAGATGAAAATAAAGAGTTTGGTTATACTACACACACATAATAACTTTGTGTCATTTCCTAAAGAGAGGGACAGAATATATTTTAAAAATCTAAAACCCTTTCATGATAAAAACGCTCAGCAAATAAGGAAGAGAAAGTCTATATTTAAAACAAAATGATGGAGAAAAAAATTTTCATAGGCACAATTTTATCTGTAAAATTTTATTATTCCAGATAGAAAAAAACACAATAAGCCAATTAAAAAACAATAAAATATGCATTTTCTCCACATTTCTACTCAACATTTGTTTTAAGACTATAGCCTGCTGTATTAGATGAGGAAATAACAGAAGGGATCCCGTGTTTACTATGGACATTTGATACATGATAAAGACATTATAATACATCAAGAAGAAAATGACATAAATTTACAGATGAAAAGATCCTAAAGAATTCAAAGAACTCATTCTAACATATAAAGAATTCTCACTTCTGCAACTCATATTACCAAATTAATTCAGTTGAATTTCTAAACAAATGATATCCTAAACACCTATTCAGAAATAAATATATTAAGGGATTATAGGTAACCCTTGGTTATTTTCCAGCAGTTACAGCTCACTAGATCATGGAGCAGAAGAATCATATGACTTTAAAGATAGAATACTCTCCTGGGCAACATAGAGAAATTACTAGTAAGAACTGATTGATTCTTGATATAAACAATGTATAATTTATATAATAGTGCATAATACACTGATAAAAAGAGATTCTTCAACTGAGCCTGAACAAGGTTTTAGCTCTTTTATTCCTGTTTGCATTTCTTTGCAAAGACATTAAGAAAGGGCTTTTATGAAATGATAAGACAGATATTAAAAAGTCACATAAAGTTCTTGTGGAATTTCATTTCTAAGTTATCAAAGAGTCACTGTAATTTATAATATGGATGATGTATTTGGAAATATGAAGAAAAGAATCTTAAGAAAATATGTATTGCAATATCTAAGCATATTTACATTGTGACTACGTTAAACCTAATACATTAGCTCTTTTAAAAAAAGTATAGTGACTCACAATGAGCCCGTCCATGCTGTAAGTCACTCACTGTGAGCCATTGTCAATTTGATTGCTCACCTTCCTGGACTTAGGGGGAGTTGGGAGGACCTTGGACTTAACATAGTGAAGGGAACCCTGATGGCTCTTTGGCTTGGAGAGGGAGGGATTGAGGGTATGGGTGGAAGGGAGGGGACGGAAGGGGGAGGAGGAGGGGAGGAGATGGAAATTTTTAATTAAAAAATTAGAAAAAAAGATGACCTCCCCAAGTTCCAACATCCTTCTAATAAACATCAAACTATACAAAGCAAAAAAAAAGTATAGTCAGATAATTAAAAAAAAACATTTCTTTCAAGTTTTAATAGAACTAATCTGTCAAATTTTATATGTATAACCAGGAAGGATCTGATATATGAATTTTGTATGAAAATAAAATATTTCAAAAATACTTCATTAAAGCAAAATTTGATTTGATCCCCATCTAGTGGTTGGTGAATTATAGCAAATATCACACAATCACTATAACTGTGTTAATGATATAATGAGGTCTTGCTGTTTATATGTTGACTGAGCATCCATTTAATGATGACTTCATAGTTATGAAGGAAGAAATGAACATTTAACCTGAGCTGCTTCTAGGTCACTGATTTATACAACCTTATTGAAGATGCATATGAAGCAATTTAGTTAACACCACCGTGACCTTGTATTGGCTTTCTAAGGAAAGATGAAATAGAAAAGATGAAATAGAACATCGAGGTATTTCTTTTCTCATACCTGTTCTAAAAGAAATGCACATTCACCAATATCATGTAGTTACAATTTGATTTACAGAAACCTTCTAAATTTATTTAACCCCATTTTCAAAAGAAAGACAACAATCTCAGCAAAATTTTGGGCACATGACTCTTGCACACATAATTTTCTTTCACTATATGATGTATGTTTTCTGCTGCTTTGATGAAACACTGCCCTACTATTTGTGATCAGGAGAATCATTTAGATAGAATTATTAGACATTATAGAGTCCACTATTATGAAAATTCTTTTTTAGTGCATAATGCATATATCTGGAGGCAGGGACAAAAACAGAGAGCATGGTAATACTTCCATTCTACACTTTGAATTCATATGCTTCTACTAACCATCTATACAAAGCTTTCACTTATATTGTAATGGCCCTCAAACATCAATGATCAACCAAGAAATGTCACTCAGACATGCACATAGGACAATCAGAAAGGCCAAAATATGTTGCTGATATTGCTGTACAGAGTCCCCAGAGACGTTGGTTTTATATAACTAAGCATTCTGCAATGTTCCTCTCTTTCTGATGCTGTACTTTGCATTCCCCACTTTCAACGTTTCTTGTCTGTGACCTGGATCAGTACCTGGTGTCAAACTATTATATCTAATGTACTTTTGTAATAGATACATATAGACAAAGTACACAAGAAATGAAAATCAACATTGGAGATTTGAACTTTTGACCCTAAGTGACAACAGAATCATAACAAATGAATTTCGTGCAATATATTTCTATGTATACCAATGACTCCAGTGATAGGAACAGCAACATTTGTCAAGGTTACTGCTTGATATTTTCATAGAATCAAAGGGTTGCTGATAAACTCTGACAATCAGGAGCCATGCACATAATATATCTCACAGGGGGCAAAAAAAGGAGCCTGGCTTTATTAGTGTTTGTCAGATACTAACGTCTGAATTCGAATTTCTTTCTTAGAGAATTCTTTCAAGAATGAGACAGTGATGTCAAATCTTAATAGAGGAGCAGTAGCATAAGAATCAGATTGTTATTTCTTGCAGATGAGACAGGAGCAGAAGACTCTGAGCTATAATACTGAGAATCATAAAATCCCTGCATTTGCTGATTTCCACAGTATGTGACTCCTGAAGAAGTGAGGACCAGTGTGCCTAGTCTAGTCAATTGTACAGTCTGGCTTTGGTTATATGCAGGTCCAACTGAGACCTGGACTATAGCCAGAGCCTGACTGGCAAGAACCCGCACAACTGACTCTTTTATTAGTGCTCTTGGCCTCTGATTGATGGAGAGTATGCATACAAATTGATCATGAAAAAAGAACCAATAAGGAGAGTGATCTCAATTCCAGCAATGGACAGATATTCGGAAGTAAACTAGAGATATCATTCACAAATGCTGATTCATTCCTGTCTCCCACATGAATGTGTGCTGCAGAAGAACGGACAAAACTGAATGTGGATGTGAGGGAAAAATGTAATTTTCCCTGGGTACTGACTTCAATTATCAAAAAAGAAAAATGTCACAAGTAGGGGAAAAACTTATATCCATCTACCAGGGCCTATATCCAGGCTAACTACATGAAAGAGTCCATTTTTGCCAGAAGCTGGGTTATTATGAATCTAACTGCAAATTTCTTCTTTCTGATTTCATTTTCTTATGTGCTGTGTCAGATTCCACACATACATTTTTAGATGCTTTAACTTCATCCATTATTCAATATATGTGAGAGCTTGAAATGACTTGTATGTGTTATAAGTGAAAATGTTATATTCATCCTTTCTTTGAACATCTTAAATTGTATACTGTGTCTAGCAGTGTCCATTGATTAAGCAATAACTTGAGACATTCAGTTTAGAAATAAGGATTCACAAACTTATATACATTCAGAAATTACACATTAGTACATATGTCTTTATGTATGGTTCTGACAGGATATGGTCAATCAGCAATTGGATATAACCAAACTAGCCTTATATAAAATTCTCAGCCTTAATAAAAGGGGAAAATGGGAGAAACTTACAGAGCCAGAGTTCCAGCAAAGAGCTGGGAAGCAGGAGGGCTAAACACACAAACAAGGATCTTTTATTTATTTTTTTTTATTTTTTTTCTCATGGTTTATTTTTTTATATTTAAAAATTTCCATCTCCTCCCCTCCTTCTCCCCTTCCCTCCCCTCCCCTCCACCCATACCTCCCCTCCCTCCCTCTCAAGGCCAAGGAGCCATCAGGGTTCCCTACTCTATGCTAAGACCAAGGTCCTCCCAACTCCCCCCAGGTCCAGGAAGGTGATCGACCAAGCTGAGAAGGCTCCCACAGAGCCCGTCCATGCAGAAGAATCAGAGCCCCGCGCCATTGTCCTTTACTTCTCAGTCAGCCCCCACTGTTGGCCACATTCAGAGAGACGGGTTTGGTCGCATGATCCATCAGTCCCATTCCAACTGGAGTTGGTGATCTCCCTTTAGTTCTGTCCCACCGTCTCCATGAGTGAACGCACCCCTCACGTTCCTGACTTTCTTTCTCATGTTCTCTCTCCTTCTGCTCCTCATCAGGACCTTGGGAGCTCAGTCCTTTTAAAGGTATTTTGTGATCCGGAGGGGTCATGCCTTTCAGACAAGGGATTGGTCAGCTTCCCAAGCATCTCCCCCTTTTGTCTAAATAAGACAGATTCAAGACCAAATACAACTATATACAATGGGAATAGATAATAAATATTGAATTACAAGCAGCAAACTATATTAAGAAAGAAACATATAACAAATTTTTACTAAGCATTCTACTTCAAGGAGTCTAAATAATGTAGAAGGTAGCTACAATTATCTAATCTTCAAACCCATCAAAGATCTGAGAAGGGAAGTAATATTACTTAAGCAACCAGGAAGTACAAATGAGAAACTTCCAAAATGTGCAACAGATGACAGAGACAACTGACTACCTAGGCAATCACCCAAAATCTTGTTTGCAATGTTGAACTACCAACTTTGGCTAAGGCCTAACACAACCGACATACCATTTTTCAAAGGCATGGAACCTTTGGTACAACTATCCTACCCTGTCTTGGCAAGATAAGACAATTCTGTTTTATCCACTTATGGATATTCTGTATCTTTGTCAGCATTCGAGGTATGGGCTTTTTTTTTTTTTGCCCAAAGGCCAGTTCTGGCAAAAAGAAGACAAGCTCCCAATGGAGTGTCTTTGGTGCTCAACGTTCTCTCGGAAGTAGAGCAGTGTTGCCAAGAGTGATTGTGTCTCATAAGTACAAAATTCTAGGTTAGATTAAAGGCAATTTTCTACAGGTCTTCGAAGAGGTGGAAGAATATACTATCTATACTAAATATAATCTCTATGTATCTAAAAAACCTGATTATCCTAAATGTAAATATGACAAACATTAATTCTCAATACCTATCTACATTGAAGATTAAGAGAATAAACAACTGTGCAATAAATGAGGACAATGATTTCCAAATGTAAACAATGTCATTACATAAATAATATCAGAGATAGAAATGTACATTGCAATATGGTAAGCAATGTCATTACATAAATAATATCAGAGGTAGAAATGTACATTGCAATATGGTAAATATCTCAATATAACAATTGTTTTAAACAGAGGTAGAAGCATACTCATGTACCATGTTCAATATATCAATATATAAGAATCAGCACCAATACAGTTTTCTAAAAACAATAACTCACAAATATCAATCATCCCATCAAACTAGTTAATATCCCCCTTTTTTTCAATATACACCCCTGAGTCCATATAATACCTCCACCATCCCCTCGACCCTAAACCAACCACCAATTAGTGTCCCTAAACCTGAGGGCAAACTTTGTTGGGAGAGGGAGCATTGTCCTCTAAGCTTACTTCCAGCTGACATGGGGGGGATGTTCTTCTCAGGGGGTCCTGTGAAAGCGAATGATGGTAAAATACCCAGGTTAACATTTGATCTAAGAAAATTGTACCTAGCCTCTGAATGTTTTGAGGAGATATGGCCAGAATGTTGTCAAAAATGTGCACCATTCAAAAGTGTCCTGTGCATTTGGTACCAAAAAACAGATCTAATTTTAGCGTTATTAAAAATATGACATCATATTAACAAGGTGGAGTTGATGTTGTGGCATCCCATTTTCATCCTGGAAACTTCAAAAATTACTGAATGAAAATTTGTTGTTTGTTATGGAAAAGGTAAGCATTATCTACAAAGACATATACAGACATTATATATATATATATATATATATATATATATATACACATATATATATGTATGTGTGTATGTATATATATATATGTATATATATATATTCAATGAAAGGTATATTAAAGACAGACACAGGTATGAGGGAAGGCAAAGAAGGTTTATCAAGTATATTATTATTATTATTATTATTTCCCATAACATGACTCCTGACCTGAGACAGACACTCTGAGATATCTCTTATCAACAGGCTTGGAATTGAAGAAGGACTGGGCCAGAGTCAAACTCCAAAACCAGCTCTAAATATTTATAAAGAAATGTACATTGAGAAACATTAAAAAAATTGTTTTTCATACTCACGGAACTTATTTACTGTTATTGCTGATCTTTAGTGTGTCATAACTAGTTTCCATCCATCAGATTTATATATCCAGGGTCCCTTAAATTCTTTGAAGATGAGTGCTTTCCTGTGGAGATAAGAAAAGAACACTGCCCCCAACCTATATTTTTTTCTTACCACCAGTATGATCATCATCCTTGTGTATGAATTATTATTTTTCTTTTTTCAAGAGGCTTCTCCTCTTCAAACCAAAGCTTTATTAATTTTGACGGTATCCACAATTTTTCTTCTCCTGTGGAGACAAGAGCAAAACTCCTTCGCCAATGCAGCACATCTCCTGGCTTCCATTGCAAGGTCAGCACATTCTGTAAATAAACTGGTTGATTTAATTCAGCAGACATTTCCATTATCCAATGTCTTTCTGCAGCCATTGTCCCCTTCTCATTAGCGTTGAGAAAATTCAAGGTTAATTAAGCATTATGTAATCTATTTCTGGGGGTATTTTCCACCCCTTTCTGTTTGTTTAACATAGTTCTATTTGACCTTTCTATGACTGCTTGACCCGTAGGATTGTATGGTATACCTGTAACATGCTTAATATTGTAATAAGCAAAAAACAGTTTCATTTTCCTAGAGACATAAGCCAGACCATTATCTGTCTTTATCTGTGCAGGTATACCCATGATGGCCATAACATCTAATAAATGAGTGATTACTGAATCAGTTTTTTCTGAACTTAAAGCAGTTGCCCATTGGAAACCTGAATAAGTGTCAATGGTGTGGTGTATATATTTTATGTGCCAAATTCTGCAAAGTAGAACACATCCATTTGCCAGATTTCATTCCTTTTAGTGCCGTTTGGATTAGCACCTGTAGGCAGTGGTGTTTGGTTATAGAAAGAGCAAGTAGGGCATTTCTTTACAATCTCCTTAGCTTGTTGCCATGGAATAGAAAACTCTTTCTTCAAGCCTTTGCTATTGACATGATTTTTTCATGAAATTCAGAAGCCTGCAGCACACTACGAATCAATAATTGATCAATATCTGCATTACATTGTGCTAGAGGACCTGGCAGACCCGTATGGGATCGGATGTGTGTTATATGCATAGGGCAAAGCCTGTTCCTAATCATGTCTTGTACCTGGATAAAATATGAGGTTAGTTCTGTATCATCAGGTACTAATTCAGCAGTTTCAATATGTAAGATAACTCTTTCTGCATATTGTGAGTCAGTAACAATATTAAGAGTTTCTTTAAAGTCTCTTAGCACCATAAGAATGGCATATAATTCTGCCTTCTGGACAGAATCATAAGGACTTTGTTCCACCTTACTTAAGTCTTCTGATTAGTAACCTGCCTTCCCTGATTTATTAGCATCAGTATAAAATGTATGGGCTCCAGTTATTGGAGCATCACGGATGATTCTAGGAAGAATCCAAGAAGTTTTCTTTATAAAGTTAAGCCTCTTGCTTTTTGGATAGTTGTTATTAATTTCTCCCAAAAAAGTTAGCACAAACTCTTTGCCATGGTTCATTGTCTTCCCATAATTTTATTTAACTCATCAGCAATGAAAGGCACTATAATTTCTGCTGGGTCTATGCCTGCTAGTTGACGAAGTCTCAATTTGCCTTTTATAATTAATTCAGAAATATTTTCCACATAAGTTTTTCATACTTGGTTTATGTGGTAGAAAGATCCATTCCAAGATAATATCATCTCTGCATTAAAATTCCTGTAGGAGAAAATTTTGAAGGCAATATGATGAGAATACAACTGAGTTCTGGATTCACCCTATCCACATGCGCCTCCTGTAATTTTTTTTAACCATTGTCAGTTCTTTTTATGCTTCAGCTGTTAATTCCCTGGGACTGTTTAAGTCTTTTTCATCATCCAAGGTTTTATTTAAATGAATTATCATATCAGGTGTTATCCCAACAGCCAGTTGAAGGCTGGAAATGTCTCCTAACAACCTTTGAAAGTCATTAAGTGTCCGTAGTCGATCTCTGCTAATTTGTGCCTTTTGTGTCTTAATTTTTTGCAAACCTATTTTATAACCTAGATAATCAACAGAGTCTCCTCTCTGAATTTTTTCAGGAGCAATCTGCAATTTAGGTAAAACTATTTTTACTTCTTCAGTGTTTCCAAGGTATCCATGTTTGAATCATACAACAGAATGTCATCCATGTAATGATAAATAATAGACTTGGGAAATAGCTTGCATATTATTTGCAATGGTTGATTTACAAAGTATTGGCACAGGGTGGGAGAGTTCAACATGCCCTGTGGAAGGACGGTCCACTGGTATCTCCTTGTAGGTTGAGAGTTATTATAAGTAGGCACGGTGAAGGCAAGCTTTTCTCTATCTTTCTCTTGTAAAGGTATAGTGAAGAAACAGTCCTTTAAATCAATAACTATGAGAGGCCATCCTTTTGGTAATAAAGAGGGCAGTGGAATTCCAGATTGCAGAGAACGCATAGGTTGAATAACCTTGTTCATAGCTCTGAGATCTTTCACCATTCTCCATTTACCAGATTTTTTCTTAACCACAAATACAGGAGAATCCCAAGGGCTGGTAGATTCTTCTATATGCTGAGCATCCAATTGCTCTTGTACCAGCTGTTCTAAAGCCTGCAACTTTTCTTCAGCTAAAGACCATTGCTTTGTCCATATTGGTTTATCATTCAACCATTTTAGATGCAGGGCTTTTAGTATCTCTGAAGGAGCATCAATTGTTTTGTGTTCTTGTACAGCCTGAATGGCTGGTTTTTGCCTTCTGTAATATCTATTAATATTTTCCTCAGTAATATAGGCTCTAGAAGCAGCAGGAATGTTAATTTGGGTATTCCATTGCTGCAATAGGTCACAGCCCCATAAATTCACTGCAATATTGGCTACATATGGCCTTAATTTTCCTATTTGTCCTTTTGTCCCTATGCATTCAACCCATCTCATACTTTGCCTTACTCGAGATAGGGTTCCAATTCCCAGGAACTGAACATTTACGTCCCGTAGAGGTCAATACAGATGCCAAGATTCTGGAGTAATGATACTTACATCTGCACCTGTGTCCAGCAGGCCAGTAATGAAAATGCCATTTACACATACTCTTAGCTTTGGTCTTTGATCACTTATAGAAGTTTGCCAAAATACTCATAGCTCATCTTTCAGGCCATTTTTGCTTTTAACACCAGGCATGGGGCTTTCTAATTTTCCTGAGGAGGCAGGTTCTCTGCAGTAAAGGGAAATGACTGGACCACATTCACCATGGGGGCTTGCGAGAGGCCCCCCATTGCATTTCCCAATGGCAAGGGGTTGCCTTGTCTATCTCTTGTGGATCTACATTCGGTCGTCCAGTGTCTGCCTTTTCCACATCTCCTACATAAACCTGAAGCCTGTTGCCTCCTATTTCTTTTATTCCTATAAGAGGCAGTATTATTATTATTATTATTATTATTATTATTATTATTATTATTATATTTCTGGAAATCCCTTATCTACATTTCTTTTTCATATGTCCCATTTTGCCACAATTAAAACATTTGGTATTTTGATGTCTTCTTTTACCATTGGCAATTGCTTCTTCCAACCATGTCTCAGTGCCATAGTCAAACTTATCAATATTCATTGTATGCAAGACCCATTCATCCAATGGCACTGAACTGATCTTTAAAGGCACCAAAATCCTTTGGTACTCCACATTAGCATTCTCATAAGACAAAGACTCAATTATTATATGCCTTACTTCTGGGTCAGATATCCCTATTTGTACACTTTAGTTAGTCTTTGTAAAAAGTCACTAAAGGGTTCTCTCTGACCCTGTTTAACTCTGATATATGATTCCGTTCTCTGTCCTGGATCTTGAATCCTGTCCAAAGCCTTTAAGCCTGCTGTAGTACATATGGATAAGGTGTGTTCATCATAATTAGCTTGTTCTAGAGGATCAGAAAAAAGTCCTTCACCTAGAATTTGATCTAGGGTAATGTCCTTCACCTAGAATTTGATCTAGGGTAATGTCAATTCCCTTCACTCTTTACTGATGTTCTAAAGTCTAGCCTCTTGTCTGAACATACACTTCCAATTTAATTGAGATCCACTCTCTAGAACTGCTGAGATCAAATGAATCCCATCATTTGGAGTGGATTTGTTGCTGATAGACCATGTTTTTAGCATCTCCTTAACAAAGGAGCTATGTATACCAACATTCATAACACCTTGTTTAATTCCTTTCAGATCATTCATACAGATGGGTTCCCATGTATGTTCCTTGATGACACTAGGATTTCTAGAACCAGTCACCTTCTCTGTTGTTATTACTGGAAAGACACGGAGAGCTTTATGGAAATTATCCCGGAGAGTTTTATTCACTGATGGGGTTAAGATTTTCCTTTCTACTGTTTGCTCCTGTTCATCAGAGTCTATAATTTCCTCAATCTTTTCAAATCTGTTTACCATTGCTTTCTGCAAGGCCTGGATCTCTTGTCCAGAATTATGTTCCAAGGCCTTCATAGAGGATTCTAAGATATGAAGTTTGTCCAATACAGATAATGTCTCATCCTTGGATAGAATTTTCATAGCATGAATTGTGCCATCTTGTATTGAAATTCTGTCCATTAATCTTTCATAGCCCTTTCATAAAGTCATAATAATACATTCAGCAGTTTGAATCTTCTCAGATAATGTTTCAGTTCCTACAGACAGGGACTGAAATTTATGGTTCAAATCAGCTGTTCCCTCCTCCACAGCAATGAATCTCTTCTCAATAGCAGACTGATCCTTTCCTAAATTTTGCTCAGTTGACAGAGTCATATCAGACAAAGATCTATTCCTTTCCTTGAGAACTTCAAAGTGTTTCTTGATGTGGTTATTGTCTATCTGAATTGTTTTTGAAATTACCTCAACCATTTGGAAGTTGTCTCTCAAAACAGTTGTGCTGTTTTTTAATTTTTTAAATTCTGCCTTAGGAATCCTGGATTTGTCATGTAAGGACTCTATCATTTTCCTATTGTCCAACCACGTTATAACGAAAAAAAAATAAGAATAAGAAAAATACCAAGCCCTGTAAATATCCAAACTAAGAAAACCTCATTTGCATTCTGCCATAACTCAGCCATTGTGGAATTAAACAATCTATAAAATCCTTCAACAGTGGTATTGTCAGACATTTTCAATCAAATCTGTATTTATTTTTATGTATTTATGTATTTATTTTTAATCGAAAGAAATTTTACCTGTAATGACTGTTGTCTGCCAGGCGGGGTGCACCTGGATCCACGTGGCAGAAAAAGTCAGGACCGGGTCCTAAAAACAAATGCTCAAAACTGGAGGTTATAGCTGTGGAATGCACGAGGTGAGGCCAAGGTCAGACTCAGCAGACCTGAGGGGTTAGCGCCCTCTGGCCAAGTCACCTGTTTGCTAACTTGCTCTCAAGCACTGGGAACTGGGGCAGTGCAGGAGCTGGCGGGGATGCTGCTGAGACTGGCAGAGGAGGGAACTGGGCTGAGAGGGTGCAATCTGTAATCTGCGTGGCTAGCGAGAGGGAGTGGGCAGAGGCTCTGGGCAGGCACACTGTGGGACCGTGGGACTGGGAGCAGCTCAGACCAGGCACGGCTCGAGCCTCAGCTTGTGCACATGCAGGAAGCTGAGACCCAAGCAGCTCCTGGGAAAAAAAAAAAAAAAAAAAAAAAAAACTGCCTGCGGGCGACCTGCTGAATTAAAATCAACACCAAATACCCACAGCGCAGAAGCTGCACAGATGGGAGTTCTCCTGCGAGGGCGGGGAGGGGGGGGGATGCCTCTAGCCCCATGTAAGGGAGAGGTAAACCTAGTCAGCAGTACCAGCACTTGTAAAGCGGCGTCTGCCCAAGCTCAAAGGCCGGGAAGCAGGCAGTCATGAGCTCATCCTGTGCTCTGTAGGAGCAGGGCTGGGATGACCACTGAATCAATGAAAGCCAAACGCTGTGTGTCTGGCGTTGGAGTTCAGAGCTAAAGGATACCTAATGCCCCGAGTTGGACACCAAATGAAGGGGCATGGTCGATCGGCAATTGGAAATAACCAAACTAGCCTTATATAAAATACTCAGCTTTAATAAAAGGAGAAAATGGGAGAAAATTTACAGAGCCAGCGTTCTAGCAAAGTGCCTGGAACCAAGAGGGCAAAACAAACAAACAGGGATCTTTTAAAGGTATTTTGTGCCCCAGGGGAGTCATGCCCCTAGGACAAGGGATTGGTCAGCTTCCACATCATGGTTCCACAAATATCTGCAGGCATTTGGCATCAATTTCAATTTTAATTAGTCATACCATACTAGTAAAATATTATTTTTAATATTAATGTGAGAATATTGAAATTTAGAAAACAATCACATCTTATAAGAGAAGCAGTACCTTCAGAGACAGATTCCTATTGCTGCATAGGACTCAGGATCAGGTGATATGGGGCTATAATGCTGGAATCTGGCAATCCCTGCCTTTGCTGCATGTTACCTGCTATGACTCCTAATTATGTGAGGAGCATTCTACCCAGTCTGGGTGCTTGATCAGTGGGGCTCTGGTTACTCCCAGGTCCTACTGAGAGACCTGGACTATAGCCAGAGCCCCAATGGAAAGAACTTGCACTGCTGATGCTTTTATTAGCACTCCTGGTCACTGATGGAAGGAGTTTGGGCATTCAAATTGAGCATGAATTAAGGACCAATGAGGAGAGTTATTTCAGTTCCAACAAAGAAAGCAAATACTGTGGTAATCATGGAGATCTCCATCAGAGCTGCTGGTCCTTACTGTCCTGACCAGAAGTTATTTTGCAGCTGAGGCTGAGAAATTGAAATTGGATGTGAGACAAAAATGTGATTCCCCTGGGTTCAGACTCACATATCAACAAACAAAACAAAACACCTGTGGCCAGTATGGTGCGATCCTTTATCTCACTACCATTGTCTCCAACCAGACTATATACTTCAAAGCTGAAATTTCTGACTTGTAGGTAGGTGATTATGAATCTTTGCTGCCAATTACTACTTTGTGCTGTCATTTTGTGTTATGCCTTTTCTGAGTCCCCACATATGTTTAAAGACTTACATGTTATCAGTTATTGAATATATATATGAGTTCCAGAAATGACATGCTTATTTTTAAGTAGAAACTTTTTTCCATTTCTCTGAAAGTCCCCAGTTTTCACACGGTATACAACACTGTAATAATGATTAAGCAACAATCAGATACATTACTTTTGAAAGGAAATAGTCATAATACTTGTATACTCTCAGAAATTGCATGTATGTTCATAAAATATTATTTGCGGTTCAACAATGTACGGATGCATTTGATATCCATTTGGATTTTACATAGCCACATCATGCTCATAAAACATTCTGTTTCTTATTAATTGAGACTATTGAAATTTGAAAAAAACTCACATTTTGAAAAAGAAACAGTACCTTCAAATCCAGGATCCTACTTGCTTCATAGGACACAGAACCATATGGCTCAGAGCTATAATGCTGGGAATCAAACAATCTCTGCCTTTGCTGCTTTCCACAGCTCTGACTCCTGCAAAACTGAGGAGCAGTCAGCCTAGTCTGGGCAATTGTACAGCCAGCCTTTGGTTATATCCAGGTCCTTCTCTTAGACCAGGACAATAGCCAGTGCCCAATGGAAGAACCCACACTGCTGATGATTTTATTAGCACTCCTGTGCTCTGATTGAAGGACTGTGTGCATTTAAATAAAGCAGGAAATAAGGACCAATGAACAGAGCAATCTCAATTTCAGCAATAATGGGAAATCATGAGGTAACTTTGGAGATCTCTGTCTTAGATGCTTATTAATTGCCCTTATATCTTCTACAACTGCAAAGATTAAACACATGGGCACAGGAGACCACTTCCTATGTATAACCCCAGTAGCACAGACAATAAGGGCAACATTGAACAAATGGGGCCTCCTAAAACAGAGAAGCTTTTGTAAAGCAAAGGACACTGTCATTAAGGCAAAATAGCAACGTACTGACTGGGAGATCTTCAACAACCCTGCAACAGACAAAAATATGATTTCCAAGATAAAGAACACAAGAAACTATACTTTAAAATGCTAATTAACCCAATTAAAAAAATGAGGCACTAAACTGAACATAGAATTCTCAACAGAAGAAGTTCAAATGACCAAAAGACACTTAAGGTCATGCTCAACCTCCTTAGCTATCAGGGAAATGCAAATCAAAACATCTTTGAGATACCATCAATACCTGTCAGATTGGCTAAAATTAAAAACACCAATGATAGCCTTTGCTGGAGAGGTTGTGGAGTAAGGGGTACACTCATCCATTGCTGGTGAGAATGCACACTTGTGCAACCACTTTGGAAAGCAGTGTGGCAGTTTCTCAGGAAATTCGGGATCAACATACCCCAGGACCCAGTAATTCCACTCTTGGGAATTTAGCCAAGAGATGCCCAATCATACTACAAAAGCATTTGCTCAACTATGTTCATAGCAGTATTATTTGTAATAGCCAGAACCTGGAAACAACCTACATGCCCTTCAGTGGAAGAATGGATGAAGAAACTATGGAATATATACATATTAGAATACTACTCAGCAATAAAAAAATGACATCTTGAATTTTGCATGCAAATGGATGTAAATAGAAAACACTATTCTGAGTGAGGTAACACAGACCCAAAAAGATGAACATGGGATGTACTCACTCATAATTGGTTTCTAGCCATAATTAAAGGACATCGAGCTTATAATTCATCATCCTTGAGAAGATAAAAAGAAGGTGAACCCAAAGCAAAACATATAGTTATCCTCCTGGATATTGGAAGTAGACAAGATTGCCGTGCAAAAATTGGGAAATTGGGGGTGGGGTGGGATGGGGGCAAGGGGAGATGGGGAGACAAAAGCATGTAGGGGAGGATGGGGAGATCTTGGGGTAATGGGATGCTTGGGATATAGGAAGGATGAATATGGAAGTAGGGAAGCATAGATCCTAATCAAGGGAGCCATATTAGCGTTGTCAAGAGAGTTGACTCTAGAGGGTTCCCAGGTATCCAGGTAGATGCCCCCAGCTAGTTGCTTGAGCAATCTGTGGAGAGGTAGCCTGAAAAGGCCAGATCCGATAACATACTCATGAATATCTTGCATATCACCATAGAACCTTCACCTGGTGATGGATGGGAGATAGAGACAGCACCCCACATTGGAGCACCAGACTGAGCTCCCAAGGTCCTGATGAGGAGCAGAAAGAGGGAGAACATGAGAAGAAAGTCAGTACCATGAGGGGGTGTGTTCAACCACTGAGACAGTGAGACAGAACTAATGGGAGATCAACCAAGACTAGTTGGAAAGGGACTGATGGAACATGAAACCAAACCAGACTCTCTGAATGTGGCTGACGGAGGAGGCTGACTGAGAAACCAAGGACAATGGTGATATGCTTTGACTCTATGGCATGGACGGGCTGTGTGTGAGCCTTATAAGTTTGGTTGATCACCTTCCTGGACTTGGGGATAGATGGGAGGACCTTGGACTTAACATAGTGTAGGGAAACCTGATGGCTCTTTGGCCTGGAGAGGGAGAGAGTAGGCATAAGGATGGAAGGAAGGGGAGGGAAGGAAAAGGGAGGGGAGGAGATGTAAATTTTTAAAATAAAAAAAGATAAATGATTGAATGTTACTTTCTTCATATATATGTGAATAATATATATTATTCTACCTATATACAAGTATACACATTTATTTATATATATATATATATATATATATATATACACACACACATTAGGTACAATACACACATGAATATGTTTGTGTGTCCTAAAATGAGATGCTTTATTTTGAGTGGAAACAAGAACTTAGAAGCCATTCTCTGAACATCTCCAATTTTCAAATTATATCCAATAATTCCATAAAAATTTAAAAATAATTTAATGTTTTCTTTGTGGCTATCAACATGTCTTCATGCATTTACATTAATTGGGGGTTTCAAAGAGCCAATTCATATCATAACATTCTTTAATTATTAATGGTGGAAAAGGAACATATTAAACTATTCACTACATTTCCTTCAGAAGAATCACAAGATTTTCATTAAAATCAATACTCTATCCTCAGTACATATTCTTACTCTGTATTTTTGATCATCTGGGTTCGGGTAAGTTATATCTGTGTGCATGCATGGGAAATATAATACCAGCACATTGACAGGATCTTAGGGCTGTGAGAAATCTGTCTTTCCCCAGGCATCATCTGATTAATTAAACAATAAATCAAACTGAAAATGTCTAGGATTTAGGACTCTTACACAGGTTATTAGAATGTTCCACATGTTTATGCTTGTAGAATTATGCATTCAAAATCTGTTGATTGATAATTTTTTGGTGGTCAGTGTAAAAGTTTCTTGAAATTGCATACAAGATAGTTGGATCCAATGGTATTTTTTCCTTTTATTTATTACTTAAAAAATACCAATCCAAATTCCCCATTACTCCCTCCTCCCAGCTCCTCCCTCTCTCTCAAAAGCCCCCCCACCTCCTCTAAGCCTAAGGAAGTGCCCATGCACCACGCCCTGGGTGAAGTCCAAGGCCCTCTCTAATATGTCTAGGTTGAGTATGGTTTACATCTAAAGAGAATATGATCCAACATTCAACCCTCTTCAGGTGGACTTGGTTGTTTCTCATGCTCATTCACAACCAATCCAGTTGAGTTGGTGAGCTATGATTAGCTCAAGCAATTTCTTTCGTGGATGACCCTTTCATGGTCTTGAACTCCTTGCTCATACTCTCACTACCTCTACTCTTCAAGTGGATCTTCGAGGTCAAATCCAGTTGCTTCAATGTGGCTTATTGCCTCTGTTCCCCATCTGTTGTTGGACAAAGATCTGTGGTGATATTTAAGATAATCATCAGTCTGAATACAGGTTAAGATCAGCTCAGATGCCCTCTATTCTACTGCTTAGGGTCTCAGTTGGGTTCATCCCTGGGGCTTCTTGGGCATTTTTCTAGAACCAGGGGTTTCTTGCTAACTCCATAATGGCTCCCTCAATCAAGATATCTCTTTCCTTGCTATCATATCTGTCCTTCACCAATCACAACCATCCCATTCCCTCAAGTCCTCCTCTATACAACTTCTCCCCTTTTCTACCCCTGCCCTCCCGCTCCCATGTTTTGTCTGATTCCAATTTCCAGGTGGGTGTATTTATGTTATTTGGGAGTTCACATTATTAATTAGTTTCTCTAGGATCCCAAGTTATAGGATAATTTCCCTGTGTTTATGACTAGCATCACTTATGAGTGAATACATACCAATTTCGTTTTTTTGGGTCTGGGTTGCCTCACTCAAGATGATGTTTTTATAATTCTATCCATTTGCATGCAAAGGACACCTTCTTCTTCCTTATCTATCAGGGAAATGCAATTAAAACAACTTGAGATACCATCTTATACTGTCAGAATGGCCAAGATCAAAACACTAAGAATAGCACATGCTGGAGAGATTATTGGAGCAAGGGGAACACTCATCCATTGCTGGTGGGAATACAAACTTGTGCAACCATTTTGGAAATCAGTGTTGCGGATAATTAGAAAACTGGAATCAACCCACCTCAGGATTCTGCAGTTCCACTCTTGGGAATATATCCAAAAGATGCTCAGTCATTCTACAAGAGTATTCAATTATGTTGATAGCCACATTATTGTAATAGCCAGGAACTGGAAACAACCCAGATGCCCTTAAACTGAAAATCTACATAAAAACCTAAGTCTCTTCCAGGAGTGTGGTGATTTTGGTTCTTTTTTTTTTTTATCAATTTCTGATAGTTGCTGTAATGCTTTATCATATTACCCAAGCATAAATATTAAATTCTGAAATTAAGCTTTTCTGCTGTATTTTTTTTTACTATGAAACAAAAGGTACTTGTGATAAAATATTTGACAGGACAACATCTTAAATCTGGGAATTGCCTTTGACAAATAATTGAAAGATAATCTTCTAAACTATATTAAAAACCTGTATGTAACTTTCTTAAGTTTATATACGATTTTAATATGCTTTTTTAACAATTCAGTTTTTTTCTCATTTTTTATTAGAAATTTCCATCTCCTCCCCTCCTCCTCCCCCTTCTCTCCCCTCACCTCCACCCATACCCCCACTCCCTCACTTTCCAGGCCAAAGAGATCCCTGTTACACTTGTAACAGCACCCCTACCTGAATACCTTTAAATATTACTTTACTTCTCAGGGCCAAGGTGGTGTGACCATCACCATGGGTATTAGGAAGAACCTGGAAATTCAATGGTATTTCCCAGACAGGTTATTCAAAGAGGATCCAGGTACACCTTTACAATTAAACTAAAGGTAGAGGCTCCTCAAGCCAACCAGTGGGACCTACTCAGCAGTACCTGACCAAGGCCAGTTGGCCCAGGTCATAGTTGTTCCCCCCCGCAGGGGACTAGGTGTCACACAGAGCCCCAAAGTCCCACTACCCCTGCTGTTATTACCACTGACTGGGTCACCCAAACATCTCCCGCCTGGTTTCTCTGCCAGCACCTCCTACACTAGCCTATGATTGTTTAATTTAGGACAGGGGGCTTTTTCTTTGCTAAATCGAACAAACCCCAACATGACAGAATCCTGCTGGCTTTGTTTAGCATCAAGGCCTCCCTATTATGAAGGGATAGCCTCCTCTAGAAATTTCAGCAATATTACCTCTCATACTTCCTGTAGTTGGGGGCAACAGAAAAAGCTGACCCTGACAGAAGTATCTGGGAAAGGCCTATGTCTGGGAACTCCAGCTAAACAATATCACCACCTGTGTAACCAAATTCTTCCCAGTCACAGGACTGCAGAAAATAGGTACCTAGGTCCCCTCAACTGACCTATGGTGGGTTTGCAACACTGTCTGACTCCTTGTGTCTCCACCTCTATCTTTAATGACTCCATCAACTTCTGTGTGCTGATTCAATTAGCTCCCCTAATTTATTTACCATAGTGCCTCCAGTTTTTGAGGGTGAGTTTCACGAGTGCTTGAGCCAATTATTGGCAAGAGCCCATTTCTTTGACTCTAACAGAATCTTAGATCTTGGAGTAGCAGCCTTGTGTTGAACAGGAACAGACACATTAGTACAGACTCCCCAGTATTTTAGGAGTTGAGAACCACTATGAATGAAGATCTAAGGGCCTTAGAACAGTCTATCTCCAAGCTTGAAGAATCAATAACCTCACTTTCTGAAGTAGTGGATACAAAACAGACATGGCTAGATTTGTTATTTCTTAGATAGGAGGTCTCTGTGCTGCTCTGAATGAGCAATGCTGTTTTTATATAGATCACTCTGCAGTAATTAAAGATTCTATGGCTAAACTCAGGGACAAAATAGATAAGAGAAAGCAAAGATAGAGAAAATCAACAAGGTTGTTTTGAAGATGGTTTAATCGATCCCCCTGGTTTACAACCCTGATTTCTACCATCACTGGCCACTTACTCTTTGCTACTCCTCTTAACTTTTGGACCTTGCATTTTCAACCAACTCCTGACGTTCATTCGTGAATGACTCAGTATTACCCAAGCTTTATTACTAACCCAACAATATCAGGCTCTCAAGAGAGAGCTCAGAGAATCCCAAGATTGAGATTCAGCCAAATAAGAGGAGGGAATGAAAGACTCTAAATGCATTTGTAAGCCCCCTCGACCCTAAAACATTTTTCTAAAACCTTACACTCACTCTCTCTTGGAACGGGACAGTCGCCCACACACGACCTAGGCACATGCAGACTGCTCATCCTCCTGTGTCCTTGTGAATAATCTTTCAAACATAACTCCATCCTGGGAATTGAGGCAAATACAACTCACAGATGTTGACTCAGTTCCTGATGTATTGATTTATTCACTAGAACAAGGTCAGGAAGACCACAGAGATGCTCCCTTATCTCACCTGAACACACAGCTATTCTCCTGCCCTGGAACAGACCAATCACTTCTAGTAACCCTTTGAATAAGCCAATCCAATAAGTTGAAAAAACAACTTACAGGTCCCTCCCTTTGTGTCTATGGCTTTTTGCTTTAAAAAGATGGACGGTAACATCTATCAGATGTCCTCATATCCCAAACCTGACAGTATAAAAATCCTCTTGCTTTTGCATCAATTGTGCCCATGTGAGTGGTGTCTGGACCAACTCCTCCCTGATGTTTGGACTTTAGTCCAACAGACTAGGTCTGTTTGCAGCAGAATAAATAAACTGAAATAGGTAAGGGAAAAAATGTCATTTACCCAAGCCTCTGACCTCAAATTCCTAATTACAAAATAAATCTGGGAAATAGTAATTAAACCTGCATTGGTTACTGGGGCACAGTACCTGTCTATCTTACTCGAGAACAGAAGCTGCCATTTTTTATTCTGCACTGCTAGTTACTGCTTGTTGCTCTCATTTTCTAATTTACAATGTCAAACTTCATAACTGCAATGTTAGCTCTTCTCATATAAATATTCTGTCTATACATGTATACACATTTATATAGAACTATATATGTATGTGCATATACATATATACATATGTACCTCACACAAATACACTTGTGTGTGTTTGTGTGTACCTAAAAGTAGTTGTTTATATATAAATGGAATAATTATGTTTAGGCCCCTCACTGACATCATTAATTTTCACACTGTAATTAACTATGTGAAGAAGATTCAAATATAAGGTGTGTCATTAATTTTAAAAAGAAAAATTAATAATACATGAATACTCTAAACAATTGCATACTTATTTGTAAGGTTTAATTTCCTGGTTCCACCCTGTCCTGTGTGCATTTGGTATTAATTTTGTTTTTTTCAGAGCCAATTTATAACATATAATGTATTCTCTCTAGTGTTCATGTGTGAGAAAAGACATATTTTGAAAATTCCACTAGATGTTTCTCCACAATAATAACAAGTTCTGACAACACTTTCTGACCACTAAGTGAAACAAAGCAGCAGGTATCAAAAGACATTCCTAAAAACAAAGCACTCACATACATAAAATTTAAACAATTATTTATAAAGTAATACAAAATGAAATACTAAATATAATGCTGAAACACAGAATCAAAAGAGGAGAAAAACTAAACAAGAAATCAATTGGGATATAATACACTTTCTTCTAAGATTAAAATAAAGAGTTTGGTTATGCTACACACACATTAAAACTATGTATCATTAACTAAAGAGAGAGACAGAATATATTTTAAAAATCCAAAAACCTTTCATGATAAAAACACTCAGCAAATAAGGAAGAGAAATTATATATTTAAAACAAATGCAATCAGAAAAAAATTTCATAGCACAATTTTATCTGCTAGTTTTATTATTCCAGATTTAAAATGCACAATTCAGCAAACAAAATAAAAATCAAACACACATTTCCTCCACATTTCTATTTTTTTGGGGGTTTTCGAAAGACGGTTTCCCTATAGTTTCTAGAGCCTGTCCTGGAACTAGCTCTTGTAGGCCAGGCTGGCCTCGAACTCAGAAATCTGCCTGCGTCTGTGTCCCGAGTGCTGGGATTAAAGGCATGCGCCACCACCGCCCGGCTATTCCTCCACATTTCTATCCAACATTTGTTATAAGGCTATTGCCCGCTGTATTGGATGATGTAATAATATAAGGTATCCTGTATTTACTATGGACATTTAATAAATCATAAGGACAATATGACATAACTTGGTGGATATAAAGATCCTTAGGAATTGACAGTACTCATTCTAAAATATAAAGAATTCTCAATTCTACAACTTATAATATCAAATTAAGTCAGTTGAATTTCTAAACAAATGTTATCCTAAACAGTAATTCACAAAAGAAATATATTAAGGGATTATATGCCATTCTTGGTTATTTTCCAGCTGTCACAGCTCACTCGAGCATGGAGCAGAAGAATCAAATAAATCTAAAGTAGAATACTCTCCGGGGCTACATAGAAAAATCACTAGTAAGAATTGATTGATTCTTGATATAAACAATATTTAATGCATATTATACTGCAAAATAAACTGGTAAAAAGAGATTCTTCAACTGCGCCTGAACAATATTTTAGCTGTTTTTTTACTGTGTACATTTCTCTGGAGAGACATTGAGAAAGGGCTATATGCAATGATAACACAGATATTAAAAAGTCACATAAAGTCCCTGTGGCATTTCATTTCTTAGATATCAAAGTGTCACTAAAAGATATTATATGACTGAGGTATTTGGAAAGACTAAGAGAAGGATCTTAAGATAATATGTATTGGCATATCTAAGCATATTTACATTGTTACTACATTCTACCTGATACATTAGCTCTTTTTAAATGTATAGTGAAAAAGTAGAAAAAATACATTTCTTTAAAATTTAATAGAAGGAATCTGTCACTTTTTATATGTAAATTGCTGTTCACCTCCCCACCTCCTCTCTGGACTCTATGTGCTAGAATCTAGTTAACGAACTTCAGGCAAGGGGCTGGAGGTTGAGGAAACACACACAGAAACAGACGAACACATGGACCTTCAATCACTGGTACCAAAAAGCCCTTTTTTAATAGCACTATGGAGGCTTAAATACCCTGCAGTCAAAGGCCAACAGGTGAAAATCCCATCCTCAGCTCCTCTAGGCAAAGCAGGGCTTTTAGTAACTTCAATTAGAAGGCTATAGCAGGGAAGAACAACTGAAGGCTAGGACTCAATTTGCCCCAACGTCTCGCCCCTAAATTTTTTTATAAAAGAGAAGACCCTCCTCTCTTAGATCATCTCAGGTGAGTAAACCCTGACCCATCTTTGGGAGGCCCCTTCCCTGTCTTAACTGGGCCCTCTTCTGTAGAAATTGACTGTCTATGGAGGATTCTTCATTGTAGGTGCAGTATTTGCAACCAAACCTGGAGTATGATCAAATTACTAGCTAACAGGCTCAAAAGGACTTGATAAGTGACTATATGCTGCATTCTCATGGGTTGTCTGATCTTACACAGCATTCAGAGATGCATGCCAATGGAAACAGGCGTTAAATTTGCCAGCAATAGTGTCCCCAGTTGTAGCGGCAGTCGGAAGAATTTGGAAAATAACAAAAAATAGTCCTTTTAGAATAAATCAGTTTTAATAAAGGGAGAAAATGGGATAAACTTACAGAGCCAAGATTCCAGGGAAGAGCAGCAAACCAAGAGGAAGAAGAAGGGGCTGGCCTACCCCAAACCCAGTTCTTTTAAAGGTAACCTTCGCCCCTGGGGCAGCCTCGCCCCTCATACAAGGGATTGGTCAACCACCCCAACATCTCCCCCTTTTGTCTAAATAAGACAGATTCAAAAACCAAATACAGCTATATACAATGGGAACAGGTCATATAAAATTACAAGAAGCAAACAATATTAGCATGGAATATATAACAGAAATTTTACTAAACATTCTACTTCAGGAAGTCTAAATAATGTATAAGGTAGCTACAATTATCTAATATTCAACCCCATCAAAGATCTGAGAAGGGAAGTAATATTACTAAAGCAACCAGGAAGCACAAATGAGAAACTTCCAAAATGTGCAACGGATGACAGAAACAACTGACTACCTGGGCAACCACACAAAGTCTCGTTAGCATTGTTGAGACAACCAACTTTGGCTAAGGCCTAACGCAACCTGACATACCATCTTTCTTCTTTTTCTTTTTTATATGGTTTATTTTTTTATATTTAAAATTTTTCATCTCCTCCACTCCTCTTCTCCCTTCCCTCACCTCCCCTCCACCCAACCCCCCTCCCTCCTTCTTCAGGCCAAGGAGCCATCGGGGGTTCACTACTCTGTTAAGACCAAGGTCCTCCCAACTCCCCCCAGGTCCAGGAAGGTGATCAACCAAGCTGAGAAGGCTCCCACAGAGCCCGTCCATGCAGAAGAATCAAAGCCCAGCGCCAGCGTCCTTGGCTTCTCAGTCAGCCTCCACCGTGGCCACATTCAGAGAGTCCGGTTTGGTCTCATGTTCCATAAGTCCCATTCCAACTGGAGTTGGTGATCTCCCATTAGTTCTGTCCCCACCGTTGTCCATGGGTGAACGCACCCCTCATGGTCCTAACTTTCTTTTTCATGTTCTCCCTCCTTCTGCTCCTCATCAGGACCTTGGGAGCTCAGTCCGGTGCTCCAATGTGGGGCTCAGTCATTTTCTTCATCTATCGCCAGGTGGAGGTTCTATGGTGATATGCAAGAAATTCATCAGTATGGCTATAGGAACTGGCCTTTTCAGGCTCCCTCTCCTCAGCTGCCCAAGGAACTAGCTGGGGGCATCTCCCTGGAAACCCAGGAACCCCTCTAGAGTCAAGTCTCTTGACAACCCTCAGATGGCTCCCTTAATTAAGATATATGTTCCCTGGGCCATATACACCCTTCCTGTATCCCAAGCATCCCATTCCTCCGAGCTCCTCCCATTTTCCCCTTCACACTTTTCTCTCCCCATCTTCCCTTGGCCCTGTCTCGCCCCACCACCAAGTTCCCAGTTTTTGCCCAGCAATCGTGTCTACTTCCAATATCCAAGGATCACTATATGTTTTTCTATGGGTTCACCTTCTTATTATCTTCTCAAGGATCCCAAATTATAGACTCGGTGTCTTTTAATTATGGCCAGAAACCGATTATGAGTGAGTACATCGCATGTTTATATTTTTGGGTCTGTGTTACCACACTCAGAATAGTGTTTTCTATTTACATCCATTTGCATGCAAAATTCAAGATGTCATTGTTTTTTACCGCTGAGTAGTACTCTAATATGTATATATTCCATAGTTTCTTCATCCATTCTTCCACTGAAGGGCATCTAGGTTGTTTCCAGGATCTGGCTATTACAAATAATGCTGCTATGAACATAGTTGAACAAATGCTTTTGTAGTATGATTGGGCATCTCTTGGCTAAATTCCCAGGAGTGGAATTGCTGGGTCCTGGGGTATGTTGATCCCGAATTTCCTGAGAAACTGCCACATTGCTTTCCAAAGTGGTTGCACAAGTGTGCATTCCCACCAGCAATGGATGAGTGTACCCCTTACCCCACAACCTCTCCAGCAAAGGCTATCATTGGTGTTTTTGATTTTAGCCAATCTGACAGGTATAAGATGGTATCTCAAAGATGTTTTGATTTGCATTTCCCTGATAGCTAAGGAGGTTGAGCATGACCTTAAGTGTCTTTTGGTCATTTGAACTTCTTCTGTTGAGAATTCTCTGTTCAGTTCAGCGCCCAATTTTTAATTGGGTTAATTAGCATTTTAATGTCTAGTCTCTTGAGTTCCTTATATATTTTAGAGATCAGACCTTTGTCAGTTGCAGGGTTAGTGAAGATCTTTTCCCAGTCAGTAGGCTGCCTTTGTGTCTTAGTGACAGTGTCCTTTGCTTTACGGAAGCTGCTCAGCTTCAGGAGGTCCCATTTATTCAATGTTGCCCTTAATGTCTGTGCAGCTGGGGCTATACGTAGGAAGTGGTCTCCTGTGCCCATTTGTTGTAGAGTACTTCCCACTTTCTCATCTATCAAGCTCAGTGTGTTCAGATTAATATTCAGGTCTTTAATCCATTTGGACTTGAGTTTTGTGCATGGTGATAGATATGGATCTACTTTCATTCTTCTACAGGTTGACATCCAGTTATGCCAGCACCATTTGTTGAAGATGCCCTCTTTCTTCCATTGTGTACTTTTGGCTCCTTTATCAAAAATCAGGTGTTCATAGGTTTGTGGTTTAAGACCCATGTCTTCTATATGATTCCATTGGTCGACTTCTCTGTTTTTATGCCAATACCAAGCTGTTTTCAATACTGTAGCTCTGTAATAGAGTTTGAAGTCAGGGATGGTAATGCTTCCAGAAGTTCCTTTATTGTATAAGATTGTTTTGGCTATCCTGGGTTTCTTGTTTTTCCATATAAAGTTGATTATTTTCCTCTCAATATCTGTGAAGAATTTTGATGGGACCTTGATGGGGATTGCATTGAATGTATAGATTGCTTTTGGAAGAATTGCCATTTTTACTATGTTGATCCTCCCAATCCACGAGCATGGGAGATCCTTCCATTTTCTGGTATCCTCTTCATTTTCTTTCTTCAAAGACTTAAGGTTCTTGTCAAATAAATCCTTCACTTCCTTGGTTAGAGTTAGTCCCAAATATTTTATGCTATTTGTGGCTATTGTGAAAGGTGATACTTCTCTGATTTCCTTCTCTGCTTCCTTATCCTTTGTGTATAGGAGGGTAACTGATTTTTTGGAGTTGATCTTGTATTCTGCCACATTACTGATGGAGTTCTTCAGCTGTAGGAGTTCTTTGGTGGAGTTTTTGGGGTCGCTTATGTACACTATCATATCATTTGCAAATAACGAAAGTTTAACTTCTTCCTTACCACATTGAATCCCCTTGATTCCCTTATGTTGTATTATTGTTATTGCTGCTAGAACTTCAAGCACTATATTGAAGAGATAAAGAGAGAGTGGACAGCCTTGTCGTGTTCCAGAATTTAGTGGGATGGCCTTGAGTTTCTATTTAATTTGATGTTAGCTGTTGGCTTGCTCTAAATAGCCATTATTATATTTAGTAATGACCCTTGTATCCCTAATCTCTCCAACACCTTTATCATAAAGGGGTGCTGAATTTTGTCAAATGCTTTTTCAACATCTAATGAGAAGATCATATGGTTTCTTTTCCTTCAGTTTATTTATGTGATAGATTGCATTGATAGAATTTCGTATGTTGAACCAGCCCTGCATCTCTGGGATGAAGCCTACTTGATCATAGTGGATGATTTTTCTAATGTGTTCTTGGATTTGGTTTGCCAGTATTTTATTGAGAATTTTTGCGTCAATGTTCATGAGTGAGATTGGCCTGTAATTCTCTTTCTTGGTTGAGTCTTTCTGACATACCATTTTTCAATGGCAAGGAACCTTTACTAGAACTATCCTATCCTGTCTTGGCAAGATAAGACAATTCTGTTTTATCTGCTTATGGATATTTTGTATCTTTGATAATAGTCGAGGTATGGGCTTTTCTTTGCCCAAAGGCCAGTTTTGCCAAGAAGAAGACAAACTCCCAGTGGAGTGCCTTTGGTGCTCAATGTTTTCTTGGGAGTAGAGCATTGTTGCCAGGTGTGATTTTGTCTCATAAGTACAAAGCTCTAGGTTAGATTAAAGGCCATGTTCTATAGCTCTTCGAAGAGGCTGAAGATTATACTATCTATGCTAAATACAATCTCTATGTGTCTAAAAACCCTGATTATTCTAAATATAAATATGGCAAACATGTAATTCTCAATACTTATCTAACTTTATGACTAATAGAATAGACAACTGTGCAATAAATGAAGACAATGATACCAAATGTAAACAGGGTCATTACATAAATAATATCCGAGGTAGAAATGTACATTGCAATATGGTAAACAATGTCATTACATAAATAATATTGGAGGTAGAAATGAACATTGCAATATGGTATATATCTCAATATAACAATTGTTTCAAACAGAGCTAGTTTCATACTCTCATACAATGTTCAATATATCAATATACAAGAATCAGCACCAATATAGTTTTAAAAATACAATAACTCACAAAAATCAATTATTCCTTCAGACAAGTTAATCCCTCCTTTTTTTACACACACACACACACACACACACACACACACACACACACACACATATATATATATATATATATATATATATACACATAGTTTATACCCCTGAGTCCATATAATACCTCCCTCCTCCCCTCAACCCTATACCAACCATCAATTAGTTTCCCTAAACCCGAGTGCAAACTCTGTTGGGAGAGGGGGCGCTGTCATCTAAGATTGCTTCCAGCTGACATAGGGGCGACTTTCTTCTCAGGGGGTCTTGTGTAAGCAAATGATGGTAAAATACCCAGGGTAATATTTGATCTGGGAAGAATGTATCTAGACTATGATTGTTTTGAGGAGATCTGGCCAGAATGTTGTCAAAAATGTGCCCTATTCAAAAGTGTTCTGTGCAATTGGTACCAAAAAACAGGCCTAACTTTAGCACTATAAAAACATGACATCATAATAACCAGTTGGAGTTGATGTTGTGGGGCTCTGTCTTCATCCAGGAAACTGCAAAGATTACTGAAGAAAAAATTTGTTGTTTGTTTTGGGAAAGGTAAGCATTATCTACAGAGACATACACAGACATATATGAGTATATATTCAATGAAAGGTGCATTGAAGACAGACACAGATATGAGGGAAGGCAAAGAAGGCAGTATCATTATTATCATTATAATTATTATTATCATTATTATTATTATTATTATTCTGTCTCATAACATGACTCCTGACCTGAGATACAAACTCTGAGAAATCTTTTATAAACAAGCTTGGAATTGGAGAGGGACTGGGCCAGAGTCCAACTCCAAAAACCAGCTCTAAATATTTATAAAAAATGCACATTGAAACACATATAAAAAGGTGTATTTCATACTCACCAAGCTTATCCAATGTTATTGCTTATCCTTGCTGGGTTGTAACTGGTTTCCATCCATCCGTATTTAGATATCCAGGGTCCCTCAGATCCTCTGAAAGTGAGCGTCTTCCTGTGGAGATAAGAAAAGAACCCTGCCCACAAACTATAGTTCTCTTACCATCAGTATGATCACCATCCTTGTGTATGAATTGTTATTTTTCTTTTCCAAAGGGCTTCTCCTCTTCGAACCGAACCTTTATTAACTTTGATGGTATCCACAATTTTTCTTCTCCTGTGGAGACAAGAGCAAAACCCCTTCCCCAGCGCAGCACATCCCTTGGCTTCCAGTGCAAGGTCAGCACATCCTTGAAATAAACTGGTTGATCTAATTCAGCAGAATTTTCCATTATCCAATGTCTTTCAGCAGCCATTGTCCCGTTCTCATTAGCATTGAGAAAATTCAAGGTTAATAAAGCATTATGTAATCTATTTCTGGGGGTATTTTCCACCCCCTTTTGTTTGTTTAACATATCCTTTATAGTTCTATTTGACCTTTCAATGACTGGTTGACCTGTAGGATTGTATGGTATACCTGTAACATGCTTAATATTGTAATAAGCAAAGAAGAGTTTCATTTTCCTAGAGACATAAGCTGGACCATTATCTATCTTCATTTGTGCAGGTATACCCATGATGGCCATAACTTCTAAAAAATGAGTGATTACTGAATCAGCCTTTTCTGGGCTTAAAGCAGTTGCCCATTGGAAACCTGAATAAGTGTCAATGGTATGGTGTACATATTTTAATTTGCCAAATTCTCTGAAGTGGAACACATCTATCTGCCAGATTTCATTCCTTTTAGTGCCCTTTGGATTAGTCCCTGAAGGCAGTGGTGCTTGGTTATAGAAAGAGCAAGTAGGGCATTTCTTTACAATCTCCTTAGCTTGTTGCCATGGAATAGAAAACTCTTTCTTCAAGCCTTTGCTATTGACATGATTTTTTTTATGAAATTCAGAAGCCTGCAGCACACTACCAATCAATAATTGATCAATATCTGCATTACATTGTGCTAGAGGACCTGGCAGACCCATATGGGATCGGATGTGTGTTATATACATAGGGCAAAGCCTGTTCCTGATCATGTCTTGTACCTGGATAAACAATGAGGTTAGTTTAGTATCATCAGGTATGAATTCAGCAGTTGCAATATGTAAGATAACTCTTTCTGCATATTGTGAGTCAGTAACAATATTAAGAGGTTCCTTAAAATCCCTTAGCACCATAAGAATGGCAAATAACTCTGCCTTTTGGACAGAATCATAAGGACTTTGTTCAACCTTACTCAAGTCTTCTGATTTGTAGCCTGCCTTCCCTGATTTATTAGCATCAGTATAAAACATATGGGCTCTAGTTATTGGAGCATCACGGACGATTCGAGGAAAAGTCCAAGAAGTTTTCTTTATAAAGTTAAGCCTCTTGCTTTTTGGATAGTTGTTATTAATTTCTCCTAAAAAGTTAGCACAAGCTCTTTGCCATGGTTCATTATCTTCCCATAATTTTCTTATCTCATCATCAGTGAAAGCCACTATGTTTTCTGCTGGGTCCATGTCTGCTAGTTCACGAAGTCTCAATTTGCCATTTATAATTAATTCAGAGCTTCTCCACATAAGTTTTTATTTTCTTACTTGGTTTATGAGGTAATAAGATCCACTCTAAAATAATATCATCTCTTTGCATTAAAATTCCTGTAGGAGAAAATTTTGAAGCTAATATGACAAATCCTGTAGATATCCAACCAAAGGAAACCACATCTGCATCACTCCAAAATTCAGTCATCATGTAATTAAACAAGCTATAAAATCTGTCAACGGTGATATTATCAGACATTTTCAATCAGATTATTTATTTTCAATCGAAAGAAAAATTACCTGTAATGACCGTTTTCTGCCAGTAGATGGCGCAGTGCACCTGGATCCACACCAGGAAAATCAAAGATGGCGTCCAGATCTTCCTCTAGGAGAGGCAGCTTCGCTTCTCTGCTCCCCCCTCCTCTCTCCTATTCTCTCTGTTTCTCTCTGTCACTGTCTCTGTCTCTGTCTTTTTCTCTGTCTCTCTCTCTCTCTCTCTCTGTCTCTCTCTGTCTCTCTCTCTCCCCCTTCCCCCTTCATAACTCCCTGAATAAATATTCAACCTCACAAAAAAAGATGGCATCCGGGATCACGGCGAGCAAGCAGTGGCAGGCAGGGACAAAGGTGGACAGCGGCAGTGGCAGGCCAGCCGGCCTGGGGCGGAGGGCAGTGGCAGGGGCCAATTGTGCTTGTAGGAGCGCAATCTGCAATCTACAGAGTAGGCAGGGGGCCAGAGAGGTGGTCCACAACTCTGGGCTGGTGCATGGATCAGAGGAACTGCGTCCTCAGCCTAAGCAAGCACAGGCAAACAGCTCCTGGGCAATGTTGAGGTAGCTGCGAGCATTTGGCCGCAGGCAGTCTCCGTATGGAGGCATGGGAATAAAAATGTGGTGCATGGCTCAGCTCAATCCGCTGAATTAAAATTGAGCCGGTCAGCCCGCCTGCGAATTGCGAGTAGAAATCTGCTGACCACCGCAGACTGTGGAGTAGGAGTAGTCCCCTTCGGCTACTGCTCCTGGGGTTCTAAAGAAAAAAGGGGGCCCCACATGGAGGGCACCAAATGTAGCGGCGGTCAGAGGAATTTGGAAATAACCAAAAATAGTCCTTTTATAATAAATCAGTTTTAATAAAGGGAGAAAATGGGATAAACTTACAGAGCCAAGATTTCAGGGAAGAGCAGCAAACCAAGAGGAAGAAGAAGGGGCCAGCCTACCCCAAACCCGGTTCTTTTAAAGGTATCCTTCACCCCTGGGGCAGCCACGCCCCTCATACAAGGGATTGGTCAACCGCCCCAACACCCAGTTACCACTAGACATAGCCTCCCATTTGGGCTATTGTACCAACCATTTGGATAAAAGAGGGCACACAGGTATCAACAATCTGGTGTGCAAATTGTAACATTTCAAGGGCTATTCAAGTAAACTTTGAGTTCTTTCACCACAAAAGAGGCATTAGCCATATTAGCAAATGTCACAAAATGGAATGATAAAAGTGTGAACAAGATATTTATCTTACTAGCCATATGTCCACCTGCTCCTACAATAAGGCAGTCTCTTGATTTTAATTCAAAAGTCCAAATTTAATGCGGACATTTAGGACATTCTGGAGTCTGGAGAGCATCTTTGATTTGTCTTGCCAGTTTTTCCTCAGTGTCTGACACCAACGATGTTTGTGCCATTGCAATTCCTGCGACCATGGCTGCAGCAGCAGACAGCACGATGACAGCAACCACTGCAGCTGTCTCTCTAAAATCTTGTTTCTCTCAATACAGTGTCATCTCAGTCTGCTTAGCCTTTTTGGTAATTGGCAGTGGTATGATGGCTGGTACCCAAACCAACAAGGCAGCACTGGAGTGGTCATCCCAACAATCTCTCAGGCCATAGTTTCTGAAAGAACAACCAAGAATATCTTTTCCCCCAAAAGTGCTATTCCATACTACAAAAAGGAAAAGAAAAAAGAAAGAGAACTAAAACAAACACAGGATTTAATAGTGGCTGGGCTCTCAGAGAAATATTCCAAAAAAGAAAGATTGGAACTACACTCACTTGTATAGGATTCTTTTAAAGTAATATTCATAGCCCCCAAAATGTATCAAAGCTTAAGCATTCACAAAGGAAAAGGTTTGACTAATAGAAGCCTGTTCTATCACCATATTTTTTAAAGCAATTCCAGCAGTATATTTTGAGGAATAAAAATATGAATACAAAGAACTAGCTTGGCTCACCGATCAATAAAAGGGGGTTGCTTACCAGGCTTCACACAATGCTTTCTGCCTGTTTGGGACTCACCAGGAAGGTCATCAGGAGAATGACAAGTATCATTCTCAGGCTCATCACAGAATATTTCCCATCATTTTCCACAGTCTGAACATATTAATCTGGTACCTCATTGTGCTTGTCCATTTCTGGAGGAAAAACACAAACAGCTCCTCTCACCCTAACCAACAGGTGAGCCATCCACAGCTTTCATCACTGAGGTGGCTTTCTGGGAAGACACCTTAGTAGGTTGTGTTGTTAAGACTGCCCCCATCTCTGCTAAGAGATCACATTTCCATAGATTGACAGAAGGGCCGGGAAGAACATATGGCTTGTAAAAACCCTCATATCCTTCTTCATCAAGCCATTTCAATATTTTTGAACTTTTATGAGGAGTTGTTTGACCTATTCCCTGCACCGTACAGTACCTTCTTCCAAGGGCCATGCCTTTAGCCAATATTTTAAGGACAAAACTGATACATCTGACCCAGAGTCTAATATCCCATCAAGCCTTTTCCCTCTATACTTAGTCTAAATTGGGGCTGTTCATTTAACTGTGCAACCCATAAAGCAGCCATTCCAGGAGATCCAAACCCTTGATTGCCACAGGCTCATTTATTATTGGTAACCTTGTTAGGAATCAACACTAATTGTACCATCCACTCACTTTGAAGAATTACCACTCCCCTCTTAATCTCCTCTTTATAGTCTGCATCTATATCCCAGGATGTATTTGGATCCCATTTAAAAGGGTACTGCTTCTGCCTAATATAAATCTCATGGTACCTGATGGTAAGGGCCCATATACTCCTTTAGTGAGGGCTAGAACTACCATGTGCGGAGTTAAGACTGCTCTGGCTGAGTCACAGAGATCTAATCCTGAGCTCCCTGGTGTGGCTCCAACAAGGTCTGCAATGTGAAAGGATTTCTCTTTGGAAGGAACTGGACACAGCCTCTGCTGGGGTACTGTCTCTGTGGTCCTGCTGTCATTGCTCCATACACTGAGGATTTGGGGCCCTGGAGCAGGGCCCTCTGCCAGTTTCCCTGCTGTAGATTAATGGTACATGGCAGAGTTCTCCCATCTATATCTGTTTTAGAAAAGCAATCTTTAGCCCAATGTACTCCCCTTCTGCATCTCGGGCACATGCCAGGTTTCCTTCCTCCTTTCATTATCAGCTGTGGGCATTCCTTTCAAAAACGACCAGGAGTTCCGCAGTTGAAACAACTACAACCTGTGGCCCCCTCTTTCTGTCCTCTTATGTTTCTACGAGGTTGAATAGCTGCCGCTGTTACCTGGCTTCGAATGAAATTCCCATCTATATCTCTGCATATCCTGATATATTCATTTAAACTCTTTGTTTTGTGAGGGCTTAATTCTTCATTACAATATCTATTGGCATTTTCAAATACAAGCTGCTTTATTTATAGGCATGACTGTTGTCACATCTCCAAACAATCTACCTGCTAATTGTAACAGTCTATCTACATAATCCTGGAATGGTTGATATGGTTCTTGTAAAACTTTTGATAATTTATGCCCAGCTACTTGGTTAGGTAAGGCCTTCCAAGCTTTAGTGGCAGCTGCAGCTATTTGGGTAAATACTCCTGGATCATACAGAATTTGTTTCTGAAAATCAGCATAAGTTCCAGCCCCAGTTAACATATCTCAATTATGTTGGGCTTGACCCGCTAGAGCATTTAAATGGACTGGTTGCTTACAGTTTTCCTGATATTCCCCTCGCCATAGTAGATAATCTCCCCCAGATAAGACAGCACGACATAATTGCTGCCAATCACGTGGTGTTAAATTCAGAGCCGAGAAAGTTTCTGCCATGGCCAATATGAAGGGTGCTTGAACCCCATATGCAGCTACAGCTTCCTTTAATTGCTTCATTTCTTTAAATTGTATTGCAAAATTTTGGCGAATTATTTGTCCTGGATTGTTGGGGTCTGGCACCTCCATTACCAGTGCAACCATGTGTACAGGACAAAAACAAACTCCTTTATTTTGTTCAGTACCAGAACCTTCACCTAACTGAGAATACCAACCTTCATCATTAAAAGCCGGTGGGGCTGAGGGAGTTGGGTGTAAAACATTTTTTACTTTACGTTTTTTCAGTTTTCTAAAGAGATTTCTTATTTCCTTACATATGATCTCTTCCTCTTCTTTTGATGAATCCTCACTATCCCCCACAATCTCTAAATCATCAAACTCCTCCCTATCAACTGACCTTTTTCTGAACAAAACAGAAGATACTGCCAATAGCTCCCACCTTAACTTCTCAATATGTCCCCGTTGGCCGGGAACTATGATGTCTGCTTACATCTCTATGTCTGTGGGGAATGAAATTGCCTTGCCTGCATGGCCTGGAACTGAAACCCAAGTGAAGGGCATCAAGATTAACACTTACCCCAAACTGAAGTACGTCAAGATTAACACATACCCCAATCCAACCTCACCTGAGAGGGCAACTTCTCAGCATTCCCTAGTTCCCGATATCTCATGGAAACTCCAATTGAGGCTTGCCTTACTGTTGTAATAGATTCATAGAAGCAAAGTACACAGGAAAGGAAAATTAACATTGTAGATTTGAACCTGTGGCCCTAGGTGGCAAAAGGACCATAACAAATAAATTTCCAGTGATGTATTTCATTGTATACCCATGACTTTGATGATAGGAACAGCAGCATCTGCAAAGGTTACTGATTGATATTTTCATAGAATCTAAGCGTTGTTGATGAACACTGCCAATATAGAAGAAATTTATACAATATATCTCCCAGGCAGCAAAAAAGAGCATGGCTGTCCTAATCTGTGTCAGATACTAACATCTGAATTAGAATTATTTTCTTACAGGTGATGCAACACTTCAAGACTGGGACAAGGGGTTCAAATCTTAACAGAGGAGTAGTATCTTTAGAAGCAGCTTGCTAATTCTCACAGCTGAGACAGGAGCAGATGATTCTGAGGTATAATTCTGGGAATCATAAAATCCCTGCATTTGCTGATTTTCACAGACTCTATGTTCTGAGAAAGTGAGGAGCACTCTGCCTAGTTTGAGCAATTGTACAGACAGGCTTTGGTTATATCCATGTCCAACTGAGGTCTGGACTATAGCCAGAGCCTGACTGGCAAGAACCTGCAGGGCTGACACTTTTATTAGTTCTCCAAGTCTCTGATTGTAGAAGAGTGTGCATTCAACTTGACCAGGAAAAAAGAAACAATAAGGAGCATGATCTCAATTTCAGCAATGGATGCAAATTCCATAGTAACCTAGAGATCTTATTCAAAATGCTGATTCATTCCTGTCTCCCATGTGAAGCAGTCGTGTAGCAGAATAGGTGAAACTGAATATTGATGTGAGAGAACAATGTAATTTTCCCTGGGTACTGACTTCAAATTTAAAAAACAAAAGTCCCAAATAGGGGATGATCCTATATCCATCTACCAAGGCCTATATCCTCGCTATCTACGTGAAAGCCCCCATTTCTGCCAGAAGTTTGGTTATTATGAATCTTTACTGCAAATTGTTTCTTTTGCTGTCATTTTCTGATGTGCCATTTCAGATTCCACACATACATTATTTAAATGCTTAAACTTCATCCATTCTTCAATATATGTGAGAGCCTGAAATGACTTGTGTTGTAAGTGAAAAAGGTTACATTCAACTCTTCACAAGATCTTCAATTGTATACTGTACCCAGCAGTGACCACTAATTAAGCAATAACTTGAGGCATTCATTTTAGAAAGAAGTATTCACAATACTTGTATACTTTCAGAAATTAGACATTAGTAATTTTGGCTTTATGTGTGGTTCCACAAATGTCTGAAGGCATTTGGCATTAATTTAAATTTAACCTAGTCATACCGTACTAGTAAAATATTCTGTTTAATGTTAATGTGAGAATATTGAAATTTAGAAAAAAAATCACATCTTATAAAAGAAGCTGTACCTTCAGAAGCAGGATCCTACTTGCTGCATAAGACTCAGGATCAGGTGATATGGAGGTATAATGCTGGGAAACAAGCAATCCCTGCCTTTGCTTCATTTCACCTGCTAAGACTCCTCAGTATGTAAAGAGCAGTCTGCCCCATCTGTGTGCTTGATCAATGGGGCTCTGGTTATACTTATGTCCTACAGAGACCTGGAGTATAGCCAGAGCCCCACTGGAAAGAACCTGCACTGCTGATGCTTTTATTAGCACTCCTGGGCTCTGATTGAAGGAGTGTGGGCATTAAAATTGAGCATGGATTAAGTACCAATGAGAAGAGTAATCTCAGTTCAAGCAAAGAAGGCAAATACTGTGGTAATCATGGAGATCTCCAAAAGAGCTGCTGATTTATTCTCTTCCTGACAGGAAGTTATTTTGCAGCCAAAGCTTAGAAACTGAAAATGTAAGTGAGGCAAAAATGTGATTCCCCTGGGTTTGGACTCAAATATCAACAAAACAAAATGAAACACCTGTGGCCAGCATGGTGTGATCCTTTAGTTGACTACCATAGTCTCCATCCTGGCTATATACTTGAAAGATGAAATTTCTGCCTTTAGGTGGATGATTACAAATTTTTGCTGCCAATTACTTCTTTCAGCTATCATTTGATATTATGCCTTTTCTGAGTTGCCACATCTAATGGGTAAATGCTTAAATTTCAAGAATGATCCAATATATATGAGTGTCTGAAGTGGCATGCTTGTTTGTAAATGGAATTGTTATATTTGCCCATTCTCTGAACGTCCACAACTTGCATACTCTGTGCAACAGTGTACTAATGATTAAGCAATAATCTGTTGCATTACTTTTAAACGGAAATAGTCATCATACTTGTATGGTCAAATATTACACTTTTGTCCATAAAATATTACTTGTGGTTCCACAGTGTACACATGCATTTGACATCAATTTAATTTTACAGAGACACATCATGCTCATAAAATATTCTGTTTTGTAATAATGTGAGACTATTTAAATTTAGAAAAAAGTCACAACTTCAAAGAAAAACAGTACCTTCCAATCCTATTTGCAGCTTAGTAGACAAGATTAGTTGATTTGGAGCTATAAATCCAGGAATCAAACCATCCCTGCCTTTGCTGCTTTCCATGGCTCTGACTCCTGCAAAACTGACAAACAGTCTGCCTAGTCTGGACAATTTTACAGCCGGGCTTTTGTTATACCAGGTCCTATACCAATAGACAGTAGACAATAGACACTGTCTACTGGAAAGAACCCAAACTGCTTAAGCTTTTATGAGCACTCCAGGGCTCTGAATGAAGGAGTGTGTGCATTCAAAATGAGCAGGCAATAAGGACCAATAGAAGGAGCAACTCAATTTCGGCAATTAAGGGAAATTGTGAGGTAACCATGGAGATCTCTATCCTAGATGCTTATTGATATTTTTTTTACTCTCACCTACGTGTGTGCTGCAGCAGAACAAGTGAAATTGAAAATGAACGAGAGGAGAAAATGTCACTACCATGGGCTGTGACTCTAATTGATAAACTGAAAAAGTACAACTTCTGGTCAATAGCGATGCATCCTGTATTTTTCTGTTGAGAAATAGTTTGTGGTTATCTACCCAAGAGACTGAAGCCTCCTTTTCTGATTCTGGGCTACCAATTACTGCTTGTTCTTTTCAGTTTCTGATTTGCCCAGTAAACATCCCCAACATCAGTGATTAAAAACTTGACTGTTAGCTCTCTTCATATATATAAGAAAATCCAGTAAGAATGTACTTAAAGTATCTGTTTGTCTACATAAGTATACATATTTTTATAGATATGTATATATCTGTATATATTTGTATATAAAGATATATATCTTAATACTAATTACAACAATTTCTCTAAAATCAATATTCTATCCTTAGTACATATTCTTACTCTGTATTTTAGAACATCAGTGTTAGGGTCAATAGTCTGTGTACATGGCTATAGAATTTAATACCAGCACATTGACAGGCTCTCAGGGCTGTGGAGAAATCTTCTTTTCCATTTGATCATCTGATAAAATAACATAAAGCACCCTGATAATATTTAGGCTTTAAGATTCTTACCCAGGATATTAGATGGTTCCATTGGGTTTATATTGATAAAATTATGCATACAAAATTTGTTGATGATAATTTGATGAGATAAGGGTAAAAGTTTCCTGAAATAGGCATCACAAGCTAGTTACATGCAATCGCATTTTAGCAATGTCAGATTGACATAGTGTTTCTAATGATATGGAATTTCCCAATCAAAATATGTAATGTCATAGTTAGTAAGGATTCAGAGTTCTTATTTTTATGTTATTAGCCTGAGATAAAATTGTAATAATTGTTTTCCTGATTTTTAATACATGAATTCCAATAACAGAAAACAGTAGTTATTATTTCTTATCAAGCATGTTGCTGATATAACCATGTAAGACACTGTGTAGGATCTAAATTATAAAGCAAAAATAATAGGAAATATTAAGAAGAGAACCACAGATATTTCATTTATCCAGCCAAATATTTACTACTTTTATATTTCAGAGGATAGTTTTTGCATCTCTAAGCTTTCAGCCTTGTTGTAAGTAAAGACTAAATTAATGGGAATAATCTCCTACATTTGAATAATATAATTAATTAACTACATTAGACTGAAGAAATACCGAACACTGATAAAGTGTTCAAGAATCTGAGACTCAGTGGTCACAGGTCTAAACAAAACTATGTCCATATCTCCGATAGAGGAATACAGAGAAACAGAGGATGAATGATAAACCCATGGATCAGTGCATGAATGTCTCCAACATGTATTTTCTTTATATACTGGATCGTACAAAAAAAACCAATGATGGGTAGTGGGGCTCTTTTTAAATTGGATGAGAAACTTTGTGGGGCTGTGTTGCCATGCTAGTTGTCTTCAAAAATTTCAGTGAACTATATTGAAAAGAAGACGGAAAAATTCCAACACATTTAAAGGAGGTGGATGAATCCATCACACCAGTGTCTTCCTGCCTCAAATTTACTCGCCATCATAGGTACTCCGAAGCTGACTTAGCAGACACAAGTCATGCACAGGATCAAAACATACAAAACAATCAGAAGCATTAGCAGAGAAATCTGGTGTGTTAATTACATTCATGGCAAATATGTATATAATATGTATATGTATATAATATTAGTCTGTCACTAATCATAAGAAATTGTTTTACAATAAAGCTCATGACTGGCCAGATGATATAAAGAGGAATGGGCTGAAAAGAAAGAAAAAAAACCAAAGTAGTAGAGTTAGAATATTTTAAACTGCACATGAAAATCAACCAAAGATTGCAGAGTTGAACATGTGTCCCTAATAACAGAAGGTTTGTAGCAAGTCCATGTCCTCTACAATAATTTCTTTTCACCCTTGTACGGGGAAAAATAGGATGGTATCTGCAAAATGATCCCTTTATATTTTCCTAGACTCTAGGGGTTGACAATGAGCATTGACCATGCCATAGTACTCCTACAGTGGATAATCCTAGGGTATGTAAGACAAGAACATTTGCAAAGGATTATCTTCATTACAAAAGATACAGCTCTTCAACGCTGATACAAAGATTGCACATCTTAAAGAGAAAGCATAACTTCAGGAAACAGGAAGCTACTTGCTTGGTGCTCTAATCCTGGGAATCTAAAAATTGCTGCCTTTGTGAAATTCTCTGGCTTCTGAGTCCTGCATTAGTCAAATGAAGGGTTCCTTGTCTGGGTCAAAGACTGTGGGACTTTGCTTATACCCAGGACCAACTGAGACCTGGACAATAGCCAGAGCCTGACTAGTAAGAATCCACACTGCTGACACTTTTTAGCACTCCTGTCCTTTGATTGAGGGAGTGTGGCCACTCAAACTGAGCATGAAATAAGACCAATAAGGAATTCATTCCCAGTCATGGAGACAAATTTTGCTGTGTTCTTAGTTCTATCCATCAGAGCAGCTAATTCAATCTTGTCCCCAAATGAATGTATTTTTGTAGCTGAAGTTTTGAAATTTAAATTGGAAGCTAGGGAAAATATATTTTGCCCAGGGCTCTGGCTCCAATTATCAAAATGAAAAACATCTTCTTGCAAATGGGGGTAGTCCTCTAACCAACTGTCTGGTCTAACAATCTGAAAATCTACATGAAATATTCATATTTGTATGTATGTATATATGCATACATGCTCTCCTGGGAAGAAATGTGTGCTCTGGTGGAAATGTTACCTAGTGGCACTGCACTGCTCATCCCTATATGCTAACTGAGTATTATGGCTGTTAAGTATTAATCTGATGTCTTCCCTTTAGACAGATATATTCATTGTACATGCATATTCTGAATAATTGCCTATTCTTTCATATAATGTTTCTACACTTGTCTGCATGCCATTGTCAAATCATGGATTTGATAATTTTCATTTCATAGAGCTAATTAATACTTGTAAATTGGTCTGTGCAGTGGTAAAAGGTTAATATTGAAAGTTTGAACCAGTTCATTACATTCCTATCACTAAATTTTCTCCAATCACCAGTCCATCCTTAATATATTTACTTACTCTCTTTTCTGTGATGTATGTTTTCATGTAGATCAGCTGTGTGTGCCTGCATATGGGGCTTCATACTATCACATTGGCATTCTCTAAGTTATAGCATAGCTTAGGAAATCTGCCTCTCCATTTTCATCAGCTGATTAAATAACATAAGTAACACTAATAATGTTTTAGATACAAGATTCCTTCACAGATTAATTAGAATATTACAGGACTTTTATAGTGAAATGGTTATGCATAAAAATTTCTTTCTTTCTTCATTAAGAGAAATGTATAATTCAAAGGAGGACAAATTTTACCCATTATAGTAACCAAGCATTGATTTCTTTTAGATCCTATTATGGTATCAACCTGTAATAGATTTCCTTGGCTTTTATACTCACAGATTCTCCATTGGCTACATCAGTCAGTGTTGATTTGCACAGACAACTTGTAGGTTAGGTAATATGGATAGTCAAGGGAGGGTCTTACAATGCTTCCTGACTTTGGTGAATGGATGGAAATTCTTCACAAGACCAAGGACACTACCTATTTCCCAGATGGGTCTCATGATTGTCCCAAGATAATGGTCAATTGCCTTGGAAGAGAGAACTAAATAACACCATCATCCATCTCTTAAGTGCATCCAATCTCTCAACCTACATCTTCTGCCTTTAAAGAAGCTCTCTTCTTTACAGAGAGCCTTTGATCTCTGGAAGGTACATTATAAACATTTCAAAATTCCTCAGCTATATCAGGTTATTGCAATGTAAATAATTTTTAAAACACTGCTGTCTCGGGTGTAGGAGTATTTAAATTTTGGAGGCATAGTATTACAGAAGATATATTTAAAAATTTAGATGATTGGCAGAACAGTAGTTAAAATTTCTTAGACAACATTAGTATTTGTGGTAGGATTTAAGAAAGAAAGTGGTTAAACATTTTGAAAGTGTATTGTTATGAGTTATGAGCATGTTTCAGAATCTTCATAATTAGTATGATACTAACATCAAATGGAATAGCAATGTACAGGAATTACTTCTATTATTTATTTTACCTTCTTATCTTTTTTTTTTTACAATTTAGAATGTATGTAAAAATGAAATGGATTAGGAATGAAACCTGGAACAATTCTATTTCTATCCCTTAGACCTTATTAGTGAAACACTCCTTGATGATCCTAAATGGATAAAATTAATTGAAAATGCTCCCATTGCACTCCTGTTATGCACATACCACTTGTGCCCTTGGCACCATCTCCTCCACGTACCTGCAGTGAGGTTTATAAACAGTGGCTATTCAAAGGTGATAAGTCATTGATATCCTAGTTCAGGGTGGCCTTGCAAATGCCTACACTTTGTGTCAAGGATCTTTCTATCTATGTAATAGATAAAACTCCTGCTACCTTCAGTAACAATTTCATGTAATCTCCCCCTAAAATTCATTAAAGCATCTCCTCTTTGAAGATCCCACCTGTTTTCTCTGCAGGTTTCTCTTGCTCAAAACTTGCTCTCATGTTTAAGTTAATATAAGCTGATAAGGAATGTGGATATTATTTGGCAATTCTTGCTGAAAAATTGGTAGCACAGTGAACAAATAGTGGATAAATTACCACACTATGATAGACATGTATTCACCTAGAGTTATATATCATAAATGTCTTCTACAAACTTCTTGCCAGGCTTTCCAGTTTCATCATAAGCCATGAGCACAGATTCTTTTTCTTGCAGAAGAAATCAGACTTAGAAACAATTGTGTCACCTTGGCCTGAGGTGCAGTTTTTTCTCTAATGGTGCACTCTCTAATCTCCAGTGAAATATTTATATATCAGCATTAGTAGGACAATTTATAAATTAAAGTCACATATCATGAATATGAGGGAGAAGTTTGATACTCAGACAAGAGTATTGTGACTCTGCTTGTTCTTGTATGTGGGTACGGAGAGACTCTACAAGAATAGCTGAGAGGAGCATTCATTAGTTGGCAGCTAAACTCTCATAGATGTGAGTAGTATGGCTGAGATGATAGTCCTGTGTAAATCACCTGCTCATATTTGTGGGGAAAAATTCAAATTATCAGGCAAACTGAGAGCAAAGATTTCCCCTGCCACACAAGTTTACCCTTGGTGACTTTTTCATTTCTGTTGCAGCTGGTAGGGGGATTTCCTGGGAGAAACTTGCTAACTCTTCATAACTAGACCTGTTACTTGTGTTACTTGGCACAGTGTGTAGGATCAGCCAACAGAATATAGTTGCATACAACTCACTAGTGTTGTAAAATATTAGATTATTCTGTGTTACATTAATTTATGATGAGTACTATTTAATGCCACAAAGATATGTTGAATTTTTAAGTGGCATTTGTTGAATGATATAAAGCAGTGTTGCCTTAACTGCCAAAAGTATCATAATTCGTTTAATAAAGGGGCTGAACACACAAAACCTACACTGGTAAGGAAAAGTAGCAGGGTTGTCAGACAGAGATAATAACTAAGAGTAGACATCTAGGGAAGAGGAGATGAGCCATTTACTCTCATATAAGAATCAATATAAATGTCTTAATTTGAGAGCTGTGGGATAAGAACCCAAAGCAGGAAAAAAAAACACTACATAGAGGAATTTGAAAATTAGTCATTAAGTTAAAAGGACTATTGTTGTTCATTCATGATTCTAAAGTTAGTGGAAAGTTCATCTTGTCTATGCCACAGTATATAGAACAAGAAGCAAAAGTGTTTATCCCCAGTGAGTAATGTGGGAGAAAAACAAAGCTTTCAGCATGAAGAAAAAGAATAAGATATCTCCTTATGCGTTTAACAATTTGAGGTGTTCAGGTTTCTTACACAAAAGCATAAACCATGAGCAACAGCGATGTCCTAAAATTTTCAAACCTCTAAACAAGCAGACAAGATATCTAATGTGATAATTTTGTATAACAAGACAGTCGGAAAAATAAAAACAGTGTTTGAGAGTCTCCAGTGGCCACGTGAATACTATCACTTCAGAGATATTTTTCACAGTGGAGCAAAGGAACAACCCATACCTGGTTGGTGTAGGAAAATTATTCCCACAGTATATCGTGTTCCTAGCAGATGATGCAGTTCTCTGAGACTGTGACAGGGAAGATAATCCTTAGAGGAGAAATGGCTTAAGAGGCAGGAATATATTCCATGCACAGTAAACAGAAACAGATGCTTCAGAGCATAAGTAGCAGGTATCAGATCACTTTCCTGTCTGTGCTAAGACTCCACTGGCTCTGCCTCCCGCAGGTGTCACCAGCAGGAGTCCACTCTGGAGCAGTTTACTGTCAGGCTATGGCTAGATCAGCTAGCAGCTGATAGCTGGACTCTAGCCAGCAGCCTGACTGCTAAATGCCCAGCTGATGAAATTTTTATTTGTTGTATTTGCCTGTTATTGGAGGATGAAAGAAAAAAAAAACCTTCAGTAACCTAGGTGATTTCCACCAGAGCCACTACTGAATCACCTGTCCCTTCCCTGTTACTGTCTGATGCAACAGAAACAGGGAGGATGAGAGGGAAAGATAGGGAAAAGACGTATTTCCCCGGAGCTTGAGCTAATATTAACAATGGGATCAGGAAGAAGACTAATGTAAGGGAAACACCAATTAGTCTACAAGGATGGCACCACTTTAGACAGACCCTAGGCAGCCCTGCTGTCCTTATTGATTCCCCTGGAAGTCCTGCCCCTTTCTGAGCAAATACTAAGGAGGGGTGGATGGAAAGTGGAAAGGAGGTGGGATAAGGTCCTGGGAGAAGAGGAGAGAGGGAAGGCTACAGTTACAATGTAAAATAAATAAGTACATATTAAGAAAACAATATTCAAATTCAGCCAGTAGATTCAGGGACTATTAATGTGGATTGATGTTTGGGAATAGATACTCACTATCTAGAGCAAACCGTTGGTTTCTGTCAACCTTTTCTTATCGTTACCCTTGGCTGCGAAGTGCAACTTGTTCCTGACACTTTAATAATTTCCTTTCTCAGTTTACTACAAAGAAATGATTATATGCTTGTATTATAATTATTTTTAATGTATTTAATCTACTAGAGTGCCTTTGAAATCTTTTTGGTATTAAAAAGGAAATGCTGCTGTTTCTGTGGATGTCTGTGGGTTTTCCCCAACATGGTTTTGACTATTTGCTCATAATGTCGCTCCTATCTCTGTGACTGGACTTGAGGGGTTAGTTAGAGCTGAGTAAGTATGAGCTCAATGAATCAAAGTTTCAGGACCTGAATAAGAACAAACTTGGACAGTTTGTTGGGCCTCTAGCTGAGGAAACAATATTTATCCTTAGTGCTTGAAATGCCTCTATGGAGCAATTCCATATGGAGTTATAGCTTGTTCAGCCTTGATAAAGTGGGAAGGTTAGCAGACCTGCTTCAAGAAAAGTGAGAACTTTGTTGACTCCCATGGCAGGCCTCACCCTCTCAGATGATTGGATAGTGTGAGATGGGGAGCAGGTAGTGTTAGTTGGAGGACTGGTGGGTCAGGAATTAGAATTCATAAGTAAAATGGCATTTTAGAAATAAAAAAGATAAATAATTAAATAATAAATGAATAAATACTAGAGAACTGTTGTTCTAAAAATCTTATCTGAAATACCTTATTGCCACAAAATGGCACATAGTGTTATAGTAATGAAAAACAATTTTAGAGGGGTAGTTATTTCAGAAGAAATATTCTTAAAATATATGTATAGATTCAAAAATTCTCTGTGAATGTCTGTTACTTTTTATCACTAGTAACTTATGTTTCTAAATTAGCTTATATTAATATACACAAATTTGGTATTTATAAAAATCCACTCCACTCCCTATAATAGATTTTCTTTTCCATCTCCACAATCCTTATTCTATTTGAAGTTCCCGTAGGCTCTCTCTCTCTCTTTAATAACTGAGATCAATAAGTCATTTGTGAGTTCACAGAGTCCAGCCCATCCTCTGGAAGATAGGTAGCCTCTCTCACAAAGCATCCCTTAGAAAATCTGGTGCATTTACTCCATCAGCTCATTAAATGACAATAGACAGTGTAATAAGGCTTAGGATAAATGATAGAATGGCTATTCATACTGGGATTTTTGCCTATATAGCATGACTCCATAAGAGTTTGGCAATTGTACAGTTTGTCGTTGGTTATACAATGGTCCTACTGTGAGAACTGGATAATAACCAAAGCCTGACTGGTAAGAAGCCCCACTGCTGACTCATTATTTCACTCTTGACCTCTGTTTGAAAGATTGTGTGCATTGAACTTGAGCAAGAAATTAGGCCCAATGAGGACCGTGATCACTGTTCCAGCAATGAAGCCAAATCCTGGGGTAATCTCAGAGTTCTCAGTCTTAGATTCTTATTGACTTTTCTTTACTTCCACCTAGGTGTGTTGCAGAAGAGTAAGTAAAACTGAAAAAGGCAATACAAAAAAAAATTCATTTACCGAGGGCTTGGGCTCAAATTGATAAAGACAAAATAAATTTATTTTATTGTGCTCTGCCAATTACTGCTTATTGTTCTCATTTTCTGATTTACCATGTGTTGGGGCAGCTGGCCCAATCCCTGCGTTCAGGGGCGTGGCTGCCCCAGGGGAGAAAGGTACCTTTAAAAAGCACCGGGTTGGGGGGAGACGACCCTATTTTTTCCCCCGCTTGACTCTCTGCTTCGCTGGAGCCTTCGCTTTGTAAGTGTGTTCCTCTTTCTCCTTTTATTAAAACTGATTTATTCTAAAAGGACTAATTTTGGTTATTTCAAAATTCCTCTGACCGCCGCTACACTTGGTGCCCTCCAAGTGGAGCTCCTCGGGGCAGTAGCTGCCGCCAGGGAGCACTCTTACCCCACAGTCTGTGGTGGTTGGCAGATTTATATTAGCAATTCGCAGGCGGGCTGACCCGGCTTAATTTTAATTCATCAGATTGAGCCGTGCCCTGCCCTTTTTTTTAAAAAAAAAACCCACGCCTCCGGATTGAGCTGGGCCACGCACCCTTTTTATTCCCATGCCTCTCTAAGGAGACCACCTGCCTGGCCTGCAGCTTTGCTCTGCCCAGGAGCTGTTTGCCTGCACTACTTGCTTAGGCTGAGAACGCAGTTCCTCTGATTTCTCCAAGCGCATCACCGCAAGCCTGTCCAGAGCTCTGGACCCCTGCCACTGCCTCGCTGCTACTCCGTCTGTCAAAGGAGAGCCCCGGTCCACCACCCCCGCCCGTTTCATAGATTGTAGAAAGCACCCACTTAAGCGCAATTCCCATCACTGCGGCCCCAATTCGTATCCCTGTGCGCCATCAAAAGCCGCCTCTACACTACACTTGATTCCGGACGCATTTTGATTTCCCCAGCCATGTGGATCTAGGTGCACTGTGCCATCTACTGGCAGACAACAGTCATTACAGGTAATTTTTCTTTTGAAATTAAATATTCGGATTGAAAATGTCTGATAATATCACTGTTAAAGGATTTTATAGTTTGTTTAATTACACGATGACTGAATTTTGGAGTGTTGCAGATGTGGTTTCCTTTGGCTGGATATTTACAGGGCTTGGTATCTTCTTTATTTTTATATTTTTCATTAAAACGTGGTTGGAAAATAGAAAATTGATAGAGTCCTTACAGGCAGAAGTTAAAAAAATTAAAGAAGGACATGACTGGTTTGTGAAACAACTTTTGCCACACCAATAAACAGCCTGAAGAGAAGTTTGCAACTCTCAAGGAAATGAATAGTAGATCCTCTGCTGAGATGGCTTTGTCAATTGAGAAAAATATACAAGAGATTTGTAAACGGTTTGAAGTTATCAAGGAGAAGTTTGAATTTCGTGAGGAAACGATCAATAGATCTTACTCTGAGATGGCTTTATCGCTTGAGAAAAAGATGCAAGATATGGAGGCAGGAACAGCTGATTTGAATCATAAATTGCAGTCCCTGTCTGTAGGAACTGAAACATTATCTGAGAAGATACAAACCGTTGAATGTATTAACAAGACTTTATCAAAGGGCTATGAAAGATTACTGGACAGAATTTCAATACAAGCTGGCACCATTCATGCCATGAAAATTCTGTCCAAGGATGAGACATTATCAGTGTTGGACAAGCTTCATACCTTTGAATCCTCTATGAAAGTCATGGAACATAATACTGGGCAAGAGATTCAGGCATTGAAGAAGGCAATGGTAAACAGATTTGAAAAGATTGAGGAAATTATAGACTCTGTTGAACAGGAGCAAATAGTACAAAAGAAAATCTTGACCCCATCAGTAAATAGAACTCTCCGGGATAGTTTTAACTAGACTCTGCCTATTTTTCCAGATAACAACAGAGAAGGTGACTGGTTCTAAAAAGCCTAAGGTCACCAAGGAATATACATGGGAACCCATCCATATGAATGATCTGAAAGAAATTAAACAGGCTGTTATGAATTTTGGGATACATAGCTCCTTTGTTAAGGAGATGATATAATTGTGGTCCATAAATGTGAGACCAACCCCAAGGGACTGGATTAACCTAGTATCGGCGGTTCTAGAGAGCAGATCTCAATTAAACTGGAAGTGTATGTTCAAACAAGAGGCTAGGCTTTTAGAACAGCAGGAAAGATCGAAGGGAGTTGACATTACCCTAGATCAAATTCTGGGTGAAGGACTTTATTCTGATCCTCTAGAACAAGCTAACTATGATGAACACACCTTATCCAAAGGTACTACCACAGCCTTAAAGGCTTGGGACAGGGTACAAGAGCCATGACAGAGAACGGAATCATATATCAGAGTTAAACAGGGTCTGAGAGAAACATTTGGTGACTTTTTACATAGACTAACTAAAGCTGTACAAACAGGGATATCTGACCCAGAAGCAAGGCATGTAATAATTGAGTCCTTGGCTTATGAGAATGCTAATGTGGAGTGCAAAAGGGTTTTGATGCCTCTAAAGATCAGATCAGCACCTTTGGATGAATGGGCCTTACATACAATGAATATTGAATCGGTTGATTTTGGCACGGAGGCCTGGGTGGAAGAAGCAATTGCCAATGGTAAAAGAAGGCATCAAAATACCAAATGTTTTAATTGTGGCAGAATGTGACATATGAAACGGAATTGCAGGCAAAGGATTTACAAAAATAACAATAATAACGCCTCTTCCAGGAATAACAGGAATAGGAGGCCTCAGCCTTCAGGTTTATGTAGGAGATGTGGAAAAGGTAGACACTGGGTCAGTGAATGCATATCGTTAAGAGATAGACAAGGAAATCTACTGCAAGCGGGAAACGCCATGGGGGGGCCTCTCACAGGCCCCCATGGCGAATGTGGTCCAGACATTTCCTGTTACTACAGAGAACATGCCTTGTCAGGACAATTAGAAAACCCCATGTCTGCTGTTAGAAGAAAAAAAGCCTGAAAGATTAATTACGTGTATTTTGGCAAACTTCTATAAGTGATCAAAGACCGAAATTAAGAGTGTGTGTAAATGGCATTTTCATTACTGGCCTGCTGGACACAGGAGCGGATGTAAGTATCATTACTCCAGAATCTTGGCATCCATATTGGCCTCTACAGGATGTAAATGCTCGGCTCTTGGGACTTGGAACCCTATCTCGAGTAAGGCAAAGCATGAGATGGGTTGAATGCATAGGGACAGAAGGACAAATAGGAAAATTAAGGCCATGTGTTGCTAATATTGCAGTAAATTTATAGGGCTGTGACCTATTGCAGCAATGGAATACTCAAATCAACAGTCCTGCTGTCTCTAGAGCATATGTATCTGAGAAAAAACATTAAAAGATATTACAGGTGGCAAAAAACAGCCATTCGGGCTGTATAAGAACACAAAGCAAAAGATGCCCCTCTAGAAACACCAATGGCCCTACCTCTAAAATGGTTGACGGAGAAACCAATATGGACAAAACAATGGCCTTTATCTGAGGAAAAGTTTATCTGATCAAATAGAACTATAAAGGATATGTTAAACAAACAAAAGGGGGTGGAAAATACCCCCAGAAATAGATTACATAATGTTTTACTAACCTTGAATTTTCTCAACGCTAATGAGAAGGGGACAATGGCTGTTGAAAGACATTGGATAATGGAAAAATCTGCTGAATTAAATCAACCAGTTTATTTCAAGGATGTGCTGACCTTGCAATGGAAGCCAGGGGATGTGCTGCGCTGGGGAAGGAGTTTTGCTCTTGTCTCCACAGGAGAAGAAAATTTTGGATACCATCAAAGTTAATAAAGGTTTGGTTCGAAGAGGAGAAGCTCTTTGGAAAAGAAAAATAACAATTCATGCACAAGGCTGGTGAACATACTGATGGTAAGAGAACCATAGTTTGGGGGCAGGGTTCTTTTCTTATCTCCACAGGAAGACGCTCACTTTCAGAGGATCTGAGGGACCCTGGATATCTTGAATACTGATGGATGGAAACCAGTTGCAACCCATCAAGGATCAGCATTAACACTGGGTAAGCTCCGTGAGTATGAAAAACAATTTTTTTGAATGTGTGTCAATATGCATTTCTTTATAAATATTTAGAGCTGGTTTTTTGGAGTTGGACTCTGGCCCAGTCCCTCTCCGATTCCAAGCTTGTTTATAAAAGATTTCTCAAATTTTCTGTCTCAGGTCAGGAGCCATGTTATGAGACAGAATAATTATAATAATAATGTTAATAATGGCACCAATATATTTGCCTTCTTTGCCTTCCCTCATATCTATGTCTGTCTTTAATGCACCTTTCATTGAATATATGCATGTATATGTCTGTATGTGTCTTTGTAGATAATGCTTATCTTTCTCGCAACAAACAATAAATTTTTTCTTCAGTAATCTTTGCAGTTTCCAGGATGAAGACGGGGCCCTGCAACATCAACTCCAACTGGTTATTATGATGTCATGTTTTTGTAGCACTAATATTTGGCCTGTTTTTTGGTACCAATTGCACAGAACACTTTTGAATAGTGCACAATTTTGACAACATTCTGGCCGGATTTCCTCAAAATATTCAGAGGCTAGACACATTCTTCCTAGATGAAATGTTACCCTGGGTATTTTACCATAATTTGTTTTCACAGGATCCCCTGAGAGAAAAAGTCGCCCCTATGTCAGCTGGAAGCAATCTTAGATGAGGACACCCCCCTTCCCAACAAAGTTTACCCTCAGGTTTAGGGAAACTAATTGGTGGCTGTTATAGGGTTGAGGGGTTGAGGAAGGCTTTATATGGACTCAGGGGTATAAACTATGTACATATATATATTTCCAGAAAAAAAGGAGGGATTAACTGGTGTTCTGAAGGTATACTTGATTTTTGTGAATTATTGTTTTTTGAAAACTATATGGGTGCTGATTCTTGTATATTGATACTTGGACATTGTATGAGAGTATGATCCTACCTCTGTTTGAAACAATTGTTATATTGAGATATATACCATATTGCAATGTATATCTCTACCTCTGATATTAATTATATAATGACATTATATACCATATTGCAATGTACATCTCTACCTCTGATATTATTTATGAAATGACATTGTTTACCATATTGCAATGTACATTTCTATCGCGGATATTATTTATGTAATGACCCTGTTTACATTTGGAAATCATTGTCTTCATTTATTGCACAGTTGTCTATTCTATTAGTCATACAGTTAGATAAGTGTTGATAATTATATGTTTGTCGTATTTATATTTAGGATAATCAGGTTTTTTAGACACATAGAGATTATATTTAGTATAGATAACATAATCTTCGACCTCTTTGAAGAGCTGTAGAACATGGCCTTTAATCTAACCTAGAGTTTTGCACTTATGAGACACAATCACTCCTGCCAACAATGCTCTACTCCTGAGAGAACGTTGAGCACCAAAGACACTCCACTGGGAGTTTGTCTTAGTCTTGGCAGAACTGGCCTTTGGGCAAAGAAAAGCCCATACCTCCACTACTGACTAAGATACCAAATATCCATAAGTGGATAAAACAGAATTGTCTTATCATGCCTAGACAGGATAGGATAGTTCTACTAAAGGTTCCTTGCCATTGAAAAATGGCATGTCAGGTTATTTCAGGCCTTAGCCAAAGTTGGTTGCCTCAACATTGCTAACGAGACTTTGTGTGGTTGCCCAGGTGGTCAGTTGTCTGTCATCTGTTGCACATTTTGGAAGTTTCTCGTTTGTGCTTCCAGGTTGCTTTAGTGATATTACTTCCCTTCTCAGTTCTTTGATGGGGTTGAAGATTAGATAATTGTAGCTACCTTCTACATTATTTAGACTTCCTGAAGTAGAATGTTTAGTAAAATTTTTGTTATATGTTCCTCGCCTAATATTGTTTGCTTCTTGTAATTTTATATGATCTATTCCCATTGTATATAGTTGTATTTGGTTTCTGAATCTGCCTTATTTAGACAAAAGGGGGAGATGTTGGGGAAGCTGGCCCAATCCCTGCGTTCAGGGGTGTGGCTGCCCCAGGGGAGAAAGGTGCCTTTTAAAAGAACCAGGTTGGGGGGAGACGACCCTGTTTTTTCCCTGCTTGACTCTCTGCTTCTTTGGAGCCTTGGCTTTGTAAGTGTGTCCCTCTTTCTCCTTTTATTAAAACTGATTTATTCTAAAAGTTTTATTTTTGGTTATTTCCAAGTTCTTCCGACCACTGCTACAACCATGTCAATTGTCGCAAATGCGATGTTATCAATCCTCATATACATATTCTCTCTGTCTATACATGTATACACATTTACATAGAAATGCGTATGTATGTGCATATACCTAAATAAATATGTACCTCACACAAGGATGTGTATGTGTGTATGTGTGTTTGTGTATACTTAAAATAAGCTGTTTATTTATTTTGGGGAAAATTATGTTTAGGCTCCACACTGACCATTACTAATTTTCATACTGTATCTATCTATGTAATAAAGATTAAAATATAGGGTGTATCCTTAATCTTACAAAGAAAAATTAATAACACATGAATATGCTAAACAATTACATACATGTTTGTAAAGTTTCATTTCTAACTCGACCCTAGCTGTGTGTATTTGGTATTAATTTTGGCTTCACAGAGCCAATTTCTACCCATAATATATTCTCTCTGGTAATAATATGTGAGAAAAGACATATTAGAAAATGCACTAGATGTTCTTTACAATAATAACAAGAATTCTCTTCAATCACTAGTCTATCTTTAGTAAAAAATGCTTACTGTTCTATTTTCTGAACTTTGTTCCAGGTAAATGAACTGTGTGCATGGGTATGGGAAATAATATAAGCAAACTGGCAGCTCTGAGACCTGTGATAATAGAGGGAATCTGTCTTTCCTCTTTCATCATCTTGATAATGTTTAGGCTTTAAGACACTTAATAATTACTCCTGAAGTTTTATTTTGTAACATGGAAAAGTAATGGGTTGACATAATTTAAATTTATATGAAATGAGTAAAAGAGACATTTTCAGATCTTCCCCCACAAGCAACAGAAAGATACATTGGGTTTGGTTATAACAACTCAATCACACAAAGGGATAAGAACAAGAAAATATTTATCACTTTGTATCTAAACTCACACTGCCATGTTCTTAGCCCCTCCTCTGATTGTTCTTATAGATTATCACTTTTCTCTGGAAATAATATATAATATCAAGTTACACTACTTTTCTGTGCTGTGATTTCTTCTACTCCTGCTTTTTGTCACGCTATTGCTGAGGACATTCTTGCAGATGTCATCAAAGTTGAAAATTGGCCCTGTCTTCAAAAAAATTTCATATATACTGACAACTGTTCATTATCTGGAATGCTCACTGCATATTTTTGAGGGAAAAGTAATTCTTTTTCTTTTTTTTTTTTTTTTTGGTTTTTCGAGACAGGGTTTCTCTGTGGCTTTGGAGCCTGTCTTGGAACTAGCTCTTGTAAACCAGGCTGGTCTCGAACTCACAGAGATCCGCCTGCCTCCACCTCCCGAGTGCTGGAATTAAAGGCGTGCACCACCACCACCCGGCTGAGAAGTAATTCTTGAATATCACTAGCAACATGTTACTGTCCTAACTTCTCAATTCTCTTGTGCATTATTGAGTAAACATGGAACTAACCAAGTACTTTCTATTGACTTAAAGAGAATGTGGCTGATGGTGGAGAAGGACTGAGAAACCAAGGACAATGGCAATGAACATGAACTCTACAGCAAGGACGGGCTCACTGTGAGCCTTGTCAGTTTGGTTGCTCACCTTCCTGGACTTAGGGGGAGCTGGGAGGACCTTGGACTTAACATAGTGAAGGGAACCCTGATGGCTCTTTGTCTTGGAGAGGGGTGGAGAGGGAATATGGGTGGAAGGGAGGGGAGGGAAGGGGGAGGAGGAGGGGAGGAGAAAAAAAGAAAAAAATACAAAAAAAGAAGAAGAAGAAAAAAGAGATATTCCATGAGGTAGAACCCATACCTGATACTGCTAATGTGGCCAGAATCTGAGTTTACATAGGTTATGGTTATCAGGTATACCTACTCTGACTATAATGCCTACAAAAATGCTGTAACTTCATGAGTCAGTTCAATGTTCAGTCCTAATCAGGGATGCTTCTTCTTGTGTTAAATGGTAAATAATGTGGTGATTCTCCATGAGCCAATGTATAGAGTGTGAACAACTTTTCAGCATTAGGTCCTAAAGTGGGATGCCATCAGGAATCCTCTGCACTAAAGCTTCAGACATCTCTGAATCTTCAGAATTCACATGAAGATCCATGGTTGATTTCTGTTCTTAGACTCATCTGACCTTGTCTCTTTAGGTCATGTAGTGTTTTTGTGTATTAAAACCATGATTGACAGGGGTTTTTAATATTTTTGGAAAAGTAATTATTCTCTACAAATTTTTGTTAATGAAGTGAACAAAACATAAATCTAATGGTTTCAAACAAGTAGTGTAACAAATACAGAATACTTAGAGAAAATCTTAGAAGTCAAATATGGCTTAAGAATATTGGTAATATTTGGATAGATGTCTCAAGAGTTGATATCAATTGCTAATCATACAGAGAAGACTGATTTAATTCCCAGCACCTAAAAGAATCTCAAAAAGTTCTGTAACCCTAGTGCATTGGATCCAACAAAACTTTGTGACCATTAAGGGACACAAAGCAGCAGGTATTAAAAGACATTCCTAAAAAAAGCACTCAAATATATAAAATTCAAACAATTATTTATAAAGTAATACAAAATGAAATTTTATCTAAATATACTACTGAAACACAGAATCAAAAGAGGAGAAAAACTAAACAAGAAATCAATGGGCATATAAGACACTTTCTTCTAAGATTAAAATAGTTTGGTTATGCTACACACACATAAAAACTATGTGTCATTTCCTAAAGAAAGGGACAGAATATATTTTAAAAATGCAGAACCCTTTCATGATAAAAACACTCAGCATATAAAAAAGAGAAAATCTATATTTAAACCAAAATAGATTGAGAAAATTTTCTTTTTTTCTTTTAAACATTAGTTTCAGCCTCTTATTAGCTAATTCTCACATCTTGATTAACCCATATTTAGTAATCTCTTTAGCACCACAATTGGTGGCTTACTGGAAGATTCTAGGCTGCTTCCATCTCTGAGGAGAGTCATGGTGACTGCTTGAGGCAGTTGCCTTACTTCCCTTCATCCCAGGATTCTGTTCTGTCTACTCCACCCACCTATGTTCTAACCTATCAGGCCAAGCAGTTTCTTTATTAATTAACCAATGAAACAACAGATAGATAGAAACACTCCTACATCATTTCCCCTTTTTTGTTTTTTTTTTATATTTTTTTAGTTTATATTTAAATTTTGCCAACAAAGAGGTACTGGGACTTATAGTGACAGCCTGGAACACACTCAGGAGGCAGGTGATGCAGATGGAGAGGCCTCTCTTCACTCTGTTTATGAAAAATGGTGTCTTACATTTGAAGCCATTTTCAATGTTCAGTGACACAAATATATCTGTAAGCCAAATATCCACTCCAGTGAGGACCAACACTATGTGGATGAATGCCAATTAACAGGAGATTACGTACATGGGCTTAGGTTTGTGACCTGGCCAGGCCTTTGATAAACACCATGTAGAATGAGACTCTAAGAGGCAGTTATAAGGAAGAAATGTCAACAGCTCATCTCCCTCTAATTCCAGGAAAACAGTGCAGTAATAACAGCTGAGCTCTGGGTTTCCCATGAACTAATCTGTCAAATTATATATATATATATATAACCAGGAAGGATCTAATATATGAATCTTGTATTAAAATAAAATATTTCAAAAATACTTCATTAAAGCAAAATTTGATTTAATTCCCATCTAGTGGTTGGTGAATTATAGTGAATGTCACACAGTCACTATAACTATGTTAATGATATGATGAGGTCTTGCTCTTTTTATATTGACTGAGCATCCATTTAATATTGACTTCATAGTTATAAAGAAAGAAATGAACACTTAACCCAAGCTGCTTCTAGGTCACTGAATTCTACAACCTTCTTGAAGATGCATATGAAGCAATTTAGTTAACACCACCATGACCTTGTTATTGGCTTTCTAGGGAAAGATGAAATAGAACATTGAGGTATTTCTTTTCTCACTCCTCTTCAAAAGGAAATGCACATTCACAAATATCATGTAGTTACAATTTGACTTACAGTAACCTTCTAAATTTATTTAAGCCCATTTTCAAAAGAAAGACACAACAATCTCAGCAAAGTTTTGGGCACATGACTCTTGAACACATAATTTTCTTTCACTATATGGTGTATGTTTTCTTCGGCTTTGATGAAACACTGCCCTAATATTTGTGAGCAGGAGAATCATTTAGATAGAATTATTAGACATTATAGAGTCCACTGTTATGAAAATTCATTTTTAGTGCATAATGCTTATATCTGGAGGCAGGGACAAAAACAGAGAGCATGGAAATACTTCCACCCTACACTTTGAATTCATATGCATCTACTAACCATCTCTACAAAGCTTTCATTTACCACATTGTAATGGCCCTCAAACATCAATTATAAACCAAGAAATGTTGCTCAGACATGCACATAGGACAATCAGAAAGGCCAAAATATGTTGCTGATATTGCTGTACAGAGTCCCCAGAGATGTTGGTTTTATATAACTAAGCATTCTGCAACTTTCCTCTCTTTCTGATGCTGTTCTTTGCATTCCCCACTTTCAACATTTATTGTCTGAGACCTGGATCAATACCTTGGCGTCGAACTATTATATCTGATGTACTTTTGTAATACATACATATAGGCAAAGTACACAAGAAATGAAAATCGACATTGGAGATTTGAACTTTTGACACTAGTGACAACAGAATCATAACAAATATATTTCCCGCAAGGTATTTCTATGTATACCAATGACTTCGGTGATAGGAACAGCAACATCTGTCAAGGTTACTGCTTGATATTTTCATAGAATCTAAGGGATGCTGATAAAAACTGACAATCAGGAGCCATGCACACAATATATCTCACAGGGGGCAAAAAAGGAGCCTGACTTCCTTAGTGTATGTCAGATACTAATGTCTGAATTCGAATTTCTTTCTTAGAGGTGATACAACACTTCAAGAATGAGACAGTGATGTCAAAACTTAATAGAGGAGTAGTAGCTTAAGAATCAGATTGCTATTTCTTGCAGATGAGACAGGAGCAGAAGACTCTGAGCTATAATACTGATAATCATTAATCCCTGCATTTGCTGATTTCCACAGCATGTGACTCCTGAAGAACTGAGGACCAGTGTGCCTAGTCTGGGCAATTGTACAGTCTGGCTTTGGTTATATCCAGGTCCATCTGAGACCTGGACTATAGCCAGAGCCTGACTGGCAAGAACCCGCACAACTGACTCTTTATTAGTGTGATTGGGCTCTGATTGACGGAAAGTATGCATACAAATTGATCATGAAAAAGTACCAATAAGGAGAGTGATCTCAATTCCAGCAATGGACAGATATTCTGAGGCAAACTAGAGATATCATTCACAAATGCTGATTCATTCTTGTCTACCACGTGAATGTGTGCTGCAGCAGAAGGGACAAAACTGAATGTAGATGTGAAGAAATAATGTAATTTTCCCTGGGTACTGACTGCAATTATCAAAAATAAAAATGTCGCAAGTATGGGAAAAACTTATATCCATCTACCAGGGCCTATATCCAGGCTAACTATATGAAAGAATCCATTTTTGCCAGATGCTGGATTATTATGAATCTAACTGCAAATTGCTTCTATCTTCTGTCATTTTCTTATGTGCCATGTCAGATTTCACACATACATTATTTAGATGCTTTAACTTCATCCATTATTCAATATATGTGAGAGCCTTAAATGACTTTTATGAGTTATAAGTGAAAATGTTACATTCATCCCTTCTCTGAACATCTTCAGTTGTATACTGTGTCCAGCAGTGTCCACTGATTAAACAGTTCCTTGATCCATTCAGTTTAGAAATAAGGTTTCACAAACTTTTATACTTTCAGAAATTACAGATTAGTACATATGACTTTATATATGGTTCCACAAATGTCTGCAGGCATTTGGCATCAATTTCAATTTTAATTAGTCATACCATACGAGTAAAATGTTATTTTTAATATTAATGTGAGAATATTGAAATTTAGAAAACAATCACATCTTATAAGAGAAGCAGTACCTTCAGAGACAGGATCTTATTGCTGCATAGGACTCAGGATCAGGTGAAATGGAGCTATAATGCTGGAATCAGGGAATCCCTGTCTTTGCTGCATGTCACCTGCTATAACTCCTGAATATGTGAGGAGCATTCTGCCCAATCTGGGTGCTTGATCAGTGGGGCTCTGGTTATTCCTAGGTCCTACTGAGACCTGGACTATAGCCAGAGCCCCACTGGAAAGAACCTGCGCTGCTGCTGATTTTATTAGCACTCCTGGCCACTGATGGAAGGAATTTGGGAATTCAAATTGAGCATGAATTAAGGACCAATGAGGAGAGTGATCTCAGTTCCAGCAAAGAAGGCAAATACTGTGGTAATCACGGGTATCTCCATCAGAGCTGCTGGTTCATTCTTGTCCTGCCCAGAAGTTATTTTGCAGCTGAGGCTGAGAAATTGAAATTGGATGTGAGGCAAAATGTGATTTCCCTGGGTTCAGACTCAAATATAAACAAAACAAAACAAAACACCTGTGGCCAGTATGGTGTGATCCTTTATCTGACTACCATTGTCTCCAACCAGGCTATATACTTGAAAGCTGAAATTTCTGACTGTAGGTGGGTGATTATGAATCTTTGCTCCCAATTGCTTCTTTCTGCTGTCATTTTGTGTTATGCCTTTTCTGAGTCTCCACATATGTTTAAATGCTTACATTTTATCAGTTATCCAATATATAAGAGTTCCTGAAATGCCATGCTTGTTTTTTAAGTGAAAATGTTATTTTTCCTTTTCTCTGAAAGTTCCAGTTTGCATACAGTATACAACACTGTAATAGTGATTAAGCAACAATCAGATGCATTACTTTTAAAAAGAAATAGTCATAATACTTGTATACTCTCAGAAATTGTATTTTTGTTCATAAAATATTATTTTTGGTTCCACAATGTACGGATGCATTTGATATCCATGTGGATTTTACATAGCCACATCATGCTCATAAAACATTCTGTTTCTTATTAATTGAGACTATTGAAATTTGGAAAAAAACTCACCTTTTGAAAAAGAAGCAGTACCTTCAAATCCAGGATCCTACTTGCTTCATAGGACACAGAATCAGGTGGCTCGGAGCTATAATGCTGGGAATCAAACAATCCCTGCCTTTGCTGCTTTACATAGCTCTGACTCCTGCAAAGCTGAGGAGCAATCTGCCTAGTCTGGGCATTGTACAGCCGGGCTTTGGTTATATCCAGGTCCTACTGTGAGACCAGGACAATAGCCAGTGCCCGACTGAAAAGAACCCACACTGCTGATGCTTCTAGTAGCATTTCTGTGCTCTGAGTGAAGGAGTGTGTACATTTAAATGAAGCAGGAAATAAGGACCAATGAACAGAGCAATCTCAATTTCAGGAACTAAGAAAAATAGTCAGGTAACTTTGGAGATCTCTGTCTTAGATGTTTATTGGTTGCCCTAATATCTTCCACAACTGCAAAGATTAAATGATTGACTGATAGCTTTCTTCATATATATGTGAATAATATATATTTTTTCTCATTATATATATAAGTATACACCTTTTTATAGATATGTGTATGTATGTATATATAAATATACATTAGTAAAATAACACACATGAATATGTTTGTTTGTCCTGAAATGCGATGCTTTTATTTTGAGTGGAAACAAGAACTTAGAAGCCCTTCTCTGAACATCTCCAATTTTCAAATTGCATCCAATAATTTCGTGAAAATTTAAAAATAATGTGATAATGTTTTCTTTGTGGCTTCAACATGTCTGCATGCATTTGACATTAATTGTGGTTTCAAAGAGCCAATTCATATTCATAACATATTCTTTAATTATTAATGTGTGAAAAGGAACATATTAAACTATTCACTACATTTCCTTCAGAAGAATCACAAGATTCTAAAATCAATACTCTAACCTTAGTACATATTCTTACTCTGTATTTTGTGATCATCTGTGTTCGGGTAAGTTGTCTGTGTGCATGGATGGGGAATATAATACCAGCACATTGACAGGATGTTAGGGCTGTGAGGAAATCTATCTTTCCCCAAGCATCATCTGATTAAATAACATAAATCAAACTGAAAATGTTTAGGCTTTAGGACTCTTACACAGGTTATTAGAATGTTCCATTGGTTTTATGCTTGTAGAATTATGCATTCAAAATCTGTTGATGATAATTTTTTGATGGTCAGTGTAAAAGTTTCTTGAAATATGCATTACAAGATAGTTGGATCCAATGGTATTTTTTTCCTTTTATATATTACTTAAAAAATATCAATCCAAAATCCCCATTACTCCCCTCCTACCAGTCTCCTCCCTCTCCCTCCAAAAGCCCTCACCCGCCCCCTCTAACCCTAATGGAGTGCAATGCACCACGCCCTGTGGGAAGTCCAAGGCCCTCCCTACTATGTCTAGGTTGAGTAGGGTTTACATCTAAAGAGAATATGATCCCAACAGTCAGCCCTCTTCAGGTGGACTTGATTGTTCTCATGCTCATTCATTACCAATCCAGTTGGAGTTGGTGAGCTACCATTAGCTCAAGCTAACTTTCTCAGTGGATGACCCTTTCATGGTCTTGAATTCCTTGCTCATACTCTCACAACCTCTACCATTCAACTGGATCTTGGGAGTTATATCCAGTGCTTCAATGTGGCTTATTGCCTCTGTTCCCCATCTGTTGTTGGACAAAGGTTCTATGGTGATATTTAAGATAATCATCAGTCTGAATACAGGTTAAGTTCAGCTCAGACGCCCTCTATTCTATTGTAAGTATCTCAGCAGGGTTCATTCCTGGGACTTCTTGGGCATTTTTCTAGAGCCAGGTTTCTTGCTAACTCCATAATGGCTCCCTCAATCAAGATATCTCTTTCCTTGCTCTCATATCTGTCCTTCCGTCATCATGACAATCCCATTCCCTCAGGTCCTCCTCTATCCAACTTCTCCCCCCTTTCTACCCCAGCACCCCCTGCTCCCACGTTTTTGTCTGATTCCAATTTCCAGGTGGGTGTATTTATGTTTTTTGGGGGGTCCCCATTATTAATAATTTTTTCTACGATCTCAAGCTATAGGGTCATTTCCCTGTGTTTATGTCTAGTATTCACTTATGAGTGAGTACATACCAATTTCATTTTTTTGGGTCTGGGTTACCTCACTCAGGATGATGTTTTATAATTCTATCCATTTGCATGCAAAGGACACATTCTTCTTCCTTTTCTATCAGGGAAATGCAAATTAAAACAGCCTTGAGATATCATCTTATACCTGTCAGAATGGCCAAGAAGAAAACACTAATAATAGCATATGCTGGAGAGATTGTGGAGCAAGGGGTACACTCATCCATTGCTGGTGGGAATACAAACTTGTGCAACCACTTTGGAAATCAGTATTGTGGTTAATCAGAAAACTGGAATCAACCCACTTCAGGATTCTGCAATTCTGCTCTTGGGAATATATCCAAAAGATGCTCAGTCATACTACAACAGTATTCAATTATATTCATAGCCACATTATTTGTAATAGCCAGGAACTGGAAACAACCCAGATGCCCTTCAACTGAAGAATGGATAAAGAAATTGTGACATATTTACACAATCAGTACTACTCAGAAGTAAAAAATAATGAAAGCATGCAATGGTATATTCACAATGTCAGAATGACATAGTGTTTCTCAACGATACAGAATTAATCAAAGTATGACATCTCATAATTTGTAAGAACTCAGTGTTTTTATTTCTGTGCTTCTTAGCCAGAGATAAAATCGTAATGATTGTTTTCCTGATATTAATACATGAATTCCAATTAACATCAGCAGTAGTTATTATTTCCTACTGAGCAGCTTGCTGATACAGCCTCTCAAACACTGTGTAGATTCTAAACCATAACAGGAGATATTAAGCAGAGAAACACAGACATTCCTTATATGCAGCTAGATATTTTACTACTTTTCTATCTTTGAGGTTGTTTTTTTTTTTTTTTGCATTTCCCCACTTTCAGCCTTGTTGAGAGTAAAGTCTAAATTAATGGTAGTAATCACCTATATTTGAATAATATGTTTAACTCCAATAGACAGAAGAAATACTGCGTACTGAACAAGTGTCCAAGAATCTGAGACTACAATGGTCACAGGCCCAAACAAAACCTATGTCAATCATTTACATATAGCAATACAAAAAAATCGAGGGTGAATGATATACCCGAAGATCAGTTAACAATTGTCTCCAAAATGTATTTTCCTTATATACTGCATGGGAAATAAAACAATGATAGGCAGGCAGGCTCTTTTTAAAATCATTAGACTTTGTGGGACTGTGTTGCAATGTTACTTCTCTTCAAAAACCTCACTGATCTATATTGAACAAAAGAAGAAAAAATTCTATCCCATTCGGAGGAGGTGAATGAATCCATCACACTACTGTCTTCTTGCCTCAACTTTACTGTCCATCATCGGTATCCCAAGGCTGGGGTAGCAGACACAGGTCCATGCACAGGATCAAAACGTACAAAAGCACCAGAAGCATTAACATAGAAATCTGGTGTGTTAATTTCTTTCATGTCAAGAATGTAATACCTGTCTGTCACTGACAGAAAGAAATTGATTTCCAGTTAACTTCATGGCTGGCTAATGATATGAAGAGGAATGGGCTGATAAGGAAGGGAGAAAAATGTAGAGTTCTTATATACTAAAAAGTACATGTCCTGTAAGATAATTTCTGGTTGCCCTTCCCTGGTAAAAGGTAGGATGACATCTTCAAAATGTTCTCATGATATTTTCATAGACTCTAGGAGTTGACAATGAACATTAAACATGCCATAGCAGTCCCAGAGTGGATCTCCCTAGTGAGTGCAATACATGAACATCTGCAAAGTTTTTCTTTCTTACAAAAGATACAGCTCTTCAAAGCTGAGGCAAGAATTGAACATCTTAAAGAAAATGTGTACCTTCAGAAACAGGAAGTTATTTGCTGCACAGGAGGCAGGAGCAGGTGGCTTGCTGCTCTAATCCTGGGAATATAATTATTGCTGCCCTTGTGAAATTCTCTGGGTTCTGACTCCTCCTGCACAGGTCAGAAGCAGGGTGCCTTGTCTGGATCAATGTACAATGGGGCTTTCATTATACCCAGGTCCACCTGAGAATTGGATGGTAGCTAGACCCTGACTAGTAAGAATCCACACTGCTGACACTTTATTAGCAGTCCTTTCCCTGATTGAATGTGTGTGGGCACTCAAACTGAGCATGCAAAATGAACCAGTAAATATCTCAATCCTAGTCATGGAGACAAATCCAGCTGTGCTCTTGGAAGACTCCATCAGAGCAGCTGATTTATTCTTATACGTACTTGAATGTAGTTTTTAACTGAAACTGTCTAATATAGAGTGTAAGTGAGGGAAAATATATTTTCCCAGGGCTCCGGCTTCAATTATCAAAAGGGAAAACAATATTCTGGCAAATGGAGGTAGTACTCTTACTGGCTGTTTATACTAACAACCTGAAAATCTACATGAAAACCTTGGTTTCTTCCAGGAGCCAGGTGATTTTGGTTCTTTTTATCATTCGCTGAGAGTTGCTGTAATGAATTATAACATTACCCAAGCATAAATATTAAATTCTGAAATTAAGCTTTTCTGCTGTATTTTTAAAATTATGTATATATGTATATTTGCATTCGTGCATTATTTTTTCTATATATGTAAACATATTTCTATGAATGCAAACATTTATTTGTATTTGTATGTATACATGTATATATGTATCTTTGCATGAATGTAGGCATTTAGTTATATTTTATGTATGGATGTATACACATATACATGTATATATTATGCATGTATATACATATATTTGTATGTATGTATGTGTACATACTCACTTATCTGAGAAAAGATGAGTGTGCTCTAGTGTAAATGTTACTTACAGGCCCTGAACTGCTCATCCCCATTTTCTAAACAAGTGTCATGTTTATTAAGCAATAATCTGAGGACTTCTTTAAAAAAGAAATATTCAGGATACATGCATATTTCAAAAATTGCACATTTCTATGATCGAGTGTGTTTCTACACTTGTCTTCATGCCTATGGAAAATTATGCATTTGATAATTTTGGTTTCACAGAGCCAATTCATACTTGTAGAAAGTTCTCTACAGTGGTAATATGTTATTCTTGCAATTTTGAACCAATTCACTTCCTTCCTTTCACTAGAATTTCTCTCCAATCACCAGTCTATCCTTAATACATTTACTTACTCTTTTTTCTATGACATATGTTTTCAGGTAAATCAGCTGTGTGTGCTTTGAAATTTTTAACATTACTCTGTTTTTGTTATAGAATTATTGAAAAGTCTGGAAGCTTAGTATTACAGTACATCCATTTAAAAATGTAGATGATTGGCAGAACAATAGTTAAAATTCCTTAACTAATATTAATATTTGTGTTAGGATTGCAGAGAAAATAAATGTGGTAAAGCATTTTGAAAGTCTATTGTCATGTGTTCTTAGAATGTTTCAGAACATAACTAGTAAGACAAAAACACCAGGTGAAAGCAAAATATATAGGAAACATTGTTATTATTTATAAGAACTATCAATAGAGATAAAGAACAAAAGTTAAGCTAAGGAATGGATTCTAGAAGAAACAGAAAAATATGGAAAGTTGACATTATGCATAACTATTTCCTATGGCAGGTGATAATTTAGAAGGGGAATCTGTACAGGGTCTAAGAATAGAACAATCTAATTTCAGAATCGAAGTGCTGAAAGTTTTCTTGTTTGTAGGCCCCTGTGTGACTAAATAGTTGTACCCAGACCCCACTTATCTCCCTGTTGCCTGTGAGAACTGTATTAAACATGCCTACTTTACTCATTTCATGTATCTTTCAAAAATATCTAATTTACATCTCTGTGTTACAGAAAAAAAATTTAGGAATGAGTATAGATTTGAATTATTTTTCTCAAATTCATTATCTGAAAATAAGAAAATACATAATGAGTCAATAGTTTTCCATATGTACCTAGATTTTACTATTCATGGATTTTTTTCAGTTAAATTATGTCACAGTGTAAAAACCTTAAAGCAAAAATGTATATTCCTAGTGTTTAATGTGGCAGAAAAACAAAGCTGTCATCATCAAGAAAAAAAATAGCACATCTCCATAAGAGTTTAAAAATTGTGTTGATCAGACTTGTTATACAGAATGCATAAGCCCTACGATACAGTGATGTCCTTAAATTTTGAGACCCCTACACTAGCAGACTGATTTATATGTGTTCTTCTTGTTACTACCCATAGATTATCAGGTACCGGCCTCTGAGCTGCTAAAAATCAAATGAGCTTTGAAATGTGGAACCTTATAAGTACTGTTTGAAAACAATAAATATATTTTTCCCTTGTAACTGACTTTTCTTGCTATATATAACCATTTTTCCTTTCTGCCCACATCCTCATCAGGAATGTAGACACTAGTGTCTGTGGTGTGGACAGCAGTGTTTTTGCACAGATAATGGGGATGGAAGGATCCAATAGTGGAGAAGGGACACAGGAATAGTGTGGAAAATTGCAGGGTAAAAGCTGTCATCATTCACATAATTCAAATTAACAGAGCATGCGTTTCCTGTATCACATACCTTCCTCAGAGGTCATACATCACAGGAAAGTAAGGCAAAAGACCCCAAATGTGTATCAGCACTTTGGTGATAACACTTTGATATAATCTTTTCAGGTTTTTCTTCATAAAATGTCAATAAAAGGAAAGAACGATTTTCTAGTAGCCATGATAGTTCTGGAAAAATTAAATCATATCAGTTCCACCACCCATCTAAATATTTCTTACACAGCAACAGTCCCATGCTGTCTAACCTTATTATACCACTTATTAATAAATTCAAAGCAGTGGATGACTGAAATCAAAGCAGTTTAAATTTTAATATAAAACCAATATTGCAAAGTTGAGCTCATGAAATCCATAAAATCAGAAAGATGTGAATGAGTAATATATCTAATCTGATAATTTTGTACAAAAAAGACAGTGGGAAACAGGGAAAATAGTGTCTGAGAATCTCCTGAGTCCATGGGAATACTTTCACTGCAGAGCAGTTTTTTACTGTGGAGTAAAGGAACAGCCCATATTGTTCACTGTTTGATAATTATTTCCACAGTATCTCATAGTCCTCCTAGCAGATGATGCAGGACTCTGAGACTGAGACAGGGAAGATAAACCTTAGAGGAGAAATGGCTTAAGAGTCAGGAATATAATCCGTGCACAGTGAACAGGAGCAGGTGCCTCAGAGAAGAAGGAGCAGGTATCTAAGCACTTTCCTGTCTGTGCTAAGTCTCCACTGGCTCTGTGTGCTGTGGGTTTCAGCAGCAGGCTTCCTTCTCTGGAGCAGTTTTCTGTCAGACTATGGCTAGATCAGCTAGCAGCTGATAGCTGGACTCTAGCCAGAGCCTGACTGCTAAAATGCCCAGCTGAGGAAATCTTTATTCTCTGTGTTTGCCTCTGATTGGAGGAAGAAACAAAAAAGAAAAAAAAAAGCCTGCTGTAACCTAGGTGATTTCCACCAGAGCTACTGAATCATCTGTCCCTCCCTCCTCACTGTCTGATGTAACAGGAAAAGGGAGGGTGAGAGGGAAAGATAGGAAAAAGACGTATTTACTTCTAGCTAGAGCTAAAATTAACAATGGGATCAGGAAAATCACTAATGTAAGGAAAACTCCAATGAATCTACAAGAATGGCACCACTTGAGACAGATACTTGGCAGCCCTGCTACTTGTTGAAACCCCTGGAAGATTTGCACCTTTCTGAGCAAATATGAAGGAGGGGTGGATGGAGAAAAGAATGAGGTGGGATATGGTCCTGGGAGGAGAGGAGGGAGGGAAGGCTACACTCACCATGTAAAATAAATAAGTACATATTAAAAAAGAAACAATAGTCAAATTCAGCCAGTAGTGTCAAGGACTATTTAGGTTTCTTGATGTTTGGGAATAGATACTCGCAATTCAGAGGAAAACATTGATTTCTGTCAACAACTTCAGACTGTGACTCTTGGCTGCCAAGTGCAAATTGATGCTGAATCTTGGATAATTTCCTGCATCAGTCTACCCCAAAGATATGATTATATGCTTGAATTTTAATACTTAAATACTTCTTAATATATTTAATATATAAGAGTGCCCTTCAAATTTTTTGTATTGCAAAGGAAATACTGCTGTTTCTGTGGATGTCTGTGTGTTTCCTTCCTCATGATTTTGAGTATTTCCTTATAAAATCGCTCCTATCTCTGTGACTGGCCTTGAGGGGTAAGTTAGACCTGAATAAGCATGAGCTCACTGAATCCTGAGTGAAAGTTTGGGAACCTGAATAAGAAAAAACTAGGCTTTTTGAATGTACATGACAGTTGTCAGACTTGGGCAAGTTTTGGGGCCACTAGCCAAGGACCAATATTTATCTTTTGTGCATGAACTGCCAGTATGGAGCAAGTTGGATATGGATGTATAGCTTGTTCAGCCCTCATAAGGTGGGAAGGTACTGGTCCTGTCTCAATTAATGAGAGAACTTTGTGAATCCCTGGGGAGGCCTCACCCTCTCAAATGATTAAACAATCTTGGATGAAAAGCAGGTATGTTAAATGGAGAACTGTTGGGTCAGGAATTCAAATTCATAAGTAAAACGACACTTTCAGAAATAAACAGATAAATAGATAAATAAACAAATATGAGAGAACTGCTGTTCTAAAAATCTTATATGAAATACCCTATTACCACAAAATGTTACCAGTGTTATAGTAGTGAAAATTAATTTTAGATGGGTGGTTATTTCAGAAGAAATATTCTTAAAATATATGTATAGATTCAAAAGTTCTCTGTGAATATCTGTTACTTTTTATTGCTACTTATGTATGTGTCTAAATTACATTGCATTAATATACATACATTTTGCATTTAGAAAAATTCACTTTTTACATTAGATTTCTTTTTCCAGCACCACAATCCTTTTTCTTTATGAAGTTCTCCTAGGCTCTCTCTCTTTCCTTAATAATTGAGATCAATTAAATCATTTGTGAGTTCACAGAGTCCAGTCCATGTCCTGGAAGTTAGGTAGCCTCTCTCATAAAGCATCCCTTAGAAAATCTGGTGCATTTAATCCATCAGCTCATTAAATAACAATAGACACTCTGATAAGGGTTAGGATTCATGAGTACCTTTTCTAGTCATACTAGGATTTTTCCCTGTATAGCATGACTCCACAAGACTTTAGCAATTTTACAGTCTGGCTTTCATTATATGATGGTCCTACTGTGAAACATAGATTATAACCAGAGCCTGACTGGTAAGAAGCTCCAATGATGACACATTTATTTCACTCTTGGCCTCTGTTTGAAGGAGTGTGTGCATTGAAGTTGATCAAAGAATAAGGACCAATTAGGACTTTGGTCTCTGTTCCAGCAATGAAACCAAATCTAGCGGTAACCTTGGAGATCTCACCCTAGAATGCCTATTGTTTTTTTTTCTTTTTTTCTTCCACCTAGGTCTGTTGCAACAGAATAAATAAAACTGAAATAGGTAAAAAAAAAAAAGTCATTTCCCCAGGGCTACAACTAAAATTGATAATTACAAAAAAATCTGGCAAATAGAAATTAAACCTATATTTGTTTGCTTGGTACAGTTCATGTCTATCTACCTGAAAACATAAGCTGTCAGTTTGTTATTCTGGACTGGCAATTACTACTTGTTGCTCTCATTTTCTAATTTACAATGTCAACCTTCCCAACTGCAAAGTCAGCTCTATTCATATAAAATTCTGTCTATACATGTATAGACATTTATATAGAAATGTATATGTATGTGCACACACACACACACACACACACACACACACACACACACACACACACATATATATATATATATATATATATATATATATATATATATAATGTACCTCACTCAAGTATGTGTGGGTATGTGTGTTCGGGGTACGTAAAATGACTTGTTTATTTATAAGTGGAATAAGTATGTTTAGGCCCCACACTGACCATCATTAATTTTCATACTGTAATCAAAAAAGATGTAAATATAAGAAAAGAAGATGTAAATATAAGGTAAAGAAGATGTAAATATAAGGTGTGTCATTAATTTTACAAAGAAATATTAATAATACATGAATACCCTAAACAATTACAAACTTGTTTGTAAGGTTTTATTTTTGGCTCCACCCTGTCTGTGTGCATTTGGTATTAATTTTGGTTTCACAGAGTTAATTTATACCCATAATATATTCTTTCCACTCTTAATTGTGAGAAAAGACATATTTGCAAATACATTAGTTGTTTTTCACAATAATAAGAAGAAATACCTACAATCACTAGTCTATCTTTAGTATATATTCTTCCTCTTTAATTTTATGATCTTTGTTCAGGTAAATGAACTGTGTGCATTGCTATGGGAAATAATATAAGCAAATTGGCAGCCATGAGGCACGTAATAACTGAGGAAATCTGTCTTTCTCCTTTTATCATCTGATTACATAACATAAACCACCTTGATAATGTTTAGGCTGTAAGAACTTAATACTTACACCTGAAATATTAGTCTGTAACATGGAAAAGTAATGGTTTGACATTATTTAAATTCATGAGAATTGAGTTAAGGAGGTATTTTCAGAGCATCCCTCACAAGCAACAGGAAGATAAATTGGGTTTGGGTTCAGCAATTCAGTCACACATAGGCCTAAGAACAAGAAAACTTTTTGTACTTCTTATCTAATCTTATCTAATCTCACACTGCTGTGTTCTTTAGCCCCTCTATTGATTCTCCTTCTCGATTACCACTTTCCATAGGACGTGTTAAAACATAGTATCAAGTTACACTACTTTTCTGTGCTGTGATTTCTCTGAGTCTTGCACTTTGTCGCAATATTGCTGAGGACATTCTTGCTTATGTTATGAAAATTGAAAATTGGTCCTGTCCTCAAAAAATCTACATACATGCTGACAACTCTTCATGACCTAAAGGGTTCACTGCATATTTTTGAGAGAGAAGTAACTCTTGAACATCACTAGCAACATATGTTAGTGTCCTAACTTCTCGATACTCTTGTTAAATATCAAGTAAATGTGGAACTAACCAAGTACTTTCTATTGATTTAACATACTATTCCATGAGGTAGAACACATACATGATATTGCTAATGTGGCCAGAATCTTAGTTTAGATAGGTTATGGTTATCATAAAAACCTACTCTGACTATACTGCTTTGGGAAATAAATATTATGCTTACTATAATGCTATTACCTCATGGGTCAGTTCAATGTTCAATCCTCATAGGGATGCTTCTTCTTGTGTTAAATGGTAAATAACGTGGGGATTCTCAATGAGGCAATGTATAAAGTGTGAGCAAATTTTCAGCCCTAGGTCCTAAAGTGGGATGCCATCAGGAAAACTCTCCACTAAAGCTTCAGACATCCCTGAATCCTCAAAATCCAGATGGAGATGCATGTATTGATATCTGCTCTGAAACTCATCTGGCCTTGTCTCTTTTAAGGTCTTTTAGTGCTTTTGTAGATTAAATCCATGATTGACAGGGGGTTTTAATTTTTTGTAGAAAAGTAATTATCCTTTACAATTTCTGTGTTAATAGAATGAACAAAACATAAATTAAACGAATTCAAACAAGATATGTAACAATTACAAAATACTTACAGAAAAACTTAGAAGTCAAATATGGCTTAAGAATGTTGGTAAGATTTGGATAGATGGCTCAAAGTTAATACCAATTGCTAATCTTACAGAGAAGACTGATTTGTTTCCCAGCACCTACAAGAACCTCAAAATTTCTGTAACATTAGAGTATTGGATGCAACAACACTTTGTGACCATTAAGGGACACAAAGCAGCAGGTATTAAAAGATATTCCTAAAAACAAGGCACTCACATATAAAAAAATTCAATTATTTCTAAAGTAATACAAAATGAAATTTTATCTAATATACCGCTGAAACAGAATCAAAAGAGGAGAAAAACTAAACAAGATATCAATGGGCATACAAGACACTCTCTTCTAAAATTAAAATAAAGAGTTTGGTTACTACACACACATAAAAACTATACATCATTACCAAAAAAGAGGAACAGAATATATTTTAAAAATCCACAACCATTTCATGATGAAAACATTGAGCAAATAAGAAAGAGAAAGTATATATTTAAACCAAAATGCAATGAGAAAAAATTTTCATATACATAATTTTATCTGTAAGGTTTTATTATTCCAGAATAAAAAAACACAATAGAGCAATTAAAAAACAATCAAACATGAATCTTCTCCACATTTCTACTCAACATTTGTTTTAAAGGTATAGCACACTATATTATATGGGGAAATAACATAAGGTATCCTGTATTTACAATGTATTTTTGATTAATGATAAGAACATTATAATATATCTAGAAGAATATGACATAAATTTATGGATAGAAAGATCCTAAGGAACTCAAAGAACTCATTCTAAAATATAAAGAATTCTCACTTCTCAAACTTATATTGTCAAATTAAGCCATGTGAATTTCTAAACAAATGATATTCTAAATGCTAATTCACAAAAGAAATATATTAAAAGATTATATTTAACCCTCTGTTACTTTTCTGAGGTCACAGCTCATTAGAGCATGGAACAAAAAATCACAAGAATTTAAATGTTGGAGAGTAGTCTGGACAACATAGAGAAATCACCAGTGAGAACTGATTGATTCCTGTTATAAAGAATATTTAACGCATTTGATAGTGCATAATATACTGGTAAGGAGAGATTCTTCAACTGAGCCTGAACTAGTTATTAGCTATTTTATTGCTCTGTGCATTTATCTGGGGAGACATTAAGAAAGGGCTTTTAGGCAATGACAAGACCAATATTAAAAAATCACATAAAGTCCTTGTGAAATATCATTTCTTAGCTATGAAAACAGAAATGTAAATTATAATATGGAGGATGTATTTGTAAAGATTAAGAGAAGGATCTTAAAAAGTATGTATTGCAATATCTAAGCATATTTACATTGTAAATACGTTTTATCTAATACAGTATATATATTTTTTCTCATTTTTTTTATTAAAGATTTCCATCTCCTCCCCCTTCCCTCCCCTCCCTTCCACCCATACCCCCACTCCACCCCTCTCCAAGACAAAGAGCCATCAGGGTTCCCTTCACTATGTTAAGTCCAAGGTCCTCCCAGCTCCCCCTAAGTCCAGGAAGGTGAGCAAAAAAACTGACAAGGTTCACAGTGAGCCTGTCCATGCTGTAGAGTTCATGTTCATTGCCGTTGTCCTTGGTTTCTCAGTCCTCCTCCACCGTCAGCCACATTTAGAGAGTCTGGTTTGGTCCCCTGTTACATCAGTCCCATTCCAACTGGACTTGGTGGTCTCCCATTAGATCTGTCCCACCATCTCAATGGGTAAACACACTCCTCACGGTCCTGACTTCCTTGCTCATGATCTCCCTCCTTTTGCTCCTCATCGGGACCTTGGGATCTCAGTCTGGTGCTCCTATGTGGGGCTCTGTCATTTTCTCCATCCAATGCCAGGTGAAGGTTCTATGGTGATATGCAAGATATTCATGAGTATGGCAATAGGATCTGTACATTTCTGGCATCCTCTCCTCAGCTGCCCAAGGACCTAGCTGGGGGCATCTTCCTGGAGACCTGGGAACCCCTCTAGAGTCAAGTCTCTGACTGGGATAAGATCTTCACCAACCCCTCAACAGACAAAGGTCTGATCTCCAAAATATATAAGGAACTCAGGAGACTATACTTTAAAATGCTAATGAACCCAATTAAAAAATGGGGCACTGAACTGAACAGAGAATTCTCAACAGAAGAAGTTCGAATGGCCAAAAGACACTTAAGGGCATGCTCAACCTCCTTAGCAATCAGGGAAATGCAAATCAAAACAACTTTGAGATACCATCTTACACCTGTCAGAATGGCTAAAATCAAAAACACCAATGATAGCCTTTGCTGGAGAGGATTTGGAGTAAGGGGTACACTCATCCATTGCTGGTGGGAATGCAAACTTGTGCAAGCGCTTTGGAAAGCAGTGTGGAGGTTTCTCAGGAAATTTGGGATCAACCTACCCCAGGACCCAGCAATCCCACTCTTGGGAATTTACCCAAGAGATGCCCAATCATATTACAAAAGCATTTATTCAACTATGTTTATAGCAGCATTATTTGTAATAGCCAGAACCTGGAAACAACCTAGATGCCCTTCAGTGGAAGAATGGATGAAGAAAGTGTGGAATATATACATATTAGAGTACTACTCGGCGGTAAAAAACAATGACATCTTGAATTTTGCATGCAAATGGATGCAAATAGAAAACACCATCCTGAGTGAGGTAACCCAGGCCCAAAAAGATGAGCATAGGATGTACTCACTCATAATTGGTTTCTAGCCATAAATAAAGGACATCGAGCCTATAATTCGTAAAAAATCCTAGAGAAGCTATATAAAAAGAAGTTTCCTTTATGACGACAGGAAATTGTTGGGGCAGCTGGCCCAATCCCTGCGTTCAGGGGCGTTGCTGCCCCAGGGGAGTAAGGTCCTTTAAAAAGGACCGGGTCCCGGAAGGACTCCCCTGTTTTTGTCCCCCGCGTTACCCTCTGCTTCGCTGGACCCTTGGCTCTAACCTTCACCTGGCATTGGATGGAGAAAATGACAGAGCCCCACATAGGAGCACCGGACTGAGCTCCCAAGGTCCTGATGAGGAGCAAAAGGAGGGAGATCATGAGCAAGGAAGTCAGGACCGTGAGGAGTGCGTTTACCCACTGAGACGGTGGGACAGATCTAACAGGAGACCACTAAGTCCAGTTGGAATGGGACTGATGGAACAGGGGACCAAACCGGACTCTCTGAATGTGGCTGATGGTGGAGGAGGACTGAGAAACAAGGACAACGGTGATGAGCTTGAACTCTACAGCATGGATGGGCTCACTGTGAGCCTTGTCAGTTTGGTTGCTCACCTTCCTGGACATAAGGGGACCTGGGAGGACCTTGGACTTAACATAGTGAAGGGAACCCTGATGGCTCTTTGGCTTGGAGAGGGAGGGAGTGGGAGTATGGATGGAAGGGAGGTTAGGGAAGGGGGAGGAGGAGGGGAGGAGATGGAATTTTTTTTTTTTCGAGACAGGGTTTCTCTGTAGCTTTGGAGCCTGTCCTGGAACTAGCTCTTGTAGACCAGGCTGGTCTCGAACTCACAGAGATCCGCCTGCCTCTGCCTCCAAAAAGAAGGTGAACCCAAAGAATAACATACAGTTATCCTCCAGGATACTGGAAGTAGACAAGATTGCCGGACAAAAAATGGGAACATAGGGGTGGGGTAGGATGGGGGGAGGGGGGATGGGGAGAGAAAAGTGTGAAGTAGAGGATGGGAAGAGCTTGGGGGAATAGGTTGTTTGGAATATAGTAAAAGTGGATATGGGAACAAGGAATTATATATCTTAATTAAGGGAGCCATTCTAGGGTTGGTACAGTATATATTTTTAAAAGTACAGTGACATATGTAGAAAAAAAATTCTTTAAAATTTTAATAGAAACTATCTGTCAAATTTATCTGTATAACCAGTAAGGATAAGCTATATGAATTGTTGTAGAAAAATAAAACCTTTCAAGAAATATTTCATGAAGCAAAAAATTGATTTGAACACCATCTAGTGGTTGGTGAATTAAAGCAAATATCAATCACTAAACTATGTTAATGATAGGATGAGTTTTTGTTGTATTTTTTTTTTGTTGACTGAGCATCCATTTAATCATGACTTTATAGTTTTAGTGGGTGAAAAGTATATTTAACCTGGGCTGCTTATAGGTCATTGAATACTGCAGCCTTCTTGAAGTTGCATATGAAGCAATTTAGGTTACTCGAGCATAAACTTTTTATTAGTTTCTATGGAAAGATGAAATAGAACATCGAGTTATTTCTTTTATCACACCTCTTGAAAAAGAAATTCACATTTACCAATATGATGTAGTTACACATTGACTTTTTGGAACCTTCTAAATTTATTAAACACCATTTTCTAAAGAAAGAACCAGGCAAACTCAATAAAGTCTTTGGCAATGACTCTTGCCCACATATTTTTTTCAATATACCATTTATATTTTCTATGTCTAAGATGAAACACTGAACTACATCTCTTTGTAGGAAGTAGACTCGATTAGATTTAATTCGTTTGACAAGATCAAGTCTACCATATTGAAAATTCAATTTTAGTGCACAATGGATATATCTGGAGTCAGGAACAAAAACAGAGAGCAAGGTAATACTGCCACCTAAATTTTAAATTTAGAGGAATCTCTTGACCACCTCTACAAAGCTTTCACTTAACACATTTTAATGGCCATCAAACATCAATTAGCAACCAAGAAAAGTCTCTAAGACATATTTATAGGATAATCAGAAAGGACAACTAAATGTTGCTGATATTGATGTAGAGAGACCCCAGAGATGTTGGTTTTATATAACTAAGCATTCTGCATCGTTCCTCTCTTTCTGATGCTGTCCTTTGCATTTCCCAATTTCAACATTTGTTGTCTGAGATCTGGATGAAAACCTTGGCATCAAACTATTATATCTGCTGTACTTTTGTAATAGATACTTATAGGCCAAATACACATGATTTAAAATTGACATGGAGATTTGATTCTGTGACCCTATGTGGCAACAAGACAATAAGATATAAATTTTCTGTAATGCATTTTAATGTATACCCATGGCTTCGTTTATAGGAACAGTAGCATCTGCAAAGGTTACTGTTTGATATTTTCATAGAATCTAAGGGTTGCTGATGAACACTGACAATGCAGGAACAAAGCACAATGTGTGTCACATCGGGCAGAAAGGAGCCTGGATTTGCTAGTGTAGGCCAGATACTAAAGTATGAATTTGATTTTTTTCTTTTTTTTCCTTTTTTTTAATTAAAAATTTCTGCCTCCTCCCCACCTCCCAATTACCTCCTCCTCCCCCACTTCACTCCCCCTTCTTCTCTTGTCCGAAGAGCTGTAAGGGTTCCCTGCCCTGTGGGAAGTCGAAGGTCCTTCCCCCCTCCACCCAGGTCTAGGAAGGTGAGCATCCCAAACAGGCTAGGCCCACCCAAGCCAGTATATGTAGTAGGATCAAAATCTAGTGCCATTGTCCTTGGCTTCTCAGCAGCCCTCATTGTCCGCCATTTTCAGGGTGTCCTATTTTATCCTGTGCTTTTTCAGTTCCAGTCCAGCTGGCCTTGGTGAGCTCCAATTAGATCAGCCCCACCATCTCAGTGGGTGAGTGCACCCCCCCCCAGTTCCTGACTTCCTTGCTCATGTTCTCCCTCCTTTTGCTCCTCATTTGGAGCTTGGGAGCTCAGTCCAGTGCTCCAGTGTTTTGCTCTGTCTCTAACTCCATCCATCGCCAGATGAAGGTTCTATGGTGAGTATCTTGCATATCACCATCGAATTTGTTTCTTATAGGTGATTCAACACTTCAAGACTGAGACATGGGGTTCAAATCTTAATAGAGGAACAGTAGTTTAAGGAGAAGCTTGCTAATTATTACACATGAGACAGGAGCAGATAACTCTGAGCGATAATGATGGGAATCATAAAATCCCTGCATTTGCTGATTTTCACAGACTCTGCCTGCTGAGCAAATGAGGAGAAGTTGCCTAGTCTGGGCAATTGTACAGTCAGGCTCTGGTTATATCTAGGTCCAACTGAGACCTAGATTGAATGGGTGTCTGCATTCAAATTGAGCACGAATTAAGAACCCAATGAGGGGAATGATCTCAATTCCACCAATGGAGGCAAATCCTGCTGTTTTCTTGGAGATCTCCATCTGAACTGCTGATTCATTCTTGTCTCCCTGTGAATGTATGCTGCAGCAGAAGCAGTGAAATCAAAAGTGAAAGAGAGGAAATGATGTAATTTACCCTGGGCTCTGACTCCAATATCAAAAGGAAAATATCAACTTCTAGGCAGAATGGGGTGATCCTCTATCAGACGACCTGGATTATCTGTGGCTATCTATAAAACAGTGTGCTTCTGCTATGATCTGGCTTTTCTGATTCTGTAATGAAAATTGCTGCCTGCAGCTGAGATTTTCTGATATTTTATATCAGATTCCCCAAATAAAGTTCTTAAGTTCTTAAATATCAGTTGTCCTCACATGTTTATACAGACATACATATATGTGCATGTGTGTGTTTGTGTGTGTATGAGTAACCGATATGAAAAGCTTTTAAATGGAAATGTTATCTTCTTGCTCTATTCTGAACATCCCAAATATGCTTACTGTATATCGTAATGTCAAGATGCTTAAAAAATAATCTGAAATATTAATTATGGAGAACATTATTCATAATACTTTTTATACTCTCAATGTTTACACATTTGTTTGTATGATTTTATGTGTGGCTAAACACATGTCTGCATGCATTTTCCATTAATTTTAAATTCACAGAGCCAATTTATGCTTATAAAATATTCTGTTCAGCATTAATACATGAGAATTGTAATTTTGAAAAAATTTACTACATCACCTTCAGTAGAATTTCTCTCCATGCAGTACTACATCCTTGTACACATTTATTCTCTTTTTTGTGACATCTGTGTTAGGTTAAAACGCTGCGTGTGCATGGATATAGGGACTCTATACTAGCACATTTCCAACTCTCAGGGCTTTCATAATTGAGCTAAGAAAATCTGGCTTTCCAACTTCATCAGCAGAATAAATACAAAGCAACTTTGATAATATTTTTGACCCTGGGAGTCTATGACCTGATTATTACTAGGTCCTGTGTATTTTATAATAACAGAATTATGCATGCAAAGTCAGATACTAGAATCCAAGAGTATATGTATGCTCAAATCATCTGTCACATTACTAGTGGATGCAGAGGGGTTAAATCACGCAATGTCTAAGTAACACAGTGTTCTCACAGTTATTTTATTTTACCAGTAAAGGAATGCAAGGCAGGTAAGTAAAACTCGAGTTATGACAGTTACCCCTATATCTCTAGGCCCTGGACAACTGCCTGAGGTGATTCTTGTGTTTTATGGTTTTTATAATGTGTGAATTCCAAGAACAGGTACCGTGTTTCTTATTTATACATTGGAAGGAGGTTGAGTGATATATCCCATCTAAAAGGTAGTGCAGACACTTAAACCCCCATAGGAAGAACACAAAGAGCATTAACTCAGATGTTACCACAGTTACCAGAGATACCACAGATGTTTTTTGTAGATTACCACCTGTTTACTATGTTTCTGTCTCTGATTGTCTCTTCTTTGCATTTGCAAATTTGTGTTACACAAACTTCAACTTTATTAGTCTTCCACCTGGACTAAAAGATTTAGTTTCATTAAGGATATCTGCTGCATTTTTTTCAACCCCACAATGTGGAAATAAGAGCAATTGCTGCAGATCCCCCAGTGTACAAAATATCCTCATCCAGAAGAAATCTGATTTTTTCCTTATTTTTTGAAAATAAGGTCCTTCTAACAATGTCTTTCACTATTGATATCTAAGATGCTGTTAAAATACCTACTGTTAATATTCATACAAATATTGCTTTTTAATGTCAATATCATAGCTAAGAGAACTACAAGATCAATTCTGAAACACTTGATTAAAATACCATCTTCCCCAAATTCTATAACTGTCAACTCATAGCCCTTCATTGTGTATTACTGGATAGATTCTCAAGCATGAATGAAATTCATTATCTTTCTTGTAGAAGGGAGCCATATACTATTCCTGGGAAAACAAATTTTGCCTTATACATTAACCTGGCTGTGACACATCGGGAGAGAGGACTGTGGATCCAGAGCAGAACTATCATCTGCAAATTACATGAAGTCATACATTCCTTATGTGTTATAAATATATATATATATATATATATATATGTTATATCTATCATATGTATAATATATATATGGATCCACAGACAACAATAGGCCTAACGATCTAAAATATCAATGCTAAAAGTTGTATATATTCAAATCATATGTTCACATTCTGTGATTTTTTATGTATGTATTTTTAAATGTAAGATCAAATTATGTCTTAAGACGTTGCATTTATTTGGATATGGTACAGCCATCCAGGGATTTGCAGGGGAAAGCAGAAAAAAAAACTGCCAATGCGTATAAATGCCAGTAGTAGTCATATACGAAATATTCTACTATATAAATATGTATATACAAGCATATATTTAACAAATATGCATATACATTGTAGCAGTAGCTTGACGCAGGTCTTACTTCCAGGACATGTGAAAGAAGCAGGTGCTTCGAACCATAATGCTGGAATTAAACAGTATCTGAGTTTGATGTTTCCACAGGCATCTGACACCTTCTACCTATCGGGGACAGTCTTACTTGTCTCTAACCAATCTTCACAGTCAGGCTGGTTTTATAGGCAGGTCCTCCAACTAAGGCCCAAGTACGATAGCCATATCTGGACTGGCAAGAACTGACCACTCCCATGATTATTATTTGCACTCATTCTGGGCTTTGATTGACCAACAGTTGTACATTCAAACTGAGCCATGATTTAAGAACCAATAAGGGGAATGTTCTCAATTCTACCAAGGAGGCGAAATCCTGCTGTTACTCTTGAGAGATCTCCATCAGAGTTGCTGATTCACTCTTGTCCTGACTGGAATGTCATTTTGCAGCCGAAGCTATGAAATTGAAAATGTATATAGGGGAAATGTTGATTTCCCTAGGTTCTTATTACAAATATCAACAAAACAAAACAAATCAAAACTGCTGTAGGAAGACCTGCATCTTGTGATTACCTGCCTCCTGGGGCATGGCTTTCTTATACTACATAGGTGAACTCAGAGCCTGCATCTGTCCCTTTTTTTCTACCTCCTTTGAGCTGCTAGTTTGGATTGTGGGATTCAACCAGTCAAGCAGAGGATTCTGATTTATGATTTTACCCCTACGGCTCGGACTCAAAATGATAAATACAAAAATAATTCTGGCAAATAGAAATTAAACCGTATTTGGTTGCTGGGTACAGGACCTGTCTATCTTCCTGAAAAATAATCTGCTTTTTGTTATTCTGGGCTGCCAATTGCTTTCTTGTTGCTCTAATTTTCTGATTTACCATGTTAAACTTAACAAATGCAATGAATAAATTCTCCCCATGTATATATTCTGTCTGTCTATAAATGTATACACATTTACATAGAAATGTATATGTATGTGCATATGCACATATGCACCTCACACAATTATGTGTGTATGTATGTGTGTGTTTGCGTATACCTAAAATGAGCCCCACACTGACCATCACTATTTTTCATAGTGTCTAACTATGCCATGAAGATTAAATTATAAGGTGTGTGATTAATTTTACAAAGAAAAATGTATAATGCATGAATACTCCAAACAATTACATACTTGTTTGTAAGATTTCATTTATGTCTCAAATCTGTCTGTGTGCATTTGGTATTAATTTTGGTTTCACAGAGCATATTTATACTTATAATCTCTTCAGTATTCATGTTTGAAAAAAGACACATTAAAAAATGTACTAGATGTTCTTCATAATGATAACAAGAATTCTTCTCCAATCACTAGTCTTGTCTTTAGTATATATGCTTAGTCTTCAAAGGTGTGATCTTTGTTCAGGTAAATGAACTGCGTGTATGAGTATGAGAACTAATATCAACATATTGAAGCTTCTGAGGCCTGTGATAACTGAGGAAATCTGTCTTTCCTCTTTCATCATCTAATTAAATAACATAAACCACCTTGATAATCTTTAGACTTTAAGAACTTAATACTTACTCGTGAAGTTTTAGGCTGTAACATGGAAAAGTAATGGTTTGACATTATATAAATTTATGAGAAATGAGTAAAGGAGGCATTTTCAGAGCATCCACCACAAGCAACATGAAGATAAATTGGGTTTTGGTAGAATAACTCAGTCACGCAAGGGCATTAAAAAAGAAAATATTTATCACTTAGTATCTACACACACACTGCTGTGCTCTTAGCCCCTGTGCTGATTCTGCTTCTAGATTATCACTTTCCATTAAAATATTAATATATAATATCAAGTTACACTACATTCCAGTGCTGTGATTTCTTCTAGTCCTGTACTTTTTCACAATATTGCTGAGGGCATTCTTGCTGATGTCATCACAATTGAATATTGGTCCTGTCCTCAAAAACTTCATACATACTGACAACTATTCATGATATGGAAGGTTCACTGCATATTTTTGAGGGAGAAGTAACTCTTGAACATCACTGGCAACATATGTTAATTTTGATTAAATGTGGAACTAACCAAGTACTTTCTATTGATTTAAAGTGCTATTCCATGAGGTACAACTCATACCTGATAATGCTAATGTAGCCAGAATCTGTGTTTATCGGTTATGTTTATCAGAAAAACCCACTCTGACTATACTGCTATGGGCAAAAAGAAAAAAAATAAAAATTATGCCTACAAAAATGCTGCTACCTCATGAGTCAGTTCAATGATCAATCCTCACAGGGATGCTTCTTCTTGTGTTAAATGGTAAACAACATGAGGATTCTCAATGAGCCGATGTATAAAGTGTGAACTACTTTTCAACACTAGGTCCTAAAATGGGATGCCATCAGGAAACCTCTCCACTAAAGCTTCAGGCAAATATGAATCTTCAGAATCCAGATGAAGATGCATGGTTGATATTTTTCTAAGACTCATCTGCCCTTGTCTCTTTTTAAGCTCATGTAGTGCTTTTGTAGAGTAAATCATGATTGAGATTGACAGGGGTTTTTAATGTTTTTAGAAAAATAATTATCCTTACAATTTCTTTGTTAACAGAATGAACAAAAAACAAATTAAATGGTTTCAAACAAGTAATGTAACAATTACAGAATACTTACAGAAAAACTTAGAAGTCAATATGGCTTAAAACTATTGATAAGCCTTGAATAGATGGCTCAACAGCTATTAACAATTGCCAATCTTACAGAGAAGAATAATTTGATTTCCAGCACCTACAAGATCCTCAAAAAGTTCTGTAACATTAGTGGATTGGATCTGACAACACTTTGTGACCATTAAGTGACACAAAGCAGCAGGTATTAAAAGACATTCCTAAAAAAAAGCACTCAAATATATAAAATTCAAACAATTATTTATGAAGTAATACAAAATGAAATTTTATCTAAATATACTACTGAAACACAGAATCAAAAGAGGAGAAAAACTGAACAAGAAATCAATGGGCATATAAGACACTTTCTTCTAAGATTAAAATAAAGAGTTTGGTTATGCTACACACACATAAAAACTATGCATCATTACCTAAAGAGTGGGACAGAATATATTTTAAAAATCCACAACCCTGCCAGGCGGTGTTGTGCGCACGCCTTTAATCCCAGCACTCGGGAGGCAGAGGCAGGCAGGCGGATGTCTGAGTTCGAGGCCAGCCTGGTCTACAAGAGCTAGATCCAGGACAGGCTCTAGAAAACTACAGGGAAACCCTGTCTCGAAAAACCAAAAAAAAAAAAAAATCCACAACCCTTTCATGATAAAAACACTCAGCAAATATGGAAGAAAAAGTATATTTTTAAACCAAATGTAATCAGAAAAAAAAATCATAGGCACAATTTTTATCTGTAAGTTTTATTATTCCATATTAGGAAAACACAATACAACATATAAAAAACAATCAAACATGCATTTTCTCCACATTTCTACTCAACATTTCTTTTAATGTGCATGCCACCTGTATTAGATGATGAAATTACACAAGGGATCCCGTATTTACTAGGGGCATTTGATAAAGTATAAGGACAATGTAATACAGCAAGAGAAAATGAAATAACTTAATCCATATAAAGTTCTTGAAGAATTCAAAGAACTCATTCTAACATATAAAAATTTTCACTTCTGCAACTCATACTATCAAATTAATTCAATTGAATTTCTAAACAAATGATATCCTAAACACTAATTCACAAATAAATATATTAAGGGATTTTATGTCACCCTTGGTTATTTTCCAGGGGTCACAGCTCACTAGAGCATGGAGCAGAAGAATCACATAAATTTAAAGGTAGAATACTGTCCTGGGCAACATAGAGATATCACTGGTGAGAATTAATTTGTAACTTGAGTCCTCCTTGTTGGGGTTTCTGTCCTGCCTGGTACCCCACAGCCGGCAAGCCCCAAAGAAATCACACAGAGCTATCCATAAGTTATAAAACTGATTGGCCCATTAGCTTAGACTTTGTATTAGCTCTTATAATGTATCTTACTCCATTATTTTTAACAATGTTAGCCACATGGCTCAGTACCTTTCTCAGCCAGGTAGATTAAATCTTGCTTGTTGGTGGTCTGGGCAGAATGGTAGGAATGGGCTTCCTTCCTTTCCAGCATTCTCTGTTCTCATCACCCAGCCTCTACTTCCTGTCTGGTTGGAGTGGCCTATACTTCTTGCCTTGCCAATCAGTGTTTTATAAAAATAACTGAATGACAGAATACAGAAAATTCTCTCAAACCACTCATTTTACAGAATTGCAACCACGTGGATAACTGCATCCATAGAAAGCCTGGAGAAAGCTTGGGAAAGAATAGAGGAAAGCATGTTTTCTTTGTAGAAGCAATTTCATGGTCTGCACTACTTACTATTGGCAAGCAAGTGCTCTCATTTAGAGAGGCTTCCTGACTTAGCTTTACCTGCAAAAGCCTGCAGCTCTTTAGGAGGTCCTGCCAGGGAAACACTAACACTTAAATAGTGTTGACAATAAGGTGACCTCATGCTTTTCGGTTTCCAGCCATAGCAGGAAAAATGCTGTGTCCTTTGGAAATGATGACTTCTGTGCTGTCCTGCAGAGAAAACTCTGCCTCTTTCAGGGAGCTGTCTGACTGAGTGTGGTCTGTGAGCAGAATGCTGCAGCTTGCTTGCTAGCAGGGACCTTGAAACACAACAGAGCTGTGGCAATAAAATGGCTCAAGTTGTACCTCTGCCATGAGGCTGGAAAGGTAAGGAATGGGCTGGATCTAGCCATCAAAGCCACGGCTTTAATCTTCTCCTTAAAGAGAACTATAGAGTAAAGAGAATTCAAAGAAAAAAAACTCTAAAAAAACTTAATACAAAAATGTATATTACCAGTGTGTAATGTAGCAGAATAACAAAGTTGTCATTATCAAGAAAAAGAATAGCACATCTCCTTAAGTTTTTAAAAACTGTGGTGATCAGGTTGATATACAGAAAACATAAGCCCTAAGATACAGTGAGTCCTAAAATTTTGAAACCCCTACACAAGCAGACTGATTTTTATGTGTACTATATGTTACTACAAATAAATTATCAGGTACCTGCCTCTGAGCTGCTAAAAATCAAATGAGCTTTAAAATGTGGGACCTTATAAGTCCTGCTTTAACACAATAAATACATCTATCCCTTGTAACTGATTTTCTTTTTATATTTATAACCACTTTTCCTTTCTGCCCACATTCTCGTCGGGAATGTAGACACTAGTGTCTGTGGTGTGGGCAGCAGTGTTTTTGGACACACAATGGGGATGGAAGCATCCATCAGTGGAGATGGGACCAGACATAGTGTGGAAAATTGCAAGGTAAAGCTGTCATCATCCACATAATTCAAATTAACAGAGCATGCATCTCCTGTACTACATACCTTCCTCAGAGGTCATACATCACATCCTATATGGAGAACACAAGAAAGTAAGGAAAAAGACCCAAGTGTGCATCAGCACATTGGTGATAACACTTGAGATATCTCTTCAGTTCTTTCTTCATAAGAATGTCAATGAAAGGAAAGAACTACTTTCTAGTAGCCATGATAGTTCTGGAAAAATTAAATCCTGTCAGTCGCACAAATTTGGTAAATATTTCTTACACAGCCACAGTACCTATTATACCACACATTATAAATTCCATGGAGAGGATGACTGAATTCAAACAGTTTAAATTTTTTATAGAGATTTTTTTTTCTTTATTGAGAAACTTAAAAGTCTTTGGTACATTAAATCCAATTCCCCGGGAGGGGAAAAAAAATCAGAACCCATAATAGAAAAAAAAAAAGGGTTACCTCCTGAGCTATGACAGAACCCAGAGAATAAATTGTCATAATTGAAAAATCCTAGGTGCTTCATAATTGACCTCTTGATGAAAAATGACCTATTGAATTTGCAACTTATGGTTCTTGGTGTGGATGTCGGCAGACCCAACCACGGAGTCTTCAGACCTCAGCTGAATGCCATGAGGGATTATTTTGACTTTTGACTCATTTTCCTTGTCTAAGAGGGTACCGGCATAGTAGCAGGCAATAGCAGTGCCCCAACATCTGGGCAGCTTATTCCTTGACTTGATGAGCCTGCAGGACTGCCACAGCTTCATCCACCTTGGAACGGAGATACTCAGGGGACTCCAGCATGTGGAGCAGCTCCGAGTTGTCGATTTCCAGCAGCATCCCTGTGATCTTGCCAGCCAGGTTTGAATGCATTGTCTGGATAAGTGGGAACAAACGCTCCCCCAGCATCTGCTTCTGCTCCTGGGGGGGTGCTGCAGCCAGCATCGAGGCAGTCAGCGGCTCCTGGCCCTGGACATGGACTGCAGGCTGAGGTGGTGTGCAGTGGCTTGAATGGGCAGGGTGAGGGCTGCGGACACTGGAGGAGTACTTGTATGGAGCCACCAGCCCTGGGAGCAGTGGCAGAGACTGCAACACGAGGTGCAAGGCCTGGCAATGGACGCAGGGACGCCTCCAGACTGGCAGCTGTCAGTCAGCCCTGCTGGGTGGCACCAGCTCCACCAAAGTCCATATCCAAGCGGTCCGGGCACTCAGACCCGACTCTCTGAGTGGTAGTAGGAAGGCCACGAGAGATGGAGCATTACAGTTGGAGCCAGATGGCGAAGAGCTGGACGAGGCCCAGACTGTAGTATAGCCACTTGGCATTCCTTGGAAGCCTTGAGGTCTCCCGCCTTGCTGCCAGCGTGGATTAGGCCTCATCTCTGCTAGTTGGTTAGGTGTGTAACATGGAGGTCTTCCCTGAGCCTGAGGAACTGCTGGCATGTAGTAGCCACAGGCCGCAGGCTGGAACTGATTTAAGATGGCATTAGCAGGGAGCGCTCTCATGCCTGCCAGTAGCTGCATATACTGGTTTGTCAGGTGAGCCTCCGCTCTTCCTTCCTCTGTGCCAGGGGCAACATACAGTGGCTTGGAGCCCACAATTCGTCCGTTCATCTCAGTGACTGCTTTGGTTGCCTCTTCAGGAGACGAGAAGCAGACAAAAGCCAAACCCTTTGCTTCTCCCATCTTCTAGCATCACCTTAGCGCTGGTGATCGATCCAAAACGAGAAAACTCCTTTCGTAATTTCTCATCATCAATGGTGTCGTCCAAGTTCTTAATGTAGAGATTCACTCCCTGGTACCGACGAATTCGCTCCTGCTTCAGCTGCTCAAATTTCCGTTTAATTCAGCTTGACGTTCTACTTTTTTCTGTGCACGGCCTACAAATAGGGGGCTTTCCCACTCATTTCCTTTCCATTCATTTCTTCCACAGCCTTAATGGCATCCTCGTGCTCTCGTAACTTACAAAGCCAAAGCCTTTGGATTTCCCACTGGGATCTCTCATCACTTTGACACTTAGGGTTTTACCAAACTGACTGAATAGCTCTTTCAGGTTATCATCATCCACGTCTTCCCCAAAGTTTTTGATATAAACATTGGTGAATTCCTTGGCCTTGGCTCCAAGCTCAGCTTCACGCTCTTGCGAGACTTGAATCTGCCCACAAACACTTTGCGGTCATTGAGGAGCATGCCATTCATCTTCTCGATGGCCTTGTCTGCAGCCTCTTGAGTCTCGAAGTGGAACAAAGGCATAACCCTTAGAGCCATTCTCATCACAAACCACCCTTACAGGACAGGATGTTTCCAAGGCTGAAAAGGTATCATAAAGTGCCTTGTTGTCTATAAGATTTGTCCAGGTTCTTGATGAAGACATTCCCCACACCAGACTTTCTCAAAGAGGGATCCCTCTGAGACCACATGATCCGAATAGGCTTTCCTTTAATCACATCAAAGTTCATGGTGTCCAAGGGCTCTCTCAGCATCAGCTGGCTGCTGGAAGTTGACGTAGGCATAACCCAGAGAGCGGCGGGTGATCATATCTCTGCATACCCAGATGGACAGCACAGGCCCCACAGGACTGAACTTTTCATATAGCATGGCTTCGGTGATGTCCGAGTGCAGGTCGCCCACATACAAGGGAGGCCATGGTGTAACTTGCTGGCGGCAGCGTTCATCTCCCCACCCCCCACCACCCCTAGCCCTGCCAGGACTTCTTACAGGGCTCACTGCAGGACAAAAGGGTCTCCAAGGAGCCCTGGGCGCACCACAGCGCAGAGGCAGGTGGCACCAGCGACACCGGGAGAGACTGCAGCAGGCAGGATGGAAGGGAGTGCGGGAACGCTTGCACTGACTGAACCGCAAAAGCCCCAAGACAAAAGGCTTTCAAATCAATAAGGCCTTCTCCTGGAGTTTGTATTCTCCAGTTGTCCTAGCTTGGGGCTTAAAAATAAAATTAAACTAGGGAATCCCCTGGCAAAGAGGACCAATTTTTTTTTTTTTTTTTTCAAAGACCGCAGACAGATCCTGCACTCACAGCGGCCCCAGGACAGGCGTTTCTCGATAAATATAGGCCCTGGGCTCCTGGCGGTTTACAATTACAGCAGCCCAGGAAGGGGGAAACCGAATCTCCCGGGGTGCCCGGCGAAGGTCAGCGGACGCGTGGTACCGCCAGCCGCGGCGCGGGGCTACCACAAGGCACGAAGGTGTGCCTTGCGGCTAGGGGCAGCTCACCACCAGACAGACTGACGCAGACAGATAGGCAGGCCTGAAACTTGCAAAGTCACTTCCCTGCGGGCACCCAGCACGACTTGCTCTCTCGATCTTTTTCTTCTTCTTTTACTTTTTTCTTTTCTTTCCTTTTGTTTTTTTTTAAGGATTTTAGGCTTTTTTTTTTGTAACTTTTTAAAGCTTTTTCTCTTTTTTGCTTCAGGCTTGCTGAGCCCGAATGCAGCACAAGCCCTGTAGTAACCTAGGTGATTTCATCACAGCTACTGAATCATCTGTCCCCCCCTCCTCACTGTCTGATGCAACAGGAAAGGGAGGGTGAGAGGGAATGATAGGAAAAAGACACATTTACTTCTAGCTAGAGCTAAAATTAGCAATGCGATCCGGAAGAAGACTAATGTAAGGGAAACTCCAATGAATCTACAAGAATGGCACCACTTGAGACAGACCCCTGGCAGCCCTGCCTCTTGTTTAAGCCCCTGGAAGGTTTGCCCCTTTCTGAGCAAATACTAAGGAGGTGTGGATGGAGAATAGAAAGGAGGTGGGAAAAAGTCCTGGGAGGCAAGGATGGAGGGAATGCTAAAGTCACCATGTAAAATGAATAAGTACATATTAAACAAAGAACAATAGTCAAATTTAGACTTTAGTTGTAAGGACTATTCATGTGTCTTGATGTTTGGGAATAGATACTCGCTATCTAGAGAAAACCCTCGATTTTTGTCAACCTTTTCTGATTGTGACTCTTGGCTGTCAACTGCAACTTGTTGCTGACTCTTGGATATTTTCCTGTATCAGTTTATCCCAAAGATAATATTATATGCTTGAAATGTAATACTTCTTAATTTATTTAATCTACTAGACTGCCTTTCAAATCTTTTTGGTAATAAAAAGGAAATGCTGCTGTTTCTGTGGATGTCTGTAGGTTTTCCCCATCATTATTTTGAGTATTTGCTCATAATATTGCTCCTATCTCTTATAACACAGGGGCATAAGAACAAGAAAACATTTACCACTTTGTATCTAAACTCACACTGCTGTGTTCTTATCCCCTCTACTGATTCTCCTTCTAGATTACCACTTTCCAAGGAGAATATGCATTAAAATTTACCATGAAAAAGGAACCAATAAGGAGAGTGATCTCAATTCCAGCAATAGACACAAATTCTGTGGTAACCTAGAGATATCATTCACAGATTCTGATTCATTCCTGTCTCCCACTTGAATGTGTGCTGCATTATAAGGGAAGGAATTGAATATCGATATGAGGGGAAATGTAATTTTTCCTTGGTACTGACTCCAATTATCAAAAGGAAAAATGTCACAAGTAGGGGATAATCCTATATCCATCTACAAGGGCCTATATCCTGGCTATCTACATGAAAGCCTCCATTTCAGGCATAAGTTGGCTTATTATGAATCTTTACTGGAAATTGTTTCTCTCTGCTGTCATTTTCTGATGTGCCATGTCAGATTCCACACATACAATGTTTAAATGCTTTAACTTCATCAATTATACAATATATGTAAGAACCTGAAATGACTTGCTTGTGTTGTAAGTGAAATGGTTACATTTATTCTTTCTCTGAAAATCTCCTACTTGTATATTGTATCCAACAGTGTCCACTAATTAAGCAGTAACTTGAGACATTCATTTTAGAAAGATTCTTAATACTTGTATACATTCAGAAATCACACATTAGTTGTTATGATTTAATGTGTTGTTACACAAATGTCTTCAGACATTTGGCATTAATTTCAAGCTTACCTAGCCACACCAAACTAGTAAAATATTCCATATAATGTTAATGTTAGAATATTGAAATTTAGAAAAAAAATCAAAGAGAAGCAGTACCTTCAGAAGCAGGATCCTACTTGCTGCATAGGACTCAGGATCAGGTGATATGGAGCTATAATGCTGGGAAACAAGCCAACCCTGCCTTTGCTTCATTCCACCTGCTAAGACTCCTCAATATGTGAGGAGCAGTCTGCCCAGTCTGGGTGCTTGATCAGTGGGGCTCTAGTTATACCCAGGTCCTACTGAGACCTGGACTATAGCCAGAGCCCCACTGGAAAGAACCTGCACTGCTGACACTTTTATTAGCATTCTGGGTTCTGATTAAAGGAGTGTGGGCATTTAAATTGAACATGGATTAAGGACCAATGAGAATAGTGATCTCAGTTCCAGCAAACAAATCAAATACTGTGGTAACCATGGAGATCTCCATCAGAGCTGCTGATTCATTCTTGTCCTGACCGGAAGTTATTTGCAGCCAAAGCTTAAAAATTGAAAACGTGAGGCAAAAATGTGATTCCCCTGAGTTTGGACACAAATATCAAAAAAAAAAAAAAAAGCACCTGTGGCCAGTATGTTGCGATCCTTTCTCTGACTACCATTGTCTCCGTACTGGCTACATACTTGAAAGCTGAATTTTCTTCCTTTAGGTGGATGATTATGAATTTTTGCTGCCACTTGCTTCTTTCTTCTGTCATTTTGTGTTATGCCTTTTCTGAGTTGCCACATCTAATGGTTAAATGCTTAAATTTCAAGAACGATCCAATATATATGAGTGCCTAAAATGACATGCTTGTTTGTAAATAGAAATATTATATTTGCCCCTTCTCTGAACATCCACAATTTGCATACTCTATGCAATAATCTGTGGCATTACTTTGAAACGGAAATAATCATCATACTTGTATAGTCAAAAATTGTACTTTTGTTCATAAAATATTATTTGTGGCTCCACAGTGTACGCATGCATTTGACATCAGTTTAATTTTACAGAGACACATCATGCTCATAAAATAATCTATTTCTTAATAATATGACCCTATAGAAATTAAGAAAAAAGTCACAACTTGAAAGAAAAACAGTACCTTCATATCCAGGATTCTACTTGGTGCATAGTAGACAAGATCAGTTGACTTGGAGCTATAATGCTGGGAATCAAACAATCCTTGCCTTTGCTGCTTTCTATGCCTCTGACTCCTGCAAAATTGACGAGCAGTCTGTCTAGTATGGGCAATTGTACAGCCGGCTTTTCTTATCCCAAGTCCTACTGTGAGACCTGGACAATAGACAGTGTCATACTGGAAAGAACCCACACTGCTTAAGCTTTTATTAGCACTCCAGGGCTCTGAATGAAGGAGTGTGTGCATTCAAAATGAGCAGGCAATAAGGACCAATGGAAGGAGCAACTCAATTTCGGTAATTAAGGGAAATTGTGAGGTAACCATGGAGATCTCTATCCTAGATGCTTATTGATTTTTTTTTTACTCTCACTTACGTGTGTGCTGCAGCAGAACAAGTGAAATTAAAAGTGAACAAGAGGAGAAAATGTCACTACCATGGGCTGTGACTCTAATTGATAAACTGAAAAAGAAAAACTTCTGGCAAATAGTGATTCATGCTGTATTTGGCTGTTGGGGAGGAGTATGTGGTTATCTATCTGAGAGACTGAAGCTTCCTTTTGAGATTCTGGGCTGCCAATTACTGCTTGTTGCTCTCATTTTCTGATTTGCCCAGTAAACTTCTCTGTGCCCAGTAAACTTCCCTAACTTGAGTGATTAAATGCTTGACTGGTAGCTCTCTTCATATATATAAGGAAATCCAGAAAGCATATACTTCTATTCTCTCTCTGTCTATACAAGTATACACTTTTTATAAATATGTATATATCTGTATATATTTTATAAATATATGTTTAATAAATATGTATATATATGTGAGAGTGTGTGTGTTTGTATGTGTTTGTGTGTGTGTATGTATATACATTTGTACCTCACACACATAAATATGTTTGTGTGTTCTGAAATGAGATGCTTTTATTTGGGGAGGAAACAAAGAACTTCCATGCCCTGCTCTGAACACATCCAATTTTCAAACTGTATGCAAAAATGTCATGAAAATTAAAAAAAATAATGTGATGTATTAATTTAGAAATAAATATTCATAATGCAGCTATAAAGTCTAAAATTGCTTATTTGCTTTAAAGATTTTCTTTAGGGCTCCACACATGCCTGCAATCATTTGGGATTAATTGTGGTTTCCAAGAGCCAATTTATACACATAACATATTTTTCAGTATTAATGTGTGAAAAAAATCATATTAAAGATTCACTACAGCCGGGCGGTGGTGGTGCACGCCTTTAATCCCAGCACTCGGGAGGCAGAGGCAGGCGGATCTCTGAGTTCGAGGCCAGCCTGGTCTACAAGAGCTAGCTCCAGGACAGGCTCTAGAAACTACAGGGAAACCCTGTCTCGAAAAACCAAAAAAAAAAAAAAAAAAGATTCACTACATTACCTTAATACTAATTACAATAATTTCTCTAAAATCAATTCTCTATCCTTAGTACATATCCTTACTCTGTATTTTAGGACATCAGTGTTAGGGTCAATAGTCTGTGTGCATGGCTATAGAATTTAGTACCAGCACATTGACAGGATTTCAGGGCTGTGGAGAAATCTTTCTTTCCCATTTGATCATCTGATTAAATAACATAAAGCACCCTGATAATGTTTAGGCTTTAAGTTTCTTACACAGGATATTAGATTGTTATACTGATAGAATATGCATGCAAAATTTGTTGATAATAATTTGATGAGATACAGGTAAAAGTTTCCTGAAATAGGCATCACAAGCTAGTTACATGTAATCGCATATTAGCAATGTCAGGATGACATAGTGTTTGTAATGATATGAAATTACCCAGTGTATCTGAAGTTACTCTATGCTCTCCCTCTCTTTAATAATTGAGATATATTAATTCATTTGTGAGTTTACAGAGTCCAGGCCATGCCCTGGAAGATAGGTAGCCTCTCTCATAAAGCATCCCTTAGAAAATCTGGTGCATTTACTCCATCAGCTGATTAAATAACAATAGACACTCTGATAAGGGTTAGGATTCATGAGTACCTTTTCTAGTAATACTAGGATTTTTCCCTATATAATATGACTCCACAAAACTTTAGCAATTTTACAGTCTGGCTTTCATTATATGATGGTCCTACTGTGAAACATAGATTATAACCAGAGCCTGACTGGTAAGAAGCCCCAATGCTGACACATTTATTTAACTCTTGGCCTCTGTTTGAAGGAGTGTGTGCATTGAATTTGATCAAGAAATAAGGACCAATGAGGTCCGTGGTCTCTGTTCCAGCAATGAAACCAAATCCAAGGGTAACATCAGAGATCTTAGCCTTAGATGCCTATTGGTTTTTATTTTCTTTTTTCTTCCACCTAGGTCTGTTGCAGCAGAATAAATAAAACTGAAATAGGTAAGAGAAAAAAAATATCTTTACCCAGGGCTCCGACTCAAATTGATAATTACAAAAAAATCTGGAAAATAGTAATTGAACCTGTATTTGGTTGCTGGGGCACTGTAGCTGTCTATCTACGTGAAAACATATGCTGTCTTTTTGTGATTCTGCGCTGCCAATTACTTCTTGCTGCTCTCATTTTCTAATTTACAATGTCAGCCTTCACAACTGCACTGTTAGCTCTCCTCATATAAATATTCTGTCTATACATGTATAGACATTTATATAGAAATGTATATGAATGTGCATATACATTTGTACCTCACACAAGTATGTGTGTGTGTGTTTGTGTGTACCTAAAATGAGCTGTTTATTTATAAGTGGAATAATTATGTTTATATCCCACACTGACCATCATTAATTTTCATACTGAAATTAACTATGTAAAGAAGATATGAATATAAGGCTTGTCATTAATTTTACAAAGAAAATTTAATAATACATGAATATCCTAAACAATTACAAACTTGTTTGTAAGGCTTTATTTTTTGCTCCATTCTGTATGTGTGCATTTGGTATTAATTTTGGTTTCACAGAGCCAATTTATACCCATAATATATTCTCTCCAGTGTTAATCTGTGAGAAAAGACATATTTGAAATTCCACTGAATGTTCTTCACAATAATAACTAGTTCCAACAACACTTTGTGACCATTAAGTGACACAAAGCAGCAGGTATTAAAAGACATTCCTAAAACAAAGCACTCACATACATAAAATTTAAACAATTATTTATAAAGTAATACAAAATGAAATTTTATCTAAATATACTACTGAAACACAGAATCAAAAGAGGAGAAAAACTAAACAAGAAATTAATGGGCATATAAAACACTTTCTTCTAAGATTAAAATAAAGAGTTTGGTTATGCTACACACTCATAAAAACTATGCGTCATTCCCTAAAGCGAGGGAAAGAATATATTTTAAAAATCTACAACCCTTTCATGATAAAAACACTCAGCAAACAAGAAAGAGAAAGTATATATTTAAACCAAATGCAATCAGAAAAAAATTTCATAGGCACAATTTTATTTGTAAGTTTTATTATTCCAGATTAAAAAAACACAATACAGCAAACAAAAAAGCAATCAAATACATATTATCTCTACATTTCTACTCAACATTTGTTATAAGGCTAATGTCAGCTGCATTAGATGATGCAATAACATAAGGTATCCCGAAATTACTATGGACAATTAATAAATTATAAGGACACTATGACATAACTTGGTGGATATAAAGATCCTTAGGAATTGACAGTACTCATATAAAATATAAAGAATTCTCACTTTTGCAACTCAAATTATCAAATTAAGTCAGTTGAATTTCTAAACAAATGATATCCTAAACAGTATTTCACAAAAGAAATATATTAAGGGATTATATGCCATTCTTGGTTATTTTCCAGCTGTCACAGCTCACTCGAGCATGGAGCAGAAGAATCAAATAAATTTAAAGTTAAATACTCTCCTGGGCAACATAGAAAAATCACTAGTGAGAATTGATTGGTTCTTGATATAAACAATATTTAATGCATATTATAGTGCACAATATACTAGTAAAAAGAGATTCTTTGAATTGTTCCCCGCAGATTTGAGCAGGTGACTTATATAGGACTATCATCTCAGCCATATAACTCACATCTTGGAGAGTTTATCTGGGTCAACAAATAAAAGCTCCTCTCAGCTATTCTTGAAGAGACTGTCCATACCCACATAGAAGAGCAAGCAGAGTCACAGTACCCTTGCCTGAGTACCAAATTTTCCCCTTGTATTTTTGATATAAAACCATAATTTATAAATGTTCCTCACAGTGGTGATTAATGAGCATTTTAGGGAAGAGAATTCACCACAAAAGGAAAAAGTGCACCTAAGGTGCCAGAAGGGAAATTTGACACAATCTGTGCTGAGTCTGATTTCCTCAGGAAGAAAAAGAATCTGTGCTCTTGGCTTACAATGAGGATAAACTGCCTGTCAAGAAGTTTAGAGAAGATATCTATGATAAATAAGAGAAGTTGAAGACATGTCTATCACTAATGTGGTAATTTATCCAATGCTATTTGCTAGTAATTTTTCTAGATGAACTGCCAAATAATATCCACATTCTTTATCAAATTATATTACTTAAACAAAATCAAATTTTGAAAAAGAGAAACATTCAGGAAAAACATGTGGGATCTTCAAAGTGGAGAGTCTTGAAGGCAGTTTTAGCAGGAGATTACATGAAATTGTTATAGAAAGTAGCAGCAATTTATCTACTATGTAGATAGACAGATTTATGACACAAATAGGCATTTTCAAGGCCACGCTGTACTAAGATATCAATGACTTATCATGTTTGAATAGCCAAACTTTATGAACCTGATTGGGGGTCCATGAAGGAGAAGTTGCCAAAGGCAAAATTAGTGTGTGCATAGGAGTGCAGTGGGAGCATGATCAGTCAATTTTAACACCGTGTTATCATGAAGGAGAGTTTCAGTAATGAGCTCTAGAGGATAGAAGTAGAATAGCTTAAGGTTACATTACTACTCAATTTAATGTGTTACATATTTTCCAACATATGCAAAAATTAGGTAAAATAAAATAATAGACATAGTTCCTGCACACTTTGCTTTCATTTGATATTAGTATCATACTAGTTATGAAGATTATGAAACATACTCAGAACACTCCACCAATGCCTGGGTTGGGAAATCAAACTTGTGCAAAGAGTGTCATCACTTTAAAAATCAGTTGACTCCAGAAAATTTGGGAGTCAACCTACCTCATGGTTCTAGGGCCAAATACCAACTTTTGGGAATAGTACGCAAAAGATGCCCATCCATTTCTACAAAGCATGTTGTTCAGCAACTATGTTTCATAGGCAGCATTATTTGTAATAGCCCAGAAACTGCAAACCAACCTAGATGGCCCCTCAAAAGAGAATGGATAAAGAAAGTGTGGGCACATCTACACATTAGAGTACTACTCAGTGGTAAAAGACTATGATATCTTGAATTTTGCTCTATCCTGATGGACATAACCCAGACCCAAATGGGTATGTACTCAGTCGTTAGTGTACTCTAGTCATAAGAAGGGACATTAAGCATATTGTTCATGATCCTAGAGAAGCTAAGTATAAGGTGGACCCAAAGAAAAACATATATAGATCCACATGGAAATTGGAAGCAGACAAGATAGCCTGGCTAAAGTTGGGAGCATGAGGGTTGGTAGTAGAGGAAAAAGGAGAGGAGGAGGGAAATGGGAGAAGGGGAGGATTTAGGAGAGCTTGGGGAGTGGGATGGTTGAGATGGAGGAAGGACAGATACGAGAGCAGGAAAGGAGATACCTTATTGAAGGAGTCATTTTGGGATTGGCAAGAGGCTTGGCTCTAGATACATTCCCAGGAGTCCATGAGGATGACCATAGCTAGGACCCTGGGCTATGGAGGAGAGGGTGCCTGAACTGGCCTTGTCCCATAGTCAGACTGATGACTATCTTGAATATCACCTTAGAACCTTCATCCAGCAACGGAAAAGATAGAGACAGAGATCCACATTGGAGCACTGGACTGAACTCCCAAGGTCCAATTGAAGAGCGGGAAAGGGAGAATATGAGCAAGGAAGTCAGGACCACAAGGGGTTCACCCACTGAGACAGTGTGCCTGAGCTAATGGGAGCTCACCAACTCCAACTCGACTGAATCAAACTGGTCCTTCTGAATGTGGTTGACAGTTGGGGCAGATTGAGGGGCCAATGACAATGGAACTTGAATTTGTTACTACTGCATGTACTAGATTTTTGGGATCCTGTTCACTTTGGATGAATACATTGCTTGGCCTGGATGAAGCGGGGAGGGCCTTGGCCTTCCAACAGGGCAGGGTGCCTTGCCCTCTCTTAGGACTAGAGGGGGAGTGGAGGGAGGGTGGGGGGAGAGGGGGGGAAATGGGAGAAGGGGAGGAAGTGGTAATTTTTATTGGTATTATTTTTAAAGTACAAAAAATAACTTGAAACAAAAAACCAATATTCTCAAATGTAGGGAATCACATCTATGAATTTAGACTTCTGTGAAAAGAAGGCTGTAATTGGGGAAATGGAAAGGATAGACTCATAGATAGGAAAGTAGTAGAATATTTTGTTGCATAAAAGGAATATTATGGTTCCTCTGCTTAAGATCTTCTGTTTTATTGCTTTAGGGTTTATAGAGTCTACACAGTGTCTTGTAATGGCTATATCAGCAACCTGCTAAAGAGGAAATAATAACCACTGTTGACTGTAAATGGAATTCCATATTAAAAATCAGGAAAACAATCAATTACCATTTTATCTCACCAGGCTAAGAATCATTGAATTAAGAAATCTGAGTTCTTACAAAGTATGATATGGCTTGTTTGATTGGCAAATTCAATACCGTTGAGAAACACTGTGTCATTCTAACATGCTAATATACCACTACATGAAACTAGTGGTGATGCATATTTCAGAAAACTTTTACACTTATCATCAACTAATTATCATCAACAAATTTCGTGTGCATAATTACGTCAGTATTAAATATAACATGCTAATATCCTGGTGTAAGCCTAAACATTAAAAGGGTGGTTTGTGTTATTTTATCAGATGAGGAAAGGGAAAAGACAGATTTCCACACAGAGAGCCTGTCAATGTGCTGGTGTAAGATTCCATACCATGCAACACAGATTATTTACGTGAACACATGTCATAAAATAGAATTGTATGTAGCATATGTATGTAGGATAGAGCATTGATTGGAGAGGAATTCTTGTGATTGTTGTGAAAAAAATATAGTGAATAGTTTAATATGTATTTTTTCACATATTAATACTGAAGAGGAATATGGTATGAGTATAAATTGGTTCTTTGAAACCAAAATTCATACCATATGTATGCAGGCATGCGTGGAGCCATAAAGAAAACCTTAAAAGCAAATAAGCAATTGTTGCGTTTATACATGCATTGTGAATATTTCTTTCTAAAATTAATACCTCACATTATTTTTTTAATTCTCATGACATTGTAGTATACAGCTTGAAAATTGGAGATAGTCAGAGCAGGGCTTGATAGTCCTTTCTTTCCTCTCACAAGATAAGCATCTCATTCTGGAACAGACAAACATATATATAATATATATATATATATATATATATATATATATATATATATGGGTGGTTGTGTGTGTGTGTGTGTGGTGTGTGTGTGTGGTGTGTGTGTTGTTGTATAGATATACATATATATGTGTGTGAGGTACAAATGTATATACATATATACACATACATATATGTATCTATAAAATATGTATACATGTATAGACAGGAGAATATATATATGAGAAGAAAGCTAACAGTCAAGCATTTAATCATAGCAGCTGGGGAATTTGACCTGGCAAATCAAAAATGCAAGTAACAAGCAGTAATTGGTAGCCCAGAATAACAAAAGGAAGCTTGACTTTCAGGTAGATAGGCAAGTAATGTGCCCCAGCAACCAAATACAGGATGAAGCGCTATTTGCCAGAAGTTGGTCCTTTTTTTCCATTATCAATTAGAGTCACAGCCCAGGGTAAATGACATTTTTTTTCCTCTTGTTCACTTTCAATTCCCCTTCTTTCTGCTGCAGCATGCACTTGGGTGGGAGTGGAAAAAAAATCAAAAAAACATCTAATACAGAGATCTCCAGTTTACTCCACAATTTGCCTTCATTGCTAAAATTGAGATTGCTCTGTTAATTGGTCCTTATTTCCTGCTCTATTTGAATGCACACACTCCTTCAATCAGAGCCTGGAGTGCTAATAAAAGCATCAGCAGTGTGGGTTCTTTCCAGTTGGGCTCTGGTTATTGTCCAAGTCTCACAGTAGGACCTGGTATAACCAAAGCCCGACTGTACAATTGCCCAGATTTGGCAGAGTCCTCCACAGTTTTTGCAGGAGTCACAGCTGTGGAAAGCAGCAAAGAAAGGAATTTTTTGATTCCCAGCATTGTAGCTCCGAGTTACCTGATCCTGTATTCTATGCAGCAAGTAGGCTCCTGCTTCTGAAGGTACTGCTTCTCTTTCAAGATGTGAGTATTTTTTAAATTTCTATATTCTTACATTAATATTACACTGTATATTTTAAGAGCATGAAGTGGTTCTGTAAAATCAAAATTGACGTCATATGCATGCATCTTTGTGGAACCACAAATAATATTATAGGAACAAAAGAGAAATTTCTTCAATTATACAAGTCTTATGACTATTTCCTTTTAAAAGTAATGCCTCAGATTATTGCATAATAATTAGGACACTGTTGCATACAGTATGCAAATTGGGGATGTTCAGAAAATGGGCAAAAAATAAACATTTCCACTTACAAACAAGCATGTCATTTCAGGCACTCAAATATATTGAGAACTGGTTAAATTTAAGCTGAAATTAAAGCATTTAAATATTATATGTGAACTCTGATACAGCATATCATAAAAATGACCGAAACAAAAATCCATTGGCAAGAAAGATTTACAATCACCCACCTACAGGCAGAAATTTAATCTTTTGAGTATATAGCCAGGATGCAGACCCTGGTAGACAAATATAGGCTCATTCCACACTTGCCACAGGTGTTTCATTTTCATTTTGTTTAGTTTGTTGTTGTTGTTTTGTTTTGTTGATATTTGAGACCGTACCTAGGCAAATGACATTTTTCCCTCATATAAAATTTCAATTGCTCAGCCGGGCGGTGGTGGCGCACGCCTTTAATCCCAGCACTCGGGAGGGCAGAGGCAGGCGGATCTCTGTGAGTTCGAGGCCAGCCTGGTCTACAAGAGCTAGTTCCAGGACAGGCTCTAAAAAGCTGCAGAGAAACCCTGTCTCGAACACAAAAAAAAAGAAAAAAGAAAAAAAAAATTCAATTGCTCAGCTTCAGCTGCAAAATACATTCAGGGTGGCACAAGAATGAATGGGACTGATGGATCATGCGACCAAACCCGTCTCTCTGAATGTGGCCAACAGCGGGGGCAGACTGAGAAGCAAAGGACAATGGCGCTGGGCTCTGATTCTTCTGCATGGACGGGCTCTGTGGGAGCCTTCTCAGCTTGGTCGATCACCTTCCTGGACCGGGGGGAGTTGGGAGGACCTTGGACTTAGCATAGAGTAGGGAAACCCTGATGGCTCCTTGGCCTGAGAGGGAGGGAGGGGAGTATGGGTTGGAGGGAAGGGGAGGGAAGGGGGAGAAGAGAAGGGGAGGGAAGGGGGAGGAGGAGCGGAGGGAGGGGGGAGGAGGAGGGAAGGAGATGGAAATTTTTAAATATAAAAAAAAGTAAACCATGAGAAAAAAAAATGAATGAATCAGCAGCTCTGACGGAGATCTCCATGATTACCACAGTATTTGCCCTCCTTGCTAGAAATGAGACACTCTCCTTATTGGTCCTTAAATCATGCTCAATTTGAATGCCCACACTCCTGCAATCAGAGCCCAGGAGTGCTAATAAAAGCATCCATAGTGTGGGTTCTATCCAGTGGGGCTCTGGCTATAGTCCAGGTCTCAGTAAGACCTGGGAATAACCAAAGCCTCACTGATCAAGCACCCAGACTGGGAAGAATGCTCCTCACATGTTCAGGCGTCTTAGCAGGTAAAATGCAGCAAAGGCACAGATTGCTTGATTCTGAGCATTATAGCTCCATATCACCTGATCCTGAGTCCTGTGCAGCAAATAGGATCCTGCTTCTGAAGGTACTGCTTATTTTTTAAGCTGTGAATTTTTATAAATTTCAATACTCTCACATAAATATTAAACAGAATATTTTACTAATATGATGTGTCTAGGTAAAATTGAAATTAATGCCAAATGCCTGCAGATATTTGTGAAACCACATATAAAATCATATGGGCTAATGTGTAATTTCTGAACATATAAAAGTATTATGAATACTTTTTTCTGAAATGAATGCCTCAAGATATTGCTTGATCAGTGGACACTGTTGGATACAATATACAGTTTGGAGATGTTCAGAGGAGGGATGAATGTAACCTTCTCACAACACAAACAAGTCATTTCAGGCTTTCACATATATTGGATATTTGATGAAGGTTAGGCATTTAAACATTTTATGTGTGGAATCTGACATGGCACTAGAGAAAATGACAGCAGAAAGAAACAATTTGTAATAAAGATTCATAATAGCCCACCTTCTGGCAGAAATAGAAGCTTTCATGTAGATAGCCAGGATGTAGACCCTGGTAGATGGATATAGGATCTTCACCTACTTATGACATATTTTTTCTCTTGATAATTGAATTCAGTACCCAGGTAAAATTACAGTTTTCCCTCACCTCCATATTCAGTTTCCCCACATACACTGCAGCACACATTCAAGTGGGAGACAGGAATGAATCAGCATCTGTGGATGATATTGCTAGGTTACCACAGAATTTGCGTCGGTTGCTGGAATTGAGATCACTCTCCTTATTGGTTCTTTATTCATGGTCAATTTGAATGCACACTCTCCTTCAATCAGAGCCCAGGAACACTAATAAAAGCGTCAGCGGTGAGGGTTCTTGCCAGTCAGGCTCTGGCTATAGTCCAGGTCTCAGTTGGACCTGGATATAACCAGAGCCTGACTCTACAATAGCCCAGACTAGGCAGACTGCTCCTTCCTTGTTCCGGAGGCAGAGTCCGTGAAAAGCAGCCAATTCAGGGATTTTATGATTTCCAGCATTATAGCTCAGAGTCATTTGCTCCCGTCTCCTCTACAAGAATTAGCAACCTGCTTCTGAAGCTAATGCTTCTCTATTGAGATGTGAATACCCTGTCTTTGTCTTGAAGTGTTGTGTCACCCGTAAGAAAGAAATTCAGACATTAGTATCTGACATACACTAGGAGAGCCAGGCTCCTTTCTGACCCTGTGAGATATATCGTGTGAATTGCTCTGGCATTTTCAGTGTTTATCAGCCACCCTTAGATTCTATGAAAATACCAAGCAGTAACGTTGACAGATGCTGCTGTTCCTATAAACAACGTCATGGCTATAAATTGAAATACAGTACAGGAAATTTATTTGTTATGACCCTGTTGTCACTTATGGTTACAGGTTCAAATTTCCAATGTCAATTTTCATTTCTTGTGTATTTTTGCCTACATGTAGGTATTACAAAAGTACAGCAGATATAATAGTTTGATGCCTAGGTTTTGATTCATGTCTCAGACAACAATATTGCAAGTGGGGAATGCAAAGGACAGCATCAGAAAGAGAGAAATGTTGCAGAAAGCTTAGTTATATAAAACCAACATCTCTGGAGACGCTATACAACAATATCATCAACATTAATTTTCCCTTTCTGACTTTTCTATAGGCATGTCTGATTGACAATTTCTTGGTTAATAATTGATGTTGCTAGGCCATTCCAATGTGCAAAGTCAAAGCATTGGAGAGATGGTGAGGATATTGATATAAATTCAAACTACAGGGTGGAAGTATTATCATGCTATCTGCTTTTGTCCCTACCTCCAGATCCATTCATTTTCCCCCAAATTGATTTTCCATGATGATGGTCTCTATATTGTAAAAATAATTAATTCTACCGCTCACAACTTTTTGTAGGTCAGTGTTTTATCATGGCAGCAGAAAATATACATGAAATAATGAAATAAAAATACAGGGAGAAAGTAAGTATGCAAGATTTGGATGCCAAAGACTTTGCTGAGAGTCCCTTTGCCTTTCTTTTGAAAATGGGATTAAATAAATGTAGAAGGTTCCTGGAGGTCAAATTGTAACTAGAAGATACTGGTTAATGTGCATTCCTTCCTGAAGAGGAGTGATAAAATTAATAACTCAGATGTTCTATTTCATCTTTCCCTAGAGAGCTAAGCCAGAGGTCACAGCTGAGTAACTTAAATTGCTTCATAGGCATCTTCAAGTAAGTTTCAGGAATCAGAGACCTAGAAGCAGTCCAGGTTAATGTTTTGTTCTTTTTTTATGACTATTTACATATCATTAAATGGATGCTCAGTCAACATTAAAACAGTAAGAGTTCATCATATCATTAACATAGTTATTGTGATTGTCTGATTATTGCTTTAATTCACCAACCACTAGATGGAGATCAAATCTATTTTTTACTTTAATGAAATATTACTTGAAATGTTTTATTTTTCTATAGAAGTTTATATATCTGATCCTTCTTGGTTCTACACATAAAATTTGACAGATTTCTTCTATTAAAATATTAAGAAAATATATTAGTCTACTTATGTCACAATAATTTTATATATAGATAATGTATTAGGTAGAACATAGTCACAATGTAAATATGCTTAGATATTCCAATACATACTTTCTTAAGTTCCTTCTCTTAGTCATTACAAATACATCATCCATATTGTAACTTACAGTGGCACTTTCAGAGCTTAGAAATTAAATTCCACAAGTACTTTATATGACTTTTTGATATCTGTCTTGTCATTGCCAAAAAGTCCTTTCTTAGTGTCTCTCCATAAAAATGCACACAATACTGAAATAGTTATAGGTACTTACATATACATATATGTGCATAACTACTATGTGCTATGTACATTACTTGTTACATGTTTATGCATGTGTGTTCACATGTGTATATTTGCATTTTTGTGTGTATAGCAATCACCTCTTTGTGGTGTAAATATATGTTTGTTTTTGTGTGTTTGTGTGTATGTGTTTGTTTAGGGAAAACAACTTGGTATTAAATAGTCTCTCAGGGGGCTTCTACAAAGAAAACTGATTCTTACTCATATACTATTCATTAATTGTTTCTTGGTCTGGCCTCATGAGAAGTTTTCTATAAGCACTGGTATAATAATTGTATGCTAATCATGTTAATTTTGTGAAGAAAACATGATGTTGAGATCTCGTGTGCACCTTCGCTCTCTTATATAAAAGGTGATTTCCTCATTGCAGATATTCTGTTTCTCTGTTTCTTATCATTTTTTCTGCTACTTTGTGTATTGATCTCTGACTTTTGGCTATGTAGTAAAATTGAAGAGTGTTAATTGTGGTTTGACATTCCATTATCTGTCATTCTTTGCATTTTGACAGGCTTTATAATTCTGTAATGGTCTCTGTTTTTTGCAAAATGAAGATTCTCTCCTAGAAGTATGTACTAAATTATTCTATCTGTATAAGTATTTAAATTTTAAATAGAAATAGAAATTCTACTGTCTCAGTAAATAGGTGGAAATAGGTTCTTCTCCAGGTCAAAGATTTCACAAGCCATGGGTAAATATATAGTTTTAAATATAAAGCACAAAATCTTTCACTAACCATGGAATATATATATATACATATATATATTATATATATGTATATATATATAATTCACCAGAGATATTGTGAAAAAATCAGATGTGACTTTGAGCCTCTTTTCACTAATACCCTTTTAAGAGTACAGACAGGGAAAATTTTGAAATAGATAGCAAAGCAGGAAGCTTACATATAATTTTTGTAGAAGAGTTAGCAGCATTATATTAACATACTATGGTCATATAGAGTAGATATAAAACTGATCTGAATGATATGAAACTCCACATTATATTAGTATTGTTAGAAATTCTTAAATCAAACTGACTGGAAAGTAGGTGAGCAAAATTAAGAATTTTAACTGAAGCCTGTGATAGAGTATATGGAGGAGGTTTCTGTCCTACTCTTGTTCCATTAGGTGTGAGATCAAATGAGGATAGTACATATATTTGCCAATTTTCAGAGAATTCACCTAGTATTCATAAAACAAAATTTGAAAGTGGAAGAACATAGAGAACAACATCAGAAAAAAAAGAGAGAATAAAATAAATGGTTCTACACTTTGGGGAGCAGTGTGGTCCTTAAGTTATATTCATTGTGTTATTTTGTTTTTGAGTTCATGATATTCATTGAGAAGTATGTAGACAGAGGCTGCCCTCTCATTTTCCAGCCACCCAAACCTGAATAATCATATATAAACTATATTAACAGCAGCAATCTTTGGCTAATAGCTTAGGTGTATTTCTAGTTAGCTGTTATAACTTAAATTAACCCATTTCTATTAAATTGTGTATCACCATGAGGCTGTGGCTTACCAAGCAAGGTTTCAGTGTTTGTCTTGTTAAGTAGCTACATGGCATCCCCTTGATTCTGTCTACTTTTTTCCTATCTCTTCCAACCTGACTATATTCTGCTCTGCTATAAGAGAAAGCAGCTCTATTCATTAACCAATAAAAGCAACACATATACAGAAGGACATCCTCCATTATCACCCCTTTTCTGTCTAATTAAAAGGGAAGATTTTAACCTTAACATAGGAAAATTACCTATGCAAAATGATTATCAAGAAAGAATTATAGTTACAATATTTAGTCCATTTACTTTTGGCATATTAAAGAAAATACTTTATTATTGATCCAATATTAAGTGAGTCTAAAGTTTTATATTTAATTTATATTTTATCATAACTAAGTAAAACTATAACTGTTTTCAACTCTTCAAAAACCTAAGAAGGATATAATATTAAGTAAGTAAACAAGAAGTTCATTGTAAGCAGCTTCCAAAACTCTAGAATTGACAGAGACATCTTGCTGCCTGGACAGTCACCCAAAGTTCTTCTATAACATTGGGGCACCCACCTTAGCCTACAGGTCCATGGTATCCAAAAGGACTCTTCCATGAAGCATGAAATTTGAAGATCTGTTCTGCCTTGTACTGACAAAGTTCATCAGATTCTTTCTTCTGTGTCTTACAGAATATACGGCAGTTTCTTCTGTGAAGCAGGAAACCTGAAGGATCATTCATCTTTTAGTAAGTTCAGCAGTCCCTTCTCTGTGGGTCTTGTAAATCCAGTTTATATAGCATACAATGAAGTAGTCTAACAAGAACACTCTCTTGCCCAAATAACTAGTCTTATTACATTGAATACAAATTCCATAACTGGTTTCTTCAATGTCCCTCATTCTCTCTGAAGTAATTGCTGTTATCAGAATCAAATATTTCTGACTGTTGAGAAAAATCTAAGTTCTTAAAACATTTTAAATGTCTTATTCTTTAAGACTTTGTAAGTGTTGAAGATTATCTAAGTGAAATATAGCTCTGTATATCTAGAAAATATAAGTAATATGACTTCATTTTGACTATTATAGATGACTATTAATCTGTATTTCTTAATTATACATTACACTTTTCCATGAGCTACACACATAATAGCTTAATCAAGAGCAGAGGTACATATACATAGTGTAGCAAAGTCAACCTTAAATCTGTATCAATAGACCAAGATGCATAGCAATGCAAAGTATTCATCTCTATATAATCTTATTTATTTTTAGAAATTGTCTGTGACTATTAATTACTTATAATCAACCCAATTTAAATGAAAATAAACATTTAGAAACAGTCATTTTGGAAATTTGGGCTTTTCTCCCAAAACTGCTTCCTGCTCTTTGTTAAGCAAAATATTTTTAGGGATTCATGGAGACCTTTCAGAAGGTATTGCTTCAACAAACCGCATTAGGCTGGAAGGAATTCACAGGTTCTCAACTTCTGTGGAAACAAAAGCAGAACCTCTTTTCCAAAGTAATACATCCTTAGACTCAAATTTTAAAGTCAAGATACCTTTACATTTTTTAACTTAGAAGCTCCCAGAGTAAAATGTCTGTCTACAGTCAAAAGAGTCAAAGAAATCACATCAATATGCATAATCAAGACTCTGTGTAATCCCATTTTTATACGGCTTATTTTTCTTTACTCCTTTAACCTATAACTGTGTGTACTCTTTTATATTACTTTTACTGTCCCTTTAAAGACTTTGCTCTATTTTTTAAAAAACTATTTTATTTCTTTTTACAACTGTTTACAACTCTTTTTCTTCTCTTTCTCAAGACTATGTACGTTGATCCAATACTGACCCATTATAAGGTCTTTTTTAATCTGAATCTGTCTTTACTACATATCTATAATCATTTTCTGACAAAGAGCTCTTTTTTAAATGTTAATTTGGCATGGGTATGATCAACTCCATGGACCTGCCTGTTTGCTCTGCCCAGTCCGATATGGTGGAGATATATTCACCACTAGCTCTGCAAAGCCATGTCACCTCCCCAACTCCAGTAACAGAGCAGGTCTATGTTGCCTTTAAGTAAGTTGTAGCACTCTGCTCACAAACCCCAAATGCTCTGTAGCAAGACCTCTCGATAAGGCCGGAATCATTCATGCCAGCACGAACCAAAAAGTTGGGTCTTAAAGAAGCTACTCATTTTTTTGCCAATAATGCTGAGTGACGAAGCCTTTTAAAGGAACCTCACTTCTGATCCCTGCCATCAAACAGAGCCTATTGAGAAAACATGGCTACCAAGAAGCTGTTATTAAGTCTGTTCTTTTGTGTCTAGAATTCCTTCCCAAGGCCTCTCAGTTTTTAAATGGATGTAGTAGCCCCTTGTTGGGGCACCATTTTATAGATGGAGGCTGTTTTTTTCATTTTCTGGTTACCTAGAACCCAAATAATTACACAGAATCTATATGAATTTCAACACTATTTGTCTAATAGCTTAGCCATATTTCTAGCTAGGTCTTAGGTCTTAAATTAACCCATATCTATTAATCTTTATATCACCATGAGGTTGTGGCTTACCAGGCAAGGTTCTGGCATCTGTCTCCTTCGGTAGTTACATGGCATTCACTTGATTCTGCCTACTCTCTCTCTATACATATCTCTTCCAGCCTGTCTATATTCTGCCATAGGCAAAAGCAGCTTTATTCATTAACCAATAAAAACAACACATGTACAGAAGAACAACACACATCACAAGTGGAAGGCTAAGTCAGCAACATGCTTGTTTGAGAATATAAGCACCTAGGATTTTTTTCCTAGAAAAATAATTAAAAACAAAGCTTTCTTCCTTTAGCATGCAATCTCATATTTGGAGTCAGAACAGTAAAAGAAATATCTCTGAGTTTTACTGGCTAGGTAGCCTAGACACTTTTATCAAGTTTTACTCTATGAGAAACACCTTGTCAACTGATATGAATGAATGAATGAATGAATGAATAAATGAATGAATGAAAAGGTAAAATCCCTCTTCATTTAGTCAGGTTTTTGATGGATATTTAAATACACTTGCACTCATGGAATCCAAACAGATGGGACTGCATGCATTATTCTTAGAAAAGATAATAACAGCTCAACTTCCTAGAATGGCTGGTGGAGGAACTCATGGAACCCTACCCTATTAGAGTTCTTATTTCTTTTAATAAATTGATATTAAGAAGAGAGTATGATTTATTCTGGGATGCATTTCTTGAGAGTCTACCCATATTCCAGTAGGTGGTGCAATATCCATGAACACACAGATGACTTATATAAACTCAGTTGCTATTAAGGAAAGAGAAAGTATAAGAAGTTTAGTTGTAATAGTGACAGTGGTGTTTTGATTAGAATTATAGTGTAGGCAATATTTAAGATTTTTCTGAAGATGAAATATTTATGTATTAATATTGGATAAAAGTATATTATTAATAATAATTATGCCTGAAGAACAATAGTATAACTAGTTCTAATGTCACCACTTTTATGCACCACCACATAAAACATATGTATACATAAAAACTTGAGAATTTTAGTATTTGAATAATTTTATTTCTAAAATGGATTCCTCTTAATTTTTTCTTGTATTATGATGATACTGTGGGGTATTCTATGTTAATTGAATATTTCTGAAGTTAGGCTTGAATACAACATTTTATTTTATAATTAGAATCTCTTTTTAATAACACAGTAATAAACATTAATATATGTATTATCTATTGTTATAATTCAATCATAATAGCCCTTGGAGAAATTGGCATATCAAATTGCAAAGAGTTTGGAACAAACTAAATTTGGCAGCCCATCATCTGAAACAGAATGTCCCAGACATAAACAAGAGGCTTTCTTGTATATAGTAAGAGTCTAAGTCCAGGCAACCAGATACATGTCCTGTCCCTAGATACCACTGACTGGTTTTGCATATGGTAAACTGAACAAAAACTCAGTGTATTTTAAATTTTCCCTGTCTTTCTCCTTTTACTTTCTTTGCTTCTGCTTTAATAAATGTAGCTAAGGGAGAGTCAGATAAAAACAAACAAACAAACAAACAAAACAGCCCTGATAGTGCTCTCCCACAATACAGCAGGCTTTAGACTTCCTCTTTTAGGACTGATATATCTCTTTGACTTGACCCTTACTTCAATCTCTATTAGAACGAAGACAGAAGTAACAAGCAGTAATTTAATTCTTTGTACAAAAGTTTTAACAGTCAGGCTTCAGGCTAGTGTTGAGCTCTTAGGTAGTTCAAAGCTCTAGTCAGGACTTTTACTACAAGATGCTCAGCAAAGGAGGAGTGAATGCTCTGAGAACTGCAGGAGAAAGAGAAAATGGAAATTCAGTGCAAGTGGGGACATACTGGCATTCACTAAGATCCTACTGAGTCGCATGCTTCAATTTTGTGCAGAATGTGCTCATGTATCTGAGGCCACTAATTTTGATTATAATTCTGTCATTCCTGCCTCAGTCATCCATCATCTATAGGAATGGTAGTTTAGCTTTTAAGACCTGACAGAAAACAGAGGTGTGCTGTTAGTAACACTAGTTTAGGGAAAAGTTTGTGAGACTATTTGCTGTTTGACCCCAAAGAAAATCACACAGAGGTCTACATAAGTTATAAACTGAATGATGGTGCAGGACAATTCTATAGTCTGTCAGTTATGTTTTAAATAAACTCTGATTGGCCGGTAGCCAGGCAGGAAGTATAGGCAGGAAAACCAGAGAGGAAGTAGAGGTGGGGCAATGAGAACAGGAGTATTCTGGAGTGTTCAAATGGTTTCACTATAATTATAGACATTTTCCCAGTTAAAAGTTTTATATGCAGAGGACCTACATTAGAACCTGACAGGCTCTCTAATCTCTATGAGCCTCCATGGGTTCCAGGCCATTGATTCTGTGGGCCATGTTCTTACAGTGTTCTTACAGTTGGAAGCCCCTGGGTTTCCAACAATTTTTCTTTCCCCTTTTGCAAAGGACTCCCCAAGCTCTTCCTAATTTTTGCCCGTGGAACTCTGCATCTACTCCCATTGTTTCAGGAAATTAAACAAAATTAGATTCTTCTCCATATTCCATAATCACAACAGCTATCAGTAATTGGCTTGTTTTACAGTAATATGCATATATTATCTCCTTTATTATTATTATATAGGTCTCAGTTATTTACCAGAGATGTAAATGCTCAGGTATGTCTTTGTGATACAAGTCATTGATATCATAATAAGGGTTAAGATATTAGAAATTATAACATCTAAGATAGCTGGTAAAATCATGTAGTTTACTGAGAAGTTTTTAGCTTCCATGTTTAAATTAACATAACATGATGCTAAATAGTTGAAGAAATTTTAACCTGAATGATATAGGAGAACTTTTCTACTTAGCATTTTTTTGTCCTTGAAGATACACTTTCTCAATGATAGCTGAGATAGACATCTGCATCAAAAATTATTTGATGAATATTTCAACACAATTTGACAAACGCTATCAACAAATGGTGTTGCACAAACACCTCTCACAACAGAGCCAGCAAGCAAAAATCCTAGTACGGGAGGAAGAAGGACTTTTGCACCCCTACCTTTAACTGAAAGCTATTGTCATCTGATTGGTTGATGGAAGAAGGAGGGTCTGGTTTCTTCAGGTATTCTTTCCCTAATAGGCTCCACTTGTTCTAGTAGATGCCCCCCACACGTGCCTTAAATGAACTCACTTTGTGTTAAAGTTAGAGAATGCATATTGTAATATTATATAAATTCTAACTTAGGACTTCTTATAAAGCATATGAGGGCATATACTGTATATCTTTGATGAACTTGACAGAAGTAAGGGATAGATATATGGCAGAGTTCTCTGTATACCTCTTATTCCAGTACATGTGTGAAATTGACAGTCAGGTGTCTCAATTAGAATGGCCAAGAAAGAAATGGGAGCTTTTTTGTTGTTAGAAAGCCATGATAGAATTCAAAGCATCCAAATATACATTTAGGCCATAGGTACCACTGGCTAATTTTGCCTGTTTTTATTTGGAACCAGAGTTCAGGATATATTTGCATTTTCTTTTATTTCTCCTTTCCCTTTACCTATATTTTCTGTGCTCTAAAAGGAGGAAAATAAGCTAGATGAAAGGGAAACTCTGAGAGATCACCTGGTTTAGAGCAGGATTTCATTTCCATTCATAGAATTTGTGATCTTGCTCATGATTAGACCTAAATTTCTTCTTCATTTGTGCATACGTACCCCGTCAAACAGAGGCAATCAGAAGTAAAATAAATACTTGTACACAGGACTTTTGCCTGTCAGCCTCCTGGCTGGAGTACAGCTCTCAGTTGGTTTTAGGTTCTAGCTATGACATGACTGCTCCTCCAAGAATAAGACTGCTCCTGTTGTAGGAAGCCACTTGTTTGTTTCTGGCTGCTCAGCCCCAAAATAATCACAAAGAAACTGTATTAATTAAATCACTGCTTGGCTCATTAGCTCTAGAATCCTATTGGATAATGTTTACATCTTAATTTAACTCATCTCCATTTATCTGTGCATTACCACGAGGTCGTGGCCTACCAGCAAAGTTTCAGCAGGTCTGTCCCCAATGGCTACTCCATAGCTTCTCTCTGACGCTGCCTCCTTTTTTCCAGCATTAGTTTTCCCCACCTATCTCTGTTTCCCTATAACTTGCTATAGGGCCAAAGCAGTTCCTTTATTAACCAAAGATATTTACAGTATACAGAGTATTAACCAATGATATTCACAGCAAACGGAGGGGAATCCCACAACATGCTCCAGATAACTGCAAGAGAATGAGCCAATGGAAACCAAACCGGTAGGGGCTTTCTTGGATTCTCCACACTCCTGATGAATCATACCCACCTGCTTGTATGCAAGATATGTGTTTCTAAGTCTGAAGACACTGCTTCTGTTTTAAATTTGTCATTATTGCCACATTTTTTGATCCTGCATCATCTGTAAGGAAAAAGTTTTATTTTGAGAATCACTATTTGACAGAGACAAGGAAGAGTTCCTCATATGCCCTTGGGAAGTCAGTGTGAAAAATTGCCATATCAGGGACAATTTTTTCCTGGGACCCTGAGATTCTTGCTGATCTTCAAAAAATAACATTTTCAGCATTTTCTTATTTGTCACCCATGGAATTTTGTGAGCAAAGAAATTTAACACAGTAATGCTACTTGTTATTATCCTGTTGCCATTAAAGGTCTAAGAGATTCAATTTTCCAGTGTTGGTTTAAATTGTCATTGAACTTTGGAAAATAATAGTCACTGTAGTTTGTTCACTCTTCCTGATCTACCAATTCATTTCCATGCGTTCATGCCCACGAGCCTTTTGGAAAAATCAATTATTTATTTATGGTGTCAGATTGTTATTGCGTATTTTCATTAAAAGAAATTTTCACACCAGATTTTCTTATCATTTTATCTATTGAATTTCCAACAAATAACCAATACCTACTTATTGGCATTCTATTTTCCCCAATCACTATACTTTGTCACATATATGTATGCATTTAAAGTACTTTGTCTAAGTTATTTCTTAGAATACCTAAACAGCTTTTACTTGCCTATGTTACATATAATATTGTGGTCATTTTTTTCTCCAAGTTTTCCCTGTTTTGATGTGTCTGAAAGGGAAAGCTCTGAATGTTTTATCAGATGGTCAATTGAGACAGATTAGAAACAGTTAAACAAAGCACAAGGATCAATACAATTCTTTTGTGGCTTAGACATGTCAGATGAAAGAATTTGTAGACTTCACAGAAAAATGCATTGATAGGAAAAGCTGCTAAAATTGAGGACTGTATGATATAGCGGTAGATATAGAGTTTAGAATTGAGAGAAATAAAAAAAAGATAAAAGAGAGAATTAGGGGTCAGGGAGTTATAAGCTTTGTTGGTGTGCACAGCATTTGTCAAAGGCTTTTATTTCATAAGTGCTTTGGATGGAAAGCACATATTGAAAACATTTAAAACAATGATAATATTTTACAAAATTTTTATTAATAAACCACCTTTAAAAAATACTCAGGTATAAAATGTCAATTATTCATAGTACTGTCAGTTTTGAAAACTGTATTTCACAGGATTGAATTTTAAAGGAAGGGTCTGCTCTCTGAACAAAATTAGTACATGAATTTAAACTGATATACTGTTGTAATAAGAGGGATATGTAGATATAGATATATAGATATATAGATGATAATTAACACCTAAATACTTTTACTGCAATTAAACTATGTTTTTTCTTACAGCCCATCTAAAGCAATACAAATTTAGTAAAAGATAATGATATCAGAAAGAATCATTTGACAAAAAAGTATTGTCTAATAATAGAACAAATTTTACTTCACATTTGTTGAATTTGTAAGTTTTGGTAATAGGTTGGATATAATAATCCTTTCCTCAAATCAATGTTTAACTTTGAGTTTATTAGATATTTTATTGGGTTTATGTATAAATATTAATGGAGCACCTCATAATTTAGATAACTTTCATATAGGTTGACACAATTCCACATCATTTCATGAGTTTTATTTTAACATTCTTAGAAGAATTTCACTGCTTCTTTACTTATTTCTGAGCAGTTTGTAGTTTGTGTTAAGTTTTTTACAAGAGGTTGATGCAAATGTTGTAAAAGCACAACAGTTACATATCATTGGTCAAAGGCACCACTCTTTGTGTGAATAATAAGGGCAGTGATAAACCTTTATAATGGCAGCACAACGTTCTTGATTTGGAGAGCAAGATTGTGCCCAGAGGGCAGCGGCACAGTGTTAAGTGAGATATGCTTTGAGACATAGGTCTTTTATTAACTAGACTTGTCAGGCAAAGCATCATCATGATATTTTTAGGTTGCTTTGTGTAAATGAGCTTGGTTAGACCCCTATCACTATGGCCATGTGCATAACTGTCAAGTTTTAAATTTATGATCTATTTTAAAAACCCTCTAGTATAGTTGGACCTTGTTATAAGCTAAAAATGAGTTTCATGTGTGAATTTTTTTAGACTGAGGAGAAATAATTTTTTCTTCTGTTATTCTAAGTAAAAGGAACAAAACAGAATTTTAACCATATCACTGCCTTTGTGGTGCAATAGATCTAGTTGTGAAGTATATCCTAGTATAATTTCTATATATACATCTTAATGCGAAGTCATTCCCTTGGCCATACACAGATTATATATGTGCCCAGTAGATGGAATATTTTAATGAGATAATCACATAGGAGGTGGGAAAACATGCAAAGATATTCCTAGGAAAGAAATGAAGTTATTCATGAGAGAAATTACAGACAGAGACAATTATCTACATCCAGTGACCCCATGGACATTTCAAGTGGGGCTATCCATCAGAGAGTCACTCATCTGGTATGTCTGCCTGCTGACTGTCACCTGCTTTATCCTCCAATGGCCTCCAACAAAGGGTGATAGGCTTTACAAAATTTTCAGGTTATTGTGTTTGCATTAAACATAAGATATTCAATAAAGAAAATCAACCAACATTTATTTTTTCCTGATGAATTCCCCGAAGATGTCTTCTAAGAAAGTGTTCATTAGAGGTGACAACAAATGGAGTCTTTGCACTAGTTTTAAATTTGAGGATATTCTGAGACATTTAAGATATGCACATGTGATAAAACCGGACTCCCTGAGCGTGGCAGACAATGAGGGCTGCTGAGAAGCCAAGGACAATGGCACTGGGTTTTGATCCTACTGTATGTACTGGCTTTGGAGGGGCCTAGCCTGTTTAGATGCTCACCTTCCTAGACCTGGATGGAGCGGGGAGGACCATGGACTTCCCACAGGGCAGGGAACCCTTACTGCTCTTTGGACTGGAGAGGGAGGGGGAGGAGAGTGAGGGAAGAGGGAGGGAAATGGGAGGCTGGGAGGAGGCAGAAAATTTTAAATAATAATAATAAATAATAATAAAAATAAAAAAATAATAAAGATATGCACATGTGGTATTGCCACTTAAAATTATGGAATTTAAATTTTTGGTATTTTTTGAAGACAGAGTTTCTCAGTGTAACAGCCTTGGCTGTCCTGGAACTTGCTTTATAGACCAGGCTGGTCTCAAACTCAAAGAGACCTGCCTGCCTCTGCCTCCCAAGTGCTGGGATTAGAGGCATGTGCCACCACCAACACCTGGTAAAATTTATTTTTTCTAAATAATAATTGAAATCTTTTTTGAAATCATAAGTGGATAGGCATTCTCTAAGAATATTTTCTGTGACATTTGACATTATTTATATTAATGTAATTCTTTACATGACCTCTTTATGTATGCTAAACTAATTCTCCATCTTTAAGTCATATTTGCTTTGTCATGGTATAAGATTTTTCTTTGTATTTAATGTTTGGGTTCATCAGTATATGCAACAATTGCAAAACACTTCTAGTTTAAGGATGATATAAAACTTTCTGTTTACTTTCCCTTCTTGGTGTTGTATATTGTCTGGTTTGAACCTATGCAGACTTTCTGTGTATACAATGGATTCTTTACTTGCTATGTTTGATGGCACAGTTGAGTTTGGAAACATTGTTTACTTGGTATCATGCACCACTTCTTGCTCTGCTACATTCTTTATGCCTCCTTTTCAAGTTATATCTATGAGGCTAAATGTGAGGGGTTTTGAGAAAGACATCATTTTAGGACTTAGTACTCCAAAATATCTCTGTCTCTACAGATATCTCACCTGAAGATCTCTCTGTTATTTGCCATCTAGTTTGAGAAGAATTATCTCTATGAGAGCAAAATGATGCACAGACAAAAGGGTACGTCAGTATGTGTTCACAACTCATTTCTATGTCCCTTCATCAGAATAGGAGAAATAGATTTTTGTAGAAATCTGTGAATTCTCTATTTGCAGGTTATTGGGTACTTGAACAGTGTGAGGTATCTGTTCCATCTCATGGAGCTGATCAAATTTCTAATCAAACTTGTTGATGATTCTCATAGTATTTGTGCCACCATGGGAAAAGTATATCTTCTAGACTACTCATAATTGTTTGTTGCAGGGTTTGTTGTTCATGATAGGAAGGGTTTTTTTTTTTCTTTCTCCAGTAACAAACAGCTTAACTTTCTGCCCTATTAAATATATTTAGTAGCACTGAAGCTTCTCTGTCAAAGCACATGGATTTATTTTTTCTGATGGCAAAGGTAAGTAAAATTTTCAGCAATAGGGCCTTACCATCAAACTGTGCAGATTTAACTACAGCTTTAAAATGAACTGTGATGTTTGAATGGGGGACTATTGGAATGCTCATGGCCAAAGTCTCAACCAAATTTTAATGCCACCTGAGATATCCTTAATAAAACTTCCTCATATAATATGGATATTTGTGGCTATATCTCTTGAAATAAAGTCAATTCCTCTCATATGTATATATTTGTGTATATGTATACAAAAAAGCTTACAGATGCACAGACACATATATGCACACACTCATATATGTGTGCACGTATATTTGGTTTCCCTGATAGTTTCATTCATGAGTACTGTATTTATATTATTTTCACACTTCTTTCTCCTATCTCCTGCACATATCTGCTCCATTAATCATCAAAATGTTTAACACTTCTTATTAAGTATTATTCTTTCTTACACATGCAACTGGATATGTCCCCAATTCAGGCTGTGTATATTGTGTGCTGATGACACATAATTGTGGTTAAGATTGACCACTTTGAATTGAATCGTTTTTACACAGAATGCTTATTCCCCCTCTTTTACCACCCATCATTTGCATTACAAAATGTGGTATCTTGTTCTCATCTGTGTAATCATTACAACTTGAAGTATCATTGTTCCAAACCCTTTTTCATACTTTGGAAATTTTCTGTGTGGAGCTTCTGTTCCATTTTAGAACTCACTTTGTCAGGGAAAATGGGCTATTTCTTTCGATCTTTTGGCGAGTCTGTCCATCATATGCTATCTTTTCTGCATCTAGTAATAATGACTGGTATGAATTCATTAATTTTGTTGTATGCACCATTTTCAGTTATTGTTCGTAGTTTTAAAAGTTGTAGACTTGTCTGATGATGCTGAAAAATATAGACCTTTGCTGATGGTGGCAGTTAAAATTGTTTTGGGGTAGAAGAATAGATTTTATTTTTAGAATACAGTTAAAGTTATAAGGTTTCACTCAAGTAGCAGATGACATTTCTCTAGTCAGTTCATGATATTTCCTGCCATGTGTAGGAGGCTGAAATTAATGTATTGGGTACAATTTACAACCCTAACAATGATATAGCTCTGCATTACTTACAAAAGATACAGTGACAAATTTAGGCATAACTTTGAAACCAAGTGAATAATATGCTAATAAAGGCTAAGTTTTGAAAACTATATTATTTGAAAAGTTATACCAATCTTGAATTTTGTCTGAATCTATTGCAGTACTGTTAACTCTAGGTTGTACATAACCACACATTGTAATAATGAATAAAAAGAAAAACAATGTGAATGGCATTTCATATTGTCTTTAAGACCTTAATATTGTAAGAAACTCTTTAAACAATCATATTTTAAGTACTATTAAGTACTTATGATATATATATATATATATATATATATATATATATATATATATATATGGGGAATCACAAAAAAGCATTAGAGACCCTTTTTAATTTTCTCAGGTTTCAATCAAATTCTCAGATAACAGATGTTGAAACTGGAGGAAGAGAGAGGCTAGAATCACAGCTAAGACAAAAGTAGAGTATATAGTTACATAGTATAAACATTAATATTGTCCTTGACTTATAATAATTATGTTGTTGTTTGAATTTTTGTTATAGTGTGTACAACTTTATAGTTTGTTCAGTCAGCCACATACTGGCTTGGAAATATGTATACCTGAGAAAAACTTCTACAATGTAAAAATTAAAACCAAACATATGGCTTTTACCATGCAAAAGGACATGAGAGAGGAGTGGGTATAGTAATATCTCAGTTTTAGTGGTCATCTTGAATAACAGTTTTGAAAATTCCATACTTATAAGAAAATTATGTCAGTCTGCTTGTGCTCATGTGTATCTGCATTGAACCAGTATTTTTATTATTTTAAAACACAGTTTGACTCATGAAATCTTATCTGCTGAGTTTACCTGCATAGTTCTTTTAAAATCCCAGCCAAAATTCTACTATATCCTGAGGAAGAATCATCAAGCCAAAAGATTATAAGGGTGGCTAATATTATTTAATGATCTGATGAAAGAGGAGATGAAGATTTTCTTAAGTATACTAGCCCCGAGAGGCTACTCATGTGCTAGAAGACAGTCTCATATTCATGCATAAAGAGATGCCTTCATTTGTTATTAAAACAGAATATAGGATACTTCAGATAGGATAGTGATAGTGGTGATGGTAGAAAAATTCTGCTGAAGAAAATGGGGTGGATTTCCTCAGACATTATATATGAAAATTCTCTTTCTGAAAACAATATTTTTTTCTTTTTTTGCTTTTTCGAGACAGGGTATCTCTGTGGCTTTGGAGCCTGTCCTGGAACTAGCTCTTGTAGACCAGGCTGGCCTTGAACTCATAGAGATCCGTCTGCCTCTGCCTCCCTCCCGAGTGCTGGGATTAAAGGAGTGCGCCACCACCGCCCGGCCTGAAAACAATATTTTATGAATATAAATTGCACCAAGAAAGAAAATTAAATGCCACCTTCATGCAGACTTAAGTGGAAACACACATAAATTCTGACATATAGAGAAGTAATTGTAGAGAACATATACATGCATATATGTGTGTGTGTGTGTTTGTGTGTGTGTGTGTATATATATATATATATATATATATATATATATATATATAACTTATTTCATTGTTATTAGCTGGACAGTGGTGGCACTTGACTTTAACTCCAGATCTTGGTGGCAGAGGTAGGAGAAACTTCTGAGGTCAAGGTCAGACTTGTGTACAGGTTATCCAGGGATATACAAAGAAACCCTATCTTAAAAAACACACACACACAAATTTTTTTATTATTAATATAAGGTGAAATTTTGTATTCAAATGTGGTATATTTGTAGCTGGGCTTAAAGATAGGATTGCATTTTGTAATATAGAACATGAGTAGGCATAAATATATTATGTAGTGCTAAAATTCAAGCATATAAACATTGCACTTGAGGAAACTAACACGGACAGATCATGAAGACTCAGCAGTAAGCTGCACTTGGCAGGCCAGTGTCAAAATCAAAAGGTTCAGACAGAAGGGAAGGCTTTCTTCTAGATAGCCAGAATGCAGGCCTACACATCTAGAAACATGATCACCTAGAGGCACCACTGGGTGGTTTTGTCTATTGTAAACTTGAGCCATAGCCTAGGTTAACTTACATTTTGTCTTCTCACCCTCTTTCAGTTTTGCTGCTTCTGAAACAACACGCATTTAGGTGAAGCAGATGCAAGGAGAGTTAGTAAATTTCTTAGCAGAGCAAGTTCTTTCCAGTCAGTCTCTGGCTATATTCCAGGGTCTCTGTTGACCCGGAGTATAACCAAAACCAGTCTTTACATTCATCTAGGTAAGCAGACAACTTCTAACATCCATAGAATACAGAGACCATGGAAATTGGCAAAGATCGGGGGGGAGTCATCTGCTCCTGTGTCCTGTGTAGGAAGTAGGATCCTGCAACTGAAGCTACTACTTCTATTTTAAGATGTGACATCCCTGTCTCAGTCTTGAAGTGCTTCACCATGCATTTCAGAGTTTAGTATGTGACAGAGACTAGGGGATTTCATAAAATATCCTCTGTGGGAATTGTTATGGAATTGATAGTTCTCACTTGTTTCACAGGCTGAAATATTCGAGCTGTTTTATGTGTAGACTCTACCTTACCTGTCAAGCCAAGCTATCTGTGGACAATAAAATATATAACAGGAGATTTATGTGTTACTAAACCTTGCTATTAAGAACACCTCTTGTTCACATTTACTATGTTCCATTTTAAAAGGGCCTTGCCCACCTCCCATCTCTCTCTTTCTCTTTCTTTCTCTCTGCTTCTCTGCCTGTTCTCTGTCTCTTCTTCTTCACCTCTCTTTATCTCTTTCTTCTCTTCTGCTGCTAATGTCCACAGAGTCCAGTGTCCCTCCTCTACTCACCCCTTTTCTCATTTAATTTTCCAAAATTCAAAAAAAAAAAAAAAAACCCTACAACTGAGCTCTGTAGTGTGGCATCTTTCTCAACCTCCCCTCATTTTTAATTACAAAATTTAAACAGTCAGTTCTTCATAGCAGTTTTGCAGTTGTGGAATTTTGTAATGGTACAGAAATGATTAGTTTTCTGACAGGTACGTGTATGCTTCTCTGTGTGAATAATCAGAGATATTTAGAAAATAGTTAGATATTATATGCTTTCAGGAAAAAGGTCAAGAAGGTTCCTATTCTGGGTCCATGGGCTCCCCCACCATGTATTGTTGGTTAGACTTGCTCATTAGGCATAATTTGTCTTCCTGTCAATTATATAATTCTGTATTACTAAAAAAATGATAGAGTTGAAAACATCACATTGTCTTTGGGAACCAAAATATTAATACCGTACTAAGGGTTAAGGATTTTGTAAATTATAAAATTAGAAAAAGTTGGTAGAATCATGAAGTTTCTCTTGATGATTTATAGTACTAAGCCACCGTTTTGACATTAACAAACAATGATGATTATGAATAGAAATAATATCAATGTTAGTGGCTTAGAAAATGTCTCTAAAATGTTAATATTACAAGAAATACTGAAACAAGACATATTGTAAAGTAAAATGAAGATAGGTGAATAATTTTATTGAATTTGTGGGAGAGTCTTCACTGTTGCTCTAATTCCAGATGTGTGTTGAACACAAATGAACATCATAGATATTTGTTATGTCCTAGGATTTCAATCCAGTAGTCAGACATCAAGTGTGGAAACTGGAGGAACACAGGGGGTATAATCAGAGAAAGGAGAGTTATAGAAGAGTTGATTAAACAGAAGGAATATTATTATGGTCTTCGAGTCTTATTAGTTATGTTGTTTTGCTCCTGTGCTTACGATATTCATAACCAGTAGATAGCTCTGTCAGCAAGCTGATAGCTGATAGCTTGGAAATATGATAATCTTAGATTTATTCATAAAATGTACGTAGAGAAACTAGACACATTCAACTTTGGAAGCTATCCAATGATAGAAGGAATGGACAATGAAGGTAAGAAATTTGAATTTTACTGACCAGTTTGCATACCATGCTTGGTAAATTCCAAATGTGAGCAACACTATGTCAATCTGTCATTGCTAATATAACTCTGCATGCAAGTAGGTATTTGATGGCTACTTAAGCACAGTTTTACTCTTTAATTATCATCATCTAAGCTTCATGCATAATTATTTCACTATAAAACCCAGCCAACATTCTTACATCTACTGAGGAAGCCCTAATGAAGTCAAATATTATCAGAGTCATTTATATTATTTAAATGAACTGATGAAGGTAAAGACAGATTTTTCTCAGCAATGCTATTTCTGACAGGGCTACCCATGTGCCAGTTGTTTGTACTGAGATCAGATGTCGCTAAAAGAGAATAAGTAAATGAGATAAGAATGGAACAGTGATGATGGCAGTAATTGGTGAGGAATTCCAGTTTAGGAAATGGGTGAATTATTTCAAAATTTCAATATTCATATATTAATATGATCAAAAATACTTCAAAAGTATGAATTATAACTGTGAACAAAAATAATGCCAAATGCATGCAGACAATGTGGGACAACCCACAAAAATCATAATACAAATATGCTATTATTGAGAATATAGACATATTATGAATATTTCTTTCTTAAATCCCTCAGATTATTTTATTTTTAGTTAATTTTATTTTATTACTTAAAAAATACCAATACAAATTCCCCACTCTCTCCCCTCCTCCCACTTCTCTGCTCCCACCCCCCTCCCACACCCTCCCCCATCCCACCACACCCCCCTCCAGATCATTTCTTTGAAGTATAAGAAAAAAGTTTCTTTTGTTCTACACTGAGGAAAATACAACTCTCAGCATTTACTTCCATTTAAGATTTAATACCATACAACTATACATGATTTTGATTTTATGTATTTTAGTTGTCCTTTTGGATTTAGCTTTTTTTGTACAAAGTAATATTTTCATATATTTGTGTCTGTTATTCTTATTTATGCCAATCACACTGCCTCATGTTGCCTTTCTTTTGTTTAAGCAATAATTTACTAAATTTAATAACTATTTTCTTTTAAACATTTAACTTTTGTCTGAACTTCATACGAAGAGTACTATATTTATATAAACTTCTACAGTCTCCATTCCCTCAACCCTTATAATTGTACTCACCCCTCCACTGTTCAAATTCATAACTGAGTCTATAATAATTTTGTTATATATTTATTATATATAAATTAAACCTATTTAGCCTATTTATATTTCTAGATCTATACTTATTTCTAGTTATGAGAAGAAGTATTTATAATATTTCAGCATTACATAGGATTAAGACTACAAACAGTTCTTGTAAGTCCCATGTAACAAATATTAATACTAACAGTAACCAATACTAATTATAGGGTCTCTCAGGACCAGGTGTTGAGTGTCATTCCATACACATAATATTGTGATAAAATGGAAGATAGGATTTAATACAAACCTATTTAAGCATTGCCTTAGGGATTATGCCTCTGAAGTTTTGTCCCTTTATAAGGCACAATAAAAAAAAAAACCATTGAAAATATACCAATAACGACAACATTGACCAGAAGCCACAAACCTATCATCACTAACCTGAATGGAACATGATGACTGGTCTAAGCATGAGCAGGATATTTATTTTAAATTTAATTTTTATTAAATTATAGAATTTTTACAGATTTTTCACCTCCTCCCCTCCTCCCATTTCTCTTCCTCTCCCCCATCCTCCCTCCCCTCTCACTTCTTTCTCTCCATCTCCCCTTACCCCCAATCCTGCCCCCCACTCCCAGCTCTCAATTTTTGCCGGCAATCTTGTCCAAAAACAGCAATGATGCCCTTTGCTGGAGAGGATGTGGAGTAAGAGGAACCCTCATTCATTGCCTGAGGGAATGCAAACTTGTGCAACCACTTGGAAATCAGTGTGGCAGTTTCTCAGGAAATTTGGGATCAACCTACCCCAGGATCCAGCAATACCACTCCTGGGAATATGAGATGCCCAATCATACTACAAAAGCATTTGTTTAACTATGTTCATAGCAGCATTATTTGTAATAGCCAGAACCTGGAAACAAACTAGATGCCCCCCAATGGAAGAATGGATAAAGAAAGTGTGGGATATATACGCATTAGAGTACTACTCAGCAGAAGAAAAAAAAATGAAATGAAATCTTGAATTTTGCATGCAAATGGATGGAAATAGAAAACACCATCGTGAGAGAGGTAACCCAGACCCAAAAGATGATTATGGTATGTACTCACTAATTAGTGGATTCTAGCCATAGAATTGAGCCTATATTACATGATCCTAAAGAAGCTAGGAAGGTGAACCCAAAGAAAAACATGTAGTTATCCTCCTGGATATTGGAAGTAGACAAGATTGCCAGGATATTTTTAATAAAATATTGCTGTTGAGTTTATTCACATGTTATAGACTGAAGTAATATGGTGCTTCTATTGTAATACTTACCAGAATAGAAAGAAACAGAGGTGAAGATAAATTTAGAAAAACAGCTGATTTTTGTTTGTAACATAAATGTCCACTTCAAGAGAACACTGTTCTTATTTCAGGAAGTGAAGAAGTTTTCAGGTGATTTCCTTTTTGAAAAAAAGTTCAGTTGTCCTTTATGAACATGTACAACATTCTCTAGATTCATTTAAAGCATTGGGATATTTAAGTTTTAAATTTAAGTTTAAATTTAAGATTTTAATGAAAATATGAGTATTAATAATGTACAAGTTAGATTGTTTCAAATGTTTATTGTTGGTTTTGTATAAAGATTAAATAAAATATTTTAAAACACAACTTTGCTGAGAAAAAAAATAACAAAAATTGAGAAAATAATGAATAACTTAGGATATAATATCTAAATGAATTTCCTTTCAGCATTTATTGTTTATAATACCCTACAAGTACTCAGTTCTGGACCATGTTGATTGCACCTGTGATTCAAAAGTAGGGAGTATGGGGTGGAGTGAGTATAAAGGATAATCTTTACTAGATATTTTGCCCAGAAAATGCTGGTGAGCACAGTAATGTCTAGGTCAAAGATCGCAGGAAAGTGTTTGGGGATATAAATGTGAAAATATAAAGTAATATACAGTTTTTATTTATTATTTTAAGCAAGTTCATTTAACTGTGAACTCAACTATGGTACATATCAACTTATTTTGTCAGCAGGGAACCTGGTAACAACCTAGATGTCTCTTAACCCAAGTAATGGATGAAGAACGATGTTGGTACATTTACCACAATGAAGTACTACAAAGTGTTGGAACAAATAATGACATCTTGAAATTTTGCAGTAAAATGGATGGATCAAGGAAACATATATTTAGTATGGTAACCCAGTCCCCAGAAAGGGTGAATATAATATTTACTTCACTCGTTAAGTAGCTTTTAGACATAAGCCAAAGAAAAAACCCAGCCTAACATTTCAGAATTGCTAGAGAACCCAAATAACAAAGAGGACCCTAAGAGAGATATCCATATATCTAATCTACATGGGAAGTTTAAAAAGACAAGATCTACTGAGTGAATTGAGAGCATGGGGATCATGGGAGAGGGTAGAAATTGGGGAGGAAAGAAGAGAGCAGAGAAAAATATAAGCTCAATAAAAGCAAACAAACAAAAGTTTCTTCAGAGTCCTGATACAAAGAAATGTGTATGTATTATTGACAAAGGTCAAATATGCTGGCCTAGACATAGAGGTCTTGGCAAAGTCAAGAAATTTCTACTTAAAGTTGCAATAGTGAATTGTGTTCACTGCTCTTAGAGAGGACAGTAGGGTGGTTCACACAACCTATATTGGATGGTTATATGCTGACTGTGAAACTAGATCCAGGTGACCAGACATCCTCCTTTATCCTCAGTGGGCAATGACTGACATGTGCATACACACAAATTTTTACATTCACCAGAAGTAAGGGCTGAGTAAGGTCAGAATATTTGGGTTATCAGATGGTGCTGATTTAAATGAGCATTCACACACTGACATAAGGAACATGACATGATGCTTCATTTTTAGTAATCAGGACTTTTGTAGTTTTCTTCCTTTTTATTAAGTGTTAGAGTTGATTACTGGTGCTAATTCTTATCCACATACTCTTTTAAGGCTGAAGAATGTGCTATAATTAATTTTTTTCAAACATTAGGTTCAGAGGAAGTATCAAGCACAGAAAATTCAAGGGAATTTCCCAGAAGTCCATGCTTCCTGTTCTGTATAAAGGGCACCCCTATATCCCATATTTGATATAGTATTCCCCCTCTGTATGCTTGAATATATTTTACTACCATTGGTTAATAAAGAAGCTACTTTGTCCTATGGAAGGGCAGAATACAGCTAGGCAGGAAAACTAAAATAAATGAGGGCAGAAAGAAGAAAGCAAGAATCAGGCAGACAATTTTGTAGCTGCCAAAGGAGAAAGATACTATAATTTTCTTGGTAAGCCCCAGCCTCATTGCAATGCACAGATTAAAAGAAATGGGTTTCTTTAAGATAAAATAGTTAGGTAGGAATAAATCCTAAACCATTGGCCAGGCAGTGTTATAATTATTATAGTTTCCCTGTGCTTATTCAAATCTGGTAAGCCAGGAAATGAAGCTGGAATCTCTGACTACACATATAGGGCTCCATGTTAATTTTGCAAGATCAAATTCACGATATGTGACATGTTGGACCTGGTTAATATTGAAATATAGGGAGAGACTATCCCATCATATCACATAGTAATTTTATTGAACTTGAATTACTTGCAACTAATGCAATTCTAAGTACTCAAGAACATAAGTGTAGTTACAGTACTAGGTCTTCACATGTTTCCTTGAGTTTAGCGCTATGTTTACATTGGTTGGAAGTGAAATGGCAAATATTAAGATTTGATATGTTTATTGAATTGGCTTCCACCTAATACCTAAATTCAGGAGGTTTAGGATATGTTTTCCCTCATCATATTTTAATATTTGAAAGAGCCAGCTCTTTTTTCAAAACAGAGCCCCAGTGATCTTTCTTTTTTGTTCCAAGTTTCTGCTTCTTTTTTATTTATTTTTTTTCATGGTTTATTTTTTTATATTTAAAAATTTCCATCTCCTTCCCTATTCCTCCCCCTTCCATCCTCACCCCTCCACCCATACCCCCCTCCCTCCCTCTCCAAGCCAAGGAGCCATCAGGGTTCCCTAATCTATGTTAAGACCAAGGTCCTTCCAACTCCCCCCCAGGTCCAGGAAGGTGATCGACCAAGCTAAGAAGGCTCCCATAGAGCCCATCCATGCAGAAGAACCAGAGCCCAGCGCCATTGTCCTTTGCTTCTCAGTCAGCCCCCACTGTCGGCCACATTCAGAGAGTCCTGTTTGGTCCGCATGTTCCATCAGTCCCATTTCAACTGGAGTTGGTGATCTCCCATTAGTTTCTGTCCCACCGTCTCCATGGGTGAACACACCCTCATGGTCCTGACTTCTTTTCTCATGTTCTCTCTCTTTCTGCCTCCTCTTCAGGACCTTGGGAAGCTCAGTCCAGTTGCTCCAATTGTGGGGCTCAGTCATTTTCTTCATTCTCTCGCCAGGTGGAGGTTTTCTATGGTGATATGCAAGAAATTCATCAGTATGGCTATAGGAACTGGCCTTTTCAGGCTCCCTCTCCTCAGTTTGTCCAAGGAACTAACTGGGGGCGTCTCCCTAGAAACCTAGGAACCCCTCTAGGGTCAAGTCTCTTGACCAACCCTCAGATGGCTCCCTAAATTAAGAAATATGCTTCCCTGCTCCCATATACACCCTTCCTGTTATCCCAAGCATCCCATTCTTCCGAGCTCCCCCCATTTTCCCCTGCATGCTTTTCTCTTCGCATCTTCCCCTTGGCCATGTCTTGCCCCACCCTCAAGGTTCCCATTTTTGCCTGGTGAGCGTGTCTACTTCCATATCCAGGAGGATTACTATATCTTTTTGGGGGGGGTTCACCTTCTGTATTATCTTCTCAAGGATCCCAAAATTATCAGGCTCGATGTCCTTTAATTATGCTAGAAACCGATTCTGAGTGAGTACATCCCATGTTCATCTTTTGGGTCTGGTACCTCACTCAGAATAGTGTTTTACTATTTCCATCCATTTGTATGTAAAATCCCTCCGAGATTCCTTTTTTTCCCGCCGAGTAATATTCCTAGCATGTGTATACTCCCACAGTGTTCTTTTTTTTTTTCTTTCTCATGGTTTATTTTTTTTATATTTAAAAATTTCCATCTCCTTCCCAGTCCTCCCTCCCCCTCCCTCCCTTCCTCCTCCCCCTTTCCCTCCCCTCCTTCTCCCCCTTCCATCCCTCTTCCCTCCACCCATACCCTCCCCTCCCCTCCCTCTCAAGGCCAAGGAGCCATCAGGGTTCCCCACTCTATGCTAAGTCCAAGGTCCTCCCAACTCCCCCCCAGGTCCAGGAAGGTGATCAACCAAGCTGAGAAGGCTCCCACAGAGCCCGTCCATGCAGAAGAATCCAGAGCGCCAGAGCCAATGTCCTTTGCTTCTCAGTCAGCCCCTGCTGTTGGCCACATTCAGAGAGACGGGTTTTGGTCACATGATCCATCAGTCCCATTCCAACTGGAGTTGGTGATCTCCCTTTAGTTCTGTCCCACCGTCTCCATGAGTGAACGCACCCCTCACGTTCCTGACTTTCTCCCTCATGTTCTCGCTCCTTCTGCTCCTCATCAGGACCTTGGGAGCTCAGTCCAGTGCTCCAATGTGGGGCTCAGTCACCTTCCCCATCTGTCGCCAGCTGGAGGTTCCCTCACGGTCCTGACTTTCTTTCTCATGTTCTCTCCTCCTTCTGCTCCTCATCAGGACCTTGGGAGCTCAGGTCCGGTGCTCCAATGTGGGGCTCAGTCATTTTCTTCATCTCTCGCCAGGTGGAGGTTCTATGGTGATATGCAAGAAATTCATCAGTATGGCTATAGGAACTGGCCTTTTCAGGCTCCCTCTCCTCAGTTTCCAAGGAACTAACTGGGGGCGTCTCCCTAGAAACCTAGGAACCCCTCTAGGTCAAGTCTCTTGACAACCCTCAGATGGCTCCCTAAATTAAGAAATATGCTTCCCTGCTCCCATATACACCCTTCCTGTATCCCAAGCATCCCATTCTTCCGAGCTCCCCCCATTTCCCCCTGCATGCTTTCTCTTCGCATCTTCCTCCTTGGGCCATGTCTTGCCCCAACACTCAAGTTCCCAATTTTTTGCCTGGTGATCGTGTCTACTTTCCAATATCCAGGAGGATTACTACAGTCTTTTTGGGGGGGTTCACCTAGTCTTCATTATCTTCTCAAGGATCCAAATTATAGGCTCGATGTCCCTTTAATTATGGCTAGAAAACCGGATTCTGAGGTGAGTACATCCCATGTTCCATATTTTTTGGGGTCTGGGTTACTCATTCAGAAGAAGTGTTTTCTATTTCCATCCCATTTGTATGTAAAATCCAAGATGGTCCTTTTTTTTCCGCCGAGTCCGAGGAATTATTCTAGCATGTGTATACTCCACAGTTTCTGTTTTTTTCTTTCTCATGGTTTATTTTTTTATATTTAAAAATTCCATCTCCTTCCCTCCTCCTCCCTCCCTCCCTCCCCTCCCCGCTCCCTCCTCCCCCTCCTCCTCCCTTCTCCCCCTTCCATCCCCTCCCTCCACCCATACCTCCTCTCCCTCCCTCTCCAAGGCCAAGGAGCCATCAGGGTTCCCCACTCTATGCTAAGTCCAAGGTCCTCCTGCAATCCCCCCAGGTCCAGGAAGGTGATCAAACCAAGCTGAGAAGGCTCCCACAGAGCCCAGTCCATGCAGAAGGAATCCAGGCCCAGCGCCATGTCCTTTGCTTCTCAGTCAGCGCCCTTCTGTTGGCCACATTCAGAGAGACGGGTTTGGTCACATGATCCATCAGTCCCATTCCAACTGGAGTTGGTGATCTCCCTTTAGTTCTGTCCTCACCGTCTCATGAGTGAACGCACCCCTCACGTTCCTGACTTTCTCCCTCATGTTCTCGCTCCTTCTGCTCCTCATCAGGACCTTGGGAGCTCAGTCCAGTGCTCCAATGTGGGGCTCAGTCACCTTCCCCATCTGTCGCCAGCTGGAGGTTCCCTCACGGTCCTGACTTCTTTCTCATGTTTTCCCTCCTTACTGCTCCTCATCAGGACCTTGGGAGCTCAGTCCGGTGCTCCAATGTGGGGCTCAGTCATTTCTTCTTCATCTCTCGCCAGTGGAGGTTCTATGGTGATATGCAAGAAATTCATCAGTATGGCTATAGGAAACTGGCCTTTTCAGGCTCCCTCTCCTCAGTTGTCTAAGGAACTAACTGGGGGTGTCTCCCTAGAACCTAGGAACCCCTCTAGGGTCAAGTCTCTTGACAACCCTCAGATGGCTCCCTAAATTAAGAAATATGCTTCCACTGCTCCCATATACACCCTTCCTGTATCCCAAGCATCCCATTCTTCCGAGCTCCCCCCATTTTCCCCTGCACGCTTTTTCTCTTTGCATCTTCCCTTGGCCAGTTCTTGCCCCACCCTCAAGTTCCCAATTTTTGCCTGGTGATCGTGTCTACTTCCCATATCCAGGAGGATTACTATATCTTCTTTTGGGGGGGTTCACCTTCTTATTATCTTCTCAAGGATCCCAAATTATAGGCTCGATGTCCTTTAATTATGGCTAGAAACCCGATTCTGAGTGAGTACATCCCATGTCATCTTTTTGGGTCTGGGTTACCTCACTCAGAATAGTGTTTTCTATTTCTATCCATTTGTATGCAAAATCCAAGATGTCATTTTTTTTTCCGCCGAGTAGTATTCTAGCATGTGTATATTCCACAGTTTCTTCATCCATTCTTCCACTGAAGGGCATATAGGTTGTTTCCAGGATCTGGCTATTACAAATAATGCTGCTATGAACATAGTTGAACAAATGCTTTTGTAGTATGATTGGGCATCTCTTGGCTAAATTCCCAGGAGTGGAATTGCTGGGTCCTGGGGTATGTTGATCCCGAATTTCCTGAAAAACTGCCACACTGCTTTCCAAAGTGGTTGCACAAGTTTGCATTCCCACCAGCAATGGATGAGTGTACCCCTTACCCCACAACCTCTCCAGCAAATGTTTTCGTTGGTGTTTTGGATTTTAGCCAATCTGACAGGTGTAAGATGCTATCTCAAAGTTGTTTTGATTTGCATTTCCCTAATAGCTAAGGAGGTTGAGCATGACCTTAAGTGTCTTTTGGCCATTTGAACTTCTTCTGTTGAAAATTCTCTGTTCAGTTCAGCGCCCAATTTTTTAATTGGGTTAATTAGCATTTTAAAGTCTAGTCTCTTGAGTTCCTTATATATTTTAGAGATCAGACCTTTGTCAGTTGCAGGGTTGGTGAAGATCTTTTCCCAGTCAGTAGGCTGCCTTTGTGTCTTAGTGACAATGTCCTTTGCTTTACAGAAGCTGCTCAGCTTCAGGAGGTCCCATTTATTCAAAGTTGCCCTTAATGTCTGTGCAGCTGGGGTTATGCGTAGGAAACGGTCTCCTGTGCCCATTTGTTGTACAGTACTTCCCACTTTCTCCTCTATCAAGCTCAGTGTGTTCAGATTAATATTGAGGTCTTTAATCCATTTGGACTTGAGTTTTATGCATGGTGATAGATATGGATCTACTTTCATTCTTCCACAGGTTGACATCCAGTTATGCCAGCACCATTTGTTAAAGATGCCCTCTTTCTTCCATTGTGTACTTTTGGCTCCTTTATCAAAAATCATGTGTTCGTAGGTTTGTGGTTTAAGATCCGGGTCTTCTATATGATTCCATTGGTCAACTTCTCTGTTTTTATGCCAATACCAAGCTGTTTTCAATACTGTAGCTCTGTAATAGAGTTTGAAGTCAGGGATGGTAATGCCTCCAGAAGTACCTTTATTGTATAAGATTTTTTTGGCTATACTGGGTTTCTTGTTTTTTCATGTAAAGTTGATTATTGTCCTCTCAATATCTGTAAAGAATTTTGATGGGACCTTGATGGGGATTGCATTGAATCTATAGATTGCTTTTGGTAGAATTGCCATTTTTACTATGTTGATTCAACAGCCCTTTATGATAAAGGTCTTGGAGAGATTAGGGATACAGGGGTCATTCCTAAATATAATAAAGGCTATTTACAGCAAGCCGACAGTTAACATCAAATTAAATGGAGAGAAACTCAAGGCTATCCCACTAAATTCAGGAACACGACAAGGCTGTCCTCTCTCTCTCGATCTTGTCTGTTTTCCATTCCCAGTGTGATCAATTTTTGTTCCTCTTAATGTTCTCCTTGTTAACTTTGCTTCTCTGAGGTCGTGGGATATAGGTTCCCTAGTTTTGCATGATTTGGTATAAACCATTGTCAATATTCTGGGTTTGGTTTACTTCACACAGGATAGTATTTTCTAGTTTCTCCTATTTGCTTGCACAAGAGAAGATTTCAATGATTTTTTTAAACACTGAGTAGTACTCCATTGTGTAAATAAAAACATTACTTTTATTTATTCTTTGGTCGTTGGGCATCTAGCCTTTGTCCAGGTTCTGTCTATTAATTACAAATAATGCTGCTTTGAAAATAGTTGAACATATTTCTTTGTAGCATGATTGAGCAAGCTTTGTATATAAATCTAAGAGTGGTTTTGATGGGTCTTAGACTTGGTTGATATCCAATTTCCTGAGAAACTGCCATGCTTCACTCCAGAGTTTTGTACAAGTTTTAATCCCAACTACATTCTGTGTCTGAGATAAAATATACAGGAGATTCCTCCATGGTGCTCTTCTTACATTATATGCATGAGGACAAAAATGGAAAAAGCCAGACATTTGCCCATTTCATTACATTATCATCCACTATTCAGAAAGGATAATTTAACATTGATATTTACAGAGGAACATATCATATTGGTGAGTATGTAGAAAACAATGATTCTTGAGAGTGGTCTATGAGTTATAGTCACTATCTTATACTTTTGCTTTTATTGTTACATTGTTACTTGAGAGAGTCAAGTAGTAGTCTCAGTCAACAATGAGTTCATTCAGAAATCTGCAATCCCAGAAGATAATATTAGAATACTCCTTTTCTAAATCAGGCGTACTAGCATAATAAAATTCCAGGACATTAGAGAAATGTGCTATCAGGAAGTTTTCTGAGTATTCGTGGCCACCAAGGCCTGAATGCAAATTTCATTCCAAGGTGAAAACATATCTTAAATCTCTAAAATATTTGCATCAAACCAGTATTTGATTAATATGTAAGAATATTTGCCCTAATTAATTTTCAAAAACTGAATTAAATGCATAATTTTTATAAATAATACCTTTCAAAATTTCTCCTTCCTTCCCTCCTCCCATTTCCCTCCTGTTTCCCCACTCACCCCCACTCAACATACAGTACTAAGGGAGGGCATGTTACCCTGACCTGTGGGAAGTTCAAGGCCTTTCCCCCTTCAACCAGGCTTAAGAAAATATGAATTCAAATAGACTATTATCCCGAAAATCAGTACATGCATTAGAGACACATCCCAGTGTCATTAGTATTGGGTTCTCAGCCTGCCCCAATTGTCAGCAAAATTCAGAAGGTATAGTTTGATCCCATGCTTATTCAGTCCTAGTCCACCTGGCTTTGGTGAGCTCCCATTAGATCAGGCACACTGTCTCAGTGGGTGGAACAACCCCTCATGGTCCTGACTTCCTTGTTTATATTCCCCCTTTTTCTGATTTTCAAATGGACCTAGGGAGCTCAGTCCAATGCTCCAATGTGAGTTTCTGTCTATCTCTCCATCAGTAGCAGGACCAAGGTTCTATGGTGATATTCAAGATAGTCATCATTCTGACTACAGGACAAGGCCAGTTCAGGCACCCTTTCCTTCACTGCCCAGGGTCCTAGCTGGGGACATCACCATGGACACCTGGGAACCCCTCTAGAACCAAGCCTCTTGCCAACCCCAAAATGGATCCCTTAATTAAGATATCTCCTTCCCTGCTTCTATATCAGTCTTTCCTTCATCTCAACCATCTCATTCCCCAAAGTGCTCCCCAATCCTCCACTTCTCCCTTCTCTCTTCTCATCTCCCCTCTCCCCAAACAACTCCCACCCCCATGCTACAAACTTTTGCCTGGCGATCTTGTCTGCTTCCAATTTCCAGGACGATCTATATACATTTGTCTTTGGGTTCACCTTATTACTTTGGTTTTCTAGAATCATGATAATAAATACATAATTCTTATAGTATATCCACTTCTCAACATCCCAGTATGCCTAGTGTCATTACAAATGAAGGAAAACCTTTATTAGAGAGACTCTCTGTTGTCTTGAAGTAATTGGGAAGGAAAATTATATTTAATTTCAGGGTAGCTTCCCATGAAGTGCACTCATGTACCAATCGATGGCTTCAAATTAATGGATATAAAACTTCCTTAAATAAATTCTCTTTTTATTACAGATAGAAAATTATACTTCAGATTAAAGAGTGATTGTGGAGTTTGGGGACAAACTCTTGTATTTGGAATGTAGTGGATTTTAAAGTAAATATATTAGAGCAATATTTAGAGGATATTATATGTATATTAATTGCATGTGAGAAACAAAAATATGAAGGCCACTTCTTGCAAATGTAAGTGTGCAAACACTTATAACGCTTTAAACAGGAAAATACAAGTGTTAATAATATAAATATTTAAATATTCTTGAAATAATTAATCTGAATTCATTTCTTTTCATTAAGACATTGTGAGATACTATATTATAGTTGGTTCTATATATAAGAGGGCTTCAAAAGTACAATTTTTATATAATCCAAATTGTATAACACTCCAATGGACTTAAGTATATTATGTATTATGGTTCAACTAAATGGAAATTTTAATTATGTATTATACTTATATCTAATAGATATTATTTGTATTATAAGTAACATATATTTATCATATCACTGCATAAAAAACCACACACAATAGCAGACCAAAAAAAGATCACAAAGAATCAGCAGCCAATTGCACTTGGCTGCACTGACTCACAATCAGGAATCTCCAGAAAGGAATGGGGGCTTCCATGTATATTGGTAGATTTGAGGCAAAATCAAATACCATGTGCCACAAACAACCTCTCATACTTGGCCACTTTTGTCTGCTGTTAACAGGAAAAAATACATCTTTATCCTGTGTTACCATTTCAATTGCTGTGCTTCATTTTACAACACTTGGCAGAGGGAGACACAAAGAAATCATCAGCTCTGGATGAGATCATCAAGCAAAATTCAGTCCTGTGCTGTTTTACAATCCTTGGTTTGAGATCTCTCTCCCTATTGGTTCACGGATGGCATAAAAATGTCTGCTCTGAAGGATTTTACCTGTCAGGCTGCTGACTAAAGTCCGGCTGGACATTAGTCAGAAGCCTGATGGTAAACAACCACAGAGAAGCAAAATCTGTTCCGAGTCCGAGTGACATACAGGAGAGAGAAGCAATAGAAACCTAGGAAAATAAGGATTTGTTGTGATTTCCCGTGCTCTAGCTAGAGTCACCTGTTCCTGTTTGCAGTGCAGGAAATGTGCCCGAGTCTCTGAAGCCAGCACTTCAGCCTTAATATCTGTGATTCCTGAGTAGTCTTGAATTCTGAATTTTCTGTGATCAAAATTTACTTTTGTGGTAAATACCTGACAAAAACCGGGATGTACTGATCTAAAGTGCCATTGGATGCCTGAGTAAGATAATTGCAACATCGGGAGATATCCTCAGGTACCGGGGAATCTCAGTCTTTCAAGTGGTAGATTCTACAATCAGTGTGTTTAGGGACTCTGACATGGCATTTGTGAATGTGATACCCATAAGCTGCAATCAGCAGCACACAATCACGATCAGCAGGCAGCAGGCAGAAATGGGAAATTTCAGGTACATAGTCGGGGTACCGACCAAAAGCATGAAATATATAATCGTATTCTAGTTACCTGAGATGTTTTCCATTTTTGATAATTGGATTCTGGTCCTAAGTAAACTACATTTTTTCCTTTCATCCACTTTCACTTTTATTTTTTTCTGCTGTACCACAAAGTTAGATGGGAGGGAGAAATGAATCAGAGGCTAAGATGGAGATCTCCAAGGTAACCACAGGATTTGTTCCTATTGGTTGAATTGAGACCATTCTTCTTTTTATGCCAGAAACAATTTGAATGCCCGCACTCCTTCAGTCACAGACAAAGAAAGGTAATTCTATTTTCAGTATAGCAGGTCTTCACTAGTGTGGTTCTGGCTATATGCCAGCTCTCAGCTGCTCATGTTTATACCAGGAACCCACATGTACATTGACACAGACATGGCAGACAGCTATTGACTTCTATATTAAACTAAGTCCAGGGAAATTAGCAAAGTCAGGTACTGGTTAATTCCCAGTATTACAGTTTTAAGTCACATGTATGCACTAGTAAAGACCTGCTATACTTAAAATAAAAATTGATTCCTGATCTGCTACCCTTTAATCTTTTGGTACCACTGCCTCAGTCTTGAAACACTACAATATATGCAAGAAAATAATTCACTTCAGGTTTTAGCATCTGCCAGATTTAAGAGGAGTCATGATGTTTTCTCTTTTCTTTCAGATGCTCTGTGTGAATGGTTATGAAATTGTAGTTTTCCTTGTCATGAAAATGAAAATATGAGTCACTGAAAATATTATGCAGTAATACATGAATGCCAAACGGTACCTGGCACCAAACTCTCATGGTACAATAAGTTATACAAGAGGAAACATACTTCTTATCATTCTATTGACTTTTAGGTTCCTACAGGCTCAACTTTGCTATCTTTGTTCCTGTATTCTTTAGCATATAAAAACTCTTGTACATAATTCTTATCATTTGTATGGCCTTTTCTGTAACATGAGAGGCAGGCTTGTTGGAATTTCTGTCCTGCCTAGTTCCCACAGCTGGCAAGTCCCAAAGAAATCACACAGAGAGTTTCCATTAGATATAAACTAATTGGATCATTAGCTCAGGCTTTGTATTAGATCTTATAACTTATATATTATTCTTCTCATCTAAGTTAGCCAAATGGGTGGGTACCTTTTTCAGCAGGAAAGGTCACATATTGCTTCTTAGGTGGTTGAGACAGGCCTGAGGAAAGAGCTTCAGTCTTCCCAGAATATTTCTCTTCTCATTTCCCTCCTCTACTTCCTCTCTGGTTGACCTTCCTATACTTTCTGTCTGGCCAGTCAGCGTTTATTTAAAATATAATTGACAAAATACAGACAATTCTCCCACACCACTTCCCCCTTTTTTTTTAAACAAAGGAAAATATCCATAGTCCATTTTTGGGGAATGTGGGTGTAGTATTCCAGGCTACTTCTGGCTGGTTGGGGACACAGATAATCTTATGGGGACCTAATAAAAATTTAGAGTTATGATCAAGTCCTGATGGGAGTATTTTTGTGAGGCTTGGTCATCAAAGGCAGCATCTTAAATATGTTTTGGATGTAGAACTCAGATATCTGGGCCACCTGTTCCTGGCCACAAAGTTGGCATTTTAAAACAGCATGGCTTTTTTTTCCTGCTATGGCTGAAAACACAAAAGCATGCAATCAGCTTTTCATCAACACTATTTAAGTGTTCTGTGGCAGGGCCTTTTTTTTTTTTCTTTTTTTCTTTTTTTTTTTTTTTTTTTTGGTTTTTCGAGACAGGGTTTCTCTGCAGCTTTTTTAGAGCCTGTCCTGGAACTAGCTCTTGTAGACCAGGCTGGCCTTTTATTTTTTATTTTTTTTATTTATTTTTATTTTTTAATTTTTTATTTTTTTCATGGTTTATTTTTTTATATTTAAAAATTTCCATCTCCTCCCCTCCTCCTCCCCCTTCCCTCCCCTCCTCCTCCCCCTTCCCTCCCGTCCTTCTTCCCCTTCCCTCCCCTCCCCTCCACCCATACCTCCCCTCCCTCCTTCTCAGGCCAAGGAGACATCAGGGTTCCCTACTCTATGCTAAGACCAAGGTCCTCCCAACTCCCCCCAGGTCCAGGAAGGTGATCGACCAAGCTGAGAAGGCTCCCACAGAGCCCGTCCATGCAGAAGAATCAGAGCCCAGCACCATTGTCCTTTGCTTCTCAGTCAGCCCCCCACTTTTGGCCACATTCCAAGAGACGGGTTTGGTCGCATGATCCATCAGTCCCATTCCAACTGGAGTTGGTGATCTCCCATTAGTTCTGTCCCACCATCTCCATGAGTGAACGCACCCACTCGGGAGGCAGAGGCAGGTGGCAGGACCTTTTAAAAGAGCTGCAAGGTTTTGCAGTTAAAGCTGTCAGTAAGTCTCTCTTTAATGAGAGTTCTTTCTTGCCTCTAGCAAGCAGAGCAGACCCTAGAAATTGCTGCTAACAAGAAACATATGAAACACTAATAAAAGCTTATGAACAAAGGTGAAATTATTGAAATAATACATATATTAATATTTTTTCTAAATGAAAACCTCAATCTATTGATAAATTATCATGGCATTTTCAGATACCAGAAGCAATTTGTGTATGCTTATAACTGGATTTAAAGTAACATTTCAATTATTTTATGTAAAAATACATATGTATTAGAATATATATTCTACAATTCATGTACTTAATCATAGCAGTTATTGAATCTGACATGGTCTACTAGAAAATGCTAGCAACATGCTTCAATGAGCAGCCCAGAATCACAGTGATATATTTGCATCCAGAATGGGAGGCTTTCATGCTGATATATTAGATGTAGACCCAAATAGTAAATATATCATCACTGTTAGTTATCAAGGGCTTTTCTTTTCTTTCATGAAGTGGAAACAGTGTCAATAGTAAATCAGCCTTTTATTTTCTTGTTCATCTTTAGTTTGTCTGATAATACTACAAAACACGTTAAAGACGGTGTGAGAAATAAATCAGCAGCTATGACTGAGCTCTCAAAGATTACTGCAGATTTTGCCTAATTGATCTCTTGGAACTGAGATCAATTTCCTTGTTGGGTCTTATTTCATGCTCAGTTTGAATGCACACTCTCCTACAATCAGAGACCAGGAATGCATATAATAGTGTTATCAATGCCGGGTGGTGGTGGCTCAGGTCTTTAATCCCAGCACTCAGGAGGCAGAGGCAGATGAATCTCTGGGATTTTGAGGCCAGCCTGGTCTATAAGAGGTTTTTCTGTGACAGGCATCAAAACTACAGAAAAACCTTGTCTCAAAAAAAAAAATGTTAGCAGTGCTGGTTCTTATAAGTCAAGCTCTGTCTATATCAGGTCTCAGTTGTACTTGGGAATAACCAATACTTACTGTTTATGTGTCTAGACAAGGCAGGCTACTCCTCACATGTACAAGAGTCAGAGTCCATGGAAATTAGGAAAATCAGAACTTACATTCATAATAACTATTCTCAGTGTTTTGAAAATTTTGACCTATGTATTTTATTATCTACCCTATCTCTGTACTTACAAAGCTTTGTGCCAAAATCACATTCTATGTAAAATTGTATTACAAATATAAAACTATCTTTTCAGTTCTTAAATTATTTTCTCAGTTAAACATGGTAGTGTTTTATATATTTAAAACTATTTGAATATTACATCTTTCTTATATATTTTTTAAAATTTAGTAGCAAGGAAATCTGTATAACTGTAATTATCTAGTCTTGAAACCTTTCAAAATACTGAGCAGGTCCTCCCAGCTCCCTCTAAGTCCAGGAAGGTGAGCAACCAAACTGACAAGGTTCACAGTGAGCCCGTCCATGCTGTAGAGTTCATGTTCATTGCCATTGTCCTTGGTTTCTCAGTCCTCCTCCACCGTCAGCCACATTCAGAGAGTCCGGTTTGGTCCCCTGTTCCATCAGTCCCATTCCAACTGGACTTGGTGGTCTCCCGTTAGATCTGTCCCACCGTCTCAATGGGTAAACGCACTCCTCATGACCTTGGACTTAACATAGTGAAGGAAACCCTGATGGCTCTTTGTCTTGGAGAGGAGTGGAGTGGGAGTATGGGTGGAAGGGAGGGGAGGGAAGGGAGAGGAGATGGAAATCTTTAATAAAAAAAAATGAGAAAAAAATACTGAGCAGGAGGATATATTATCTGAGTAAATAGCAAGTGCAAAACAAATATTTTTAAAACTATAGAATTTAAGGAGACTCTGGATTTCAGGAACAGACACACTAGAATCTTCTGCTACATTGATGCATCTGTCTTTAGCTTATTGGCCTAAAATATCTCATAGATATGACTGTAAAAACAGGCCTAATATTTCATCTTGACAAATATCACCAGTTCACAACTTTTGTGTCCTTCCTGTTAAATGTGCACAACATACTGTTTGCAGTTGAGACAAAGGCAGTTTCTTGCCTGGTGTCTAACTTTGCCACTTTAAAATCAAATTTCATAAGGAGATTCCTTGATGCCCATCAGCTTCTCTGTTGTAGATTGGTGCTTACAGGGGCAGATGTATATCAGTGTCATAAAAATTCTAGTGCTATTAATATATTTTACATTCTATATTCTTTACATCTCTGATCTATCTACAAAAATTCATTTCTGATTTACCTAGAAAGGATATCTAATAAGACTTTTTATTGTTAGCATTGATAAACTACTACCTAAAATTGTTAGTTTTCCAAAACAGTTTGTAATAGCTTTTATGGTATAGCTTTTTGTGTTTTATTTTTCAGTGAGTGTATGGAAAAAATAATCCAAACAAGAATGGAAATCTATATACAATATGTTTCAAAAAGTAACTTTGAATTTATATCAATAAACAATAATTCATAGCAATGTAAGACATTTCTGATGAGTATGTTTTGTTAGTACAAGCTAAAACTAAATAATCTTACCTATAATCCTGTCATTCCTATATCCTCAACTCCAGTATAAATGCTGATGAAATAGAGAAACTGGCCATCTTTCTGCAGAGGTCACTATTAGGAATATTGAAATTCTTTTGGTACATTTATAAAAATCAATGTTGGATATTACACATGAGCTATTGGACATGTGTGGGAGGAGTCACTGATACGGGGACTGTTTGTGTACGAGAAGCAGGTGTGAGAAGAAATACATGCAATGCCTCGGCCACTTGGGATTATAGTATACAATAAGAAGAGATTTAAGAAAGACCCAAGTACTTTCTGGATCTTTAGAAAGGCATGGAATATTTGTGTTGTTGCTGAAATTTTTGAACAGTATATTTATACAGTTGGGAAGCTTTTGAAAAGATGTGATTGATTAATTATAAGGTAAAAACTGTCCAGAATGTGGACATGCAATGTTGAAGAGAAAAGAGAGAGCACAAAATAATAAGTCGTGAAACTGAGTTACTAGGAAGCAATGGTGGCCAGATTTGAATGGAGCCTCGGTCATTGTAAATAAATTTTTGAAAGAAAAATAGCTTTTGTGAAGATGATAATATAACAGGATTCAAAGACTTCTAGGATGATCATAGAAAGACTACATCATAAAGCATTCTAGGGGAGACAATCTTATGCCTTGTGTGAGCAAACATCCATTGCAACTTTTCACTATGCTGCCCATTTTAATATGAACAGCATAGCAACCCTTATTGCATTATTTGAAATAACAAAGAGACATTGAACTAAAGTTTGATACAAGTAGAACCTATGGAGAAAATAGATAGATTTCAAGAATGTGAGACCTAAAATGACCCCGAGTTTTGATTGAGTATCTTAAAACTAGAGAGAATAGTAGTGCTGTCATGGCTCATCCAGGTAGACAGGTGTATGGCAGAGCTGTAGTCATTCTCAAGGTTACTCTCTGTAAAAGGTTAACTATTACATCTAAGATTCACAAAATTCAAACTATATAAAACAAACTAGAGGTAAGCTGAGAGATCTAACCTTGATGTGCAAATGTAGTTAAAGGAAGAGGAGAGCAGCTGCATCCAAATCTCTTAACTCATGCATTGGTGGAGGAAATAAGGAGTTCCATTGAAGAGATCTAGGTGATGGAACTTAGCAGACACAGAAAAATTAATGTGAATTTTGCACATACAAAAAATTCATTAAATCATGTTTTTCATTTTTATATGAAATTTATATGTCACAGATATAAATGGTACTAATACATATGAACTACACATCCTCCAGAAGACCATGCCTTTATATTACTTAGTTTATCATTAATTTTGAATATTCTGACCCTTTCTCAGAACAGGTGACAATGAAATTCACAAATCTTCACCATCTTTTTTTTCTAATCACTGTAGACTTATTTTTAATGTTTTCCAAAATTTTATTTCATGTGCATTTGTGTTTTACCATGGGTGATCTTCTTTTCAAAACACTGAGTTATTTTCAAACTAGTGACAGAAATAATATTCCTGATGAGTGTCAGGATATGCTCAGATATATAGTATATGAATATATAATTAGGAATCAGTTTATTTCTATATGATTCTGCAGAAATAAGAAAATGTTCTGTAAAATGTTGTCATCATTTTAGTCTCTTTTTTCAGTCCATTAAAAAAGTGTGGGGTTATTCATTATGTGACTGCAGTGAACTTGTAGATTGATGATCTGTTTCTGGGCTTACTATCTCTCTAGATATATGGAGTAGGCTAGATCGTGATGTTGAACAAATTAAAGACATAACACTGAAAGAGAATGAAAAAGTAATATGTGTTTAGCTACCAAATCAGTAATACCCAAGGAAGGGCTGTATGCTGGTAAATTGTGTGAAAATTTTTGAATCCTTTTTAGTCGTATGTGAAAATTCTGGCCTGCAATATGAATGTGTAAGTCCATTGATTTAATATGAAATTCTTTCTGACGATTGCATGGAATATTCAGGAGTTAACTCTTTTCTGTTCTTTTTTATTGCTTGTGGGGGAATGTTATAGATATAGGCCATGGAATTGCCAAATTCCTGTTATGAATATTCACTACTCAGAAAACAAAAATTAAACCTGAATGAAACTAGAGCACTAAATGATGATTAGTGTGCATGTAGAACACATTGAACTATCGAGTGGCTAACGGTGTGTTCCTTGAGCTATATTAAAATCGCTGTTTTATTTTGCTATTGTTTTCTGGCTAATCTGTGAACAGACAGGGAGATATTTTATTGAACAATCATCTTATTTGAAAATTTGGAAACCTAAGCTATATTTTAGAACACTCATATTCAAATGCTCACATAATGGTATTAAACAATTCCCGGACATCTGAGAAGTGTTGAAAAAGGAGATTATCTGAGTATACTTGGTCAGCTAGGCTAGACTGGCAAATTTCATGTCCAAAGGTTAGAATTTCATACATGACCAGCATATATTAATTATTTCACAATATTTTCTTCATTCTTCAATAAAATATTTGAACTGTGAAGGTAAAAATAAATATGAGTAAATACTAACATTATTTCAATTCATTATACATGAATACACACACTTACACACACACACACACACACACATATCCCAAACTATGTACAGAATGAGGTGTTTATATAACCATTTTAGTAACTGAGTAGTCTATCAATGTTAGTGTACTACAGAAATAGATATAACATTTGCTAAAGATTTTTGGCTGTTTTTTTGCTTTTTTGTTTTTTTCTTTTTTCTTTTTTTTTTTTTTTGCTTTTATTTGTTTTTTTTGTGGTCCAAAGTATCTTAAACATTTTTATCTATCTTGAAAGATACTGTCATCATAGCAGATAGATTTCCTTGGAGCTATAAATTGTGTCTGAACATTACATGCCATATTTTATGAGCTCTGAATAATGGTGAGTTGTGTCAATTGATAAGATAGACTTAGACAAAAAAATGCAATTTCTTTGCATTTCGAGCTATTGTGGAATTGTGTATTTGTGCTCCAAAAGGAAGATTCATTTTCTGACAGTTAGAATTAATGTTGTCTGTGGTAAGGGATAAATATTTAGAACACAGTTATTCATTGTATGGCTTCAGAGAAGTTGTAGATTGAGGTTCTTCATCTGGGCTCGCTATCGCCCTAGCAATATGGAGTAGGCTAGGTTGTTATATTGAACAAAATTTCTCTTCTTGTTAATGATATATCACTGTAAAGAGAATGAAAAAGTAACATGTCTCTAGCTACCAAATCAGTAATACCCAAGGAAGGACTGTAAAGTGTGACATTTAAAAACGTTGTTAAAATCACCCAGTTTACCTTAAGATTTTTCTGTACTCTTTGTGTCAATTTTAACTTTAATAAATCAGGATTCTTATACTTAGAAATAGAAAGTATATTAATTGTTAAAAAGACTCTCTCTAAGTTCCTAGAAGTAAAAAAAAAAAATGTTAGGAGAAGATTAGTAAAACAAAAAGTGATGGAACATAATTATATCGCATTCTGATCTTTTATATGTGGAGACTCCTCAACTTTGCTGCTTTTCAATGTTTGTGATACTGCAAAGGAAAAGCACAGGCGGATATTTGTCTAAAGACACGCTAATTAGTCCAGAGGTTTTTTTTTTCTCTCTCCAGATTTGTGTTTATTGAAAATTGACAATGAGACAAATTTTCAACTGTATTGGATAAACTTTTGTACAGCCCCCCTTTGTTAGTCACACTGTGCCTACATTCTTTGATATGATGTGATCACAGCACCACAATTTCAAAGATCTTAAGCACATTTACTGTAAATATTTCCATGACATAAAGAATAACTCATAAATGGAAGTATTCCAGTACACAACATTTCTTTGTACTACTTGTAATTATGCAAAAGCAAAGTCACAGTTAACACACTAAGTTATTTGTAAGGGTTCTGTTTTGCTTGATGAATGGTAGCCTTGTAACATCCAAGGTCAGACAGATTAACACAGGTAACGTCATTACACACTTACTTTATTTCAAACGTGTACAGTGTTGGTTCATTGATTTAATCTGAAATTCTCTCTGAATATTGCATGGAATATTCAAATATTCAGAAGTTAACTCTATTCTGTTCTTTTTTTATTGTTGGTGGGGTGGTGTAATAGATATTGGCCAGGGAATTGCCAAATTCCTGACATTACTATTCACTATTCAGAAAGTAGAAATTAAACCTGAAAGAAACTAGAGCACCAAATGATTAGTATGCATGTAGAACATACTGACCTACAGAGTGGCTAACCGTGTGTTCTTTCAGTTATATTCAAATTGCTGTTTTATTTTGTTACTGTTTTTTGGCTAATCTGTGAACAGACAGGGAGACATTTCATTGAACAGACAGCTTTTTGGTAAAGCTGGAAACATAAAATATATTTTAGAACACTCATATTCATATGCTCACATAATGGTATTAAAGAAGTCCAAGATATCAGAGAAGTGTGTGAAAAGTATAATATCTGAGTATACGTCACCTGCGAGGCAACACTGGCAAATTTCATATCCAAGGAGAAAACCTGCCTCAAGTCAGGAAATTCTAATGAACATCTGCATCAAATCAGTATTTGATTGATATTTAGCAATTTGTACTCATGAATTTCCAACAATTGGAAATAAATATATAATTCTTTACCTCCAGTTCTCAAAAATCCTAGTATTCCTAGTGATATAAAGAAAACCTAGTAAAAATAAATATTTCAGTCCTCATGTTTTTCTGTCTATGACTTGCAATTACTCAAAGGCAAAATCACATTAAACTACCACTAGGTTGTATGTAAACATTCTCTTTTGTTCATGTATGCTTTACCTGATACCTTAAAAAGACACATCACTAACACAGGTAATTTCATTCGTTTATTTTTATCTCATATGAGCATACTACAGATTGATTATTTTATTTTCTGTTCATTTTATTCTCACTATATCTAAGCTGAACTAGATAGCCTTTCAGAGAATGAATCCCTAAAGCCAGGACAAGCAGTAGGGATAAATCCTGCTTCCAATGACAGTGGCCCACAGTCTGTCCCAGCCATACAACAGTCTCCCACATTCTGAGCACCTAGTTTGGTACTTTGCTGGTTCTCTCACTGTCAGGCCAGAGTTGTTTCATTGAACATTCACATTACAGCCTTGGTCTCTTGCTTCAATACTCAATTCTCCCATTTTTCAAATGGACTGTGGGAGCTCAGCCTCGTGATACCCTGTAGATCTCTGCATCTGCTATATCAGTTGCTGAATGTTGGTTCTATGATGACATTTAAGATAGACACCAATCTGGCTACAAAGCAATGGCTGTTCAAGCACCCACTCCACTATTGCTTAGGAACATTATTTGGGTCATCCTTGTGGATTCCTGGGAATGTCCCGTATTCCAGTTTTTTGCATGTCCCCTAATAGCTCCCTAAATAAAGCTACTTTTTATTTTCCTCTCCATCTCTGTTCATTCCCCATCTCAAAAGTCCTGTTCTTTCAAGTTATTCTCCCAGTCCTCTTCATAGCACCTCCTCTGTTCCTGCCTTTGTTTCTGTCCATATCCATAGTTTCCCAATTTTCTCAGAAGATCTTGTCTGTTTCCCCTTCCCAGTGTGATCAATTTTTGTTCCTCTTAATGTTCTCCTTGTTAACTTAGCTTCTCTGAGGTCGTGGGATATAGGTTCCCTAGTTTTGTTTTGTTTTCTTTTTTTTCTTTTTTAGTAGAAAAGAAATACATACTTGTTTTATTGACAACACCAGGCTTAAACTTGTATTAAACAAGTAAACCTGTGAATAGCACCATGGTTATGAGTCTAGCCTGCAAACCACTTTACAATTTAGTAAGTCACCAGGGGATCAAATGTCTTACATCTACCTGCGATACAAAATCAGACTGGAAAATTAAGCCTGCATAGTTGTGAATCTGATTTGCCTCACTACAGCCAGTGCACGCGCAGCTGGTTCTGTGTATACTCTAGTACTGGTCATGACAAAGTTCTAAAAAGCTGTAAGAAATAGAATTTAACTACAAGTTGCAAATATTTTCAAAAGGGTATGGAAAAACTAAATCAGAGCCTTCCCTCTTTTATATTCAAAGAAATAGACTTTCTGTAAAAAATATATACAATTTTTATAGACAAATATATTTTATGTTGTTTCTCTTAAAAATCGAGGCTTTTCAGTTTTGTAACTAATTAGTGAAGCTTAGTCAAGTACTTTTGGCCATTACCAGGGTAATAAACTTAAGAATCATCCAAACCAAGCCAAAGTAAACAGGCCTACACATCCTGAGGACGTGGGCTTCATCAACAAGCACACCTGGGAGAGCTCGCTGGGCGCATGTGCCTCCCTTCACATTCTTGTACACTCCTGTGGCTTCTAGTCACAGTTTCTTACTTGCAGCTTACATCCATTTGCACAGGTCACTGTCATTGTTAGTGCTTCTTTGTGACATTACAGGAGAGTGGTGGATTCTGCATATTTATTGAGCTCTATGACTAGCCTGACGCTGACCACTCCATTCAGGACAAGGAAATCAACTCTGTCCAGCTAACCAGTTTCATCCCATCTACAAGTCCTCCTACATGGCCTCCCAAAGTCTGCCGAGTGAAAACTTCACTTCTTTCAGATAGCAACTCTTCAAGAGGGAGTGCTTTTCCCATGTATTTATTCTTGTTGGCCTCAATCCTGTAGCCACTTGCTTTATTTCTGGCTATGTTGCTAGAGTGGAACTCCTGGATTGTTAAAGCCGGGGCAGCTTCAAGTCCAACTTCATAAATACATTGGTTTTCACAGACCATGGGTTTGTTGGCTGGAGTTGAGACACCTATCACATTCACAAGGCTATCTATTCAGATATGCCAGAGCAGCCCCTACTCCAGCAACACCCGCAAATTTGCTTTATAGCTTGTATTTTCACCTATGATTGGGTATAAAGCATTGTCAATATTCTGGATCTGGTTGACCTAACACAGTTTGTTGATTTCTAATTTTCTAAGAAACTGCCATGCTGAACTCCAGAGTTTTGTGCAAGTTTTAATCCCAACTGCATTCTGTGTCTGAGATAAAATATACAGGAGATTCCTCAATGGTGCTCTTCTTACAATATATGTATTAGGACAGTAAAAAAAAGCCAGACATTTGCCCATTTCGTGACATGATAATCTACTATTCAGAAAGGATAATTTACATTACAGGAATACTCTGTAAATGCCATTTCATTCAGAAATTTGCAATCCCAGAAGACAATTTTAGAATACTCCTTTTGTAAAGCAGACATGCTAGCATAATAAAATTCCAGGGCATTAGAGAAATGTGCTATCAGGAAGTTTTCTGAGTATTTGTGGCCACGAAGGCTAGGATGGCAAATTTCATTCCAAGGTAAAAACATATCTCAAATCTCAAATCAAAAAAAAAATATTTGCATCAAACCAGTATTTGATTAATATGTAAGAATATTTGCCCTAATTAATTTTCAAAAACTGAATTAAATGCATAATTTTTTTTTTATTTTTCGTTTTTTCCCCTCCCCTCCACCCAAACCTCCCCTCCCTCCCTCTCAAGGCCAAGGAGCCATCAGGGTTCCCCACTCTATGCTAAGATCAGGGTCCTCCCAACTCCCCCCTGGACCAGGATGGTGATCGACCAAGCTGAGAAGGCTCCCACAGAGCCCGTCCATGCAGAAGACTCAGAGCCCAGAGCCATTGTCCTTTGCTTCTCAGTCAGCCCCCGCTGTTGGCCACATTCAGAGAGACGGGTTTGGTCGCATGATCCATCAGTCCCATTCCAACTGGAGTTGGTGATCTCCCATTAGTTCTGTCCCACCGTCTCCATGAGTGAACGCACCCCTCTCGTTCCTGACTTTCTCCCTCATGTTCTCGCTCCTTCTGCTCCTCATCAGGACCTTGGGAGCTCAGTCCAGTGCTCCAATGTGGGGCTCAGTCACCTTCCCCATCTGTCGCCAGCTGGAGGTTCCCTCCCGGTCCTGACTTTCTTTCTCATGTTCTCTCTCCTTCTGCTCCTCATCAGGACCTTGGGAGCTCAGTCCGGTGCTCCAATGTGGGGCTCTGTCATTTTCTTCATCTATCGTCAGGTGGAGGTTCTATGGTGATATGCAAGAAATTCATCAGTATGGCTATAGGAACTGGCCTTTTCAGGCTCCCTCTCCTCAGCTGCCCAAGGAACTAACTGGGGGCGTCTCCCTGGAAACCTGGGAACCCCTCTAGGGTCAAGTCTCTTGACAACCCTCAGGTAGCTCTTTAAATTAAGATATATGCTTCCCTGCTCCCATAACCACCCTTCCTATATCCCAAGCACCCCATTCCTCCGAGCTCCCCCCATTCTCCCCTTCACACTTTTCTCTCCCCATCTTCCCTTGGCCCAGTCTTGCCCAACCCTCAAGTTCCCAATTTTGCCTGGCGATCGTGTCTACTTCCAATATCCAGGAGGATTACTATATCTTTTTTTGGGAGTTAACCTTCTTATTATCTTCTCAAGGATCCCAAATTTATAGGCTCGATGTCCTTTAATTATGGCTAGAAACCGATTATGAGTGAGTACATCCCATGTTCATCTTTTTGGGTCTGGGTTACCTCACTCAGAATAGTGTTTTCTATTTCCATCCATTTGCCTGCAAAATTCAAGATGTCATTGTTTTTTACCGCTGAGTAGTATTCTAGCATGTATATATTCCACAGTTTCTTCATCCATTCTTCCACTGAAGGGCATCTAGGTTGTTTCCAGGATCTGGCTATTACAAATAATGCTGCTATGAACATAGATGAGCATATGCTTTTGTTGTATGATTGGGCATCTCTTAGGTAGATTCCCAATAGTGGAATTGCTGGGTCCTGGGGTAGGTTGATCCCAAATTTCCTGAGAAACCGCCACACTGCTTTCCAAAGTGGTTGCACAAGTGTGCATTCCCACCAGCAATGGATGAGTGTACCCCTTACCCCACAACCTCTCCAGCAAAGGTTATTATTGGTGTTTTGGATTTTAGCCAATCTGACAGGTGTAAGATGATATCTCAAAGTTGTTTTGATTTGCTAAATGCATAATTTTTATAAATAATACCTTTCAAAATTTCTCCTTCCTTCCCTCCTCCCATTTCCCTCCTGTTTCCCCACTCACCCCCACTCAACATACAGTACTAAGGGAGGGCATGTTACCCTGACCTGTGGGAAGTCCAAGGCCCTATCCCCTTCATCCAGGCTTAAGAAAATATGAATTCCAATAGACTATTATCCCGAAAAATCAGTACATGCATTAGAGACAAATCCCACTGTCATTAGCATTGGGTTCTCAGCCTGCCCCAATTGTCAGCAAAATTCAAAGGGTCAAGTTTGATCCCATGCTTATTCAGTCCTAGTCCACCTGGCTTTGGTGAGCTCTCATTAGATCAGGCACACTGTCTCAGTGGGTGGAACAACCCCTCATGGTCCTGACTTCCTTGCTCATATTCCCCCTCCTTCTGATTTTCAAATGGACCTAGGGAGCTCAGTCCAATGCTCCAATGTGGGTTTCTGTCTATCTCTCCATCAGTAGCAGGACCAAGGTTCTACGGTGATATTCAAGATAGTCATCATTCTGACTACAGGACAAGGCCAGTTCAGGTACCCTTTCCTTCACTGCCCAGGGTCCTAGCTGGAGACATCACCATGGACACCTGGGAACCCCTCTAGAACCAAGCCTCTTGCCAACCCCAAAATGGATCCCTTAATTAAGATATCTCCTTCCCTGCTTCTATATCAGCCCTTCCTTCATCTCAACCATCTCATTCCCCAAAGCGCTCCCCAATCCTCCACTTCTCCCTTCTCTCTTCTCATCTCCCCTCTCCCCAAACAACTCCCACCCCCATGCTACAAACTTTTGCCTGGCGATCTTGTCTGCTTCCAATTTCCAGGACGATCTATATACATTTGTCTTTGGGTTCACCTTATTACTTTGGTTTTCTAGAATCATGATAATAAATACATAATTCTTATAGTATATCCACTTCTCAACATCCCAGTATGCCTAGTGTCATTACAAATGAAGGAAAACCTTTATTAGAGAGACTCTCTGTTGTCTTGAAGTAATTGGGAAGGAAAATTATATTTAATTTCAGGGTAGCTTCCCATGAAGTGCACTCATGTACCAATCGATGGCTTCAAATTAATGGATATAAAACTTCCTTAAATAAATTCTCTTTTTATTACAGATAGAAAATTATACTTCAGATTAAAGAGTGATTGTGGAGTTTGGGGACAAACTCTTGTATTTGGAATGTAGTGGATTTTAAAGTAAATATATTATAGCAATATTTAGAGGATACTATATGTATATTAACTGCATGTGAGAAACAAAAATATGAAGGCCACTTCTTGCAAATGTAAGTGTGCAAACACTTATAACGCTTTAAAACAGAAAACACAAGTGTTAATAATATAAATATTTAAATATTCTTGAAATAATCTGAATTCATTTCTTTTCATTAAGACATTATGGGATACTATATTATAGTTGGCTCTATTTATAAGATGGTTTTAAATGTACAATTTTTATATAATCCAAATTGTATAACACTCCAATGGACTTAAGTATATTATGTATTATGGTTCAACTAAATGGAAATTTTAATTATGTATTATACTTATATCTAATAGATATTATTTGTATTATAAGTAACGTGTAGTTATCATTTGACTGCATAAAAAAACCACACACATTAGCAGACAAAGAAAAAGATCACAAAGAATCAGAAACCAGATGCACTTGGCTGCACAGACTCACAATTAGGAATCTCCAGAAAGGAATGGGGGCTTCCATGTATATTTGTAGATTTGAGGCAAAATCAGATGCCACGTGCCACAAACAACCTGCCATACTTAGCCAGTATTGTCTGCTGTTAACAGGAAAAAATACATCTTTATCCTGTGTTACCATTTCAATTGCTGTGCTTCATTTTACAACACTTGGCAGAGGGAGACACAAAGAAATCATCAGCTCTGGATGAGATCATCAAGTAAAATTCAGTCCTGTGCTGTTTTACAATCCTTGGTTTGAGATCTCTCTCCCTATTGGTTCACGGATGGCATAAAAATGTCTGCTCTGAAGGATTTTACCTGTCAGGCTGCTGACTAAAGTCCGGCTGGACATTAGTCGGAAGCCTGATGGTAAACAACCACAGAGAAGCAAAATCTGTTCTGAGTCCGAGTGACATACAGGAGAGAGAAGCAATAGAAACCTAGGAAAATAAGGATTTGTTGTGATTTCCCGTGGTCCAGCTAGGGTCACCTGTTCCTGTTTGCAGTGCAGGAAATGTGCTTGAGTCTCTGAAGCCAGCGCTTCAGCATTAATATCTGTGATTTCTGAAATACTGTGAATTCTGCATTTTCTATAAGCAAAATTTACTTTTGTGGGCAAAACATGAGAACAGCCAGGATGTACTGATCTTATGTGCCACGGGATGCCCGAATAACATAATTGCAATATCAAGACATATCCTCAAGTACCTGAGACTCTCAACATTTCAAGGGTGGACCCCACAACTTGTGTGTGTATGGACTCTTACATGGCGTTTTTGAATGTGATACCAGTTAGCTGCAATCGGCAGCACAGAATCAAAATCAGCCATCAGCTGGCAGAAATAGGAAATTTCAGGTAGATAGGCAAGGTACAGACCGAAAGAACCAGATGTACAATCGTATTCTAGTTACCTGCGATGTTTTCCATTTGTGATAATTGGATTCTTGTCCTAGGTAAACTACATTTTTTCCTTTCACCCACTTTCACTTTCATTTTCTCTGCTGGACCACACAGTTAGATGGGAGGGTGAAACGAGTCAGCTGCTCCGATGGCGATCTCCAAGGTAACCACAGGATTTGTTCCTATTGGTTGAATTGAGATCATTTTCCTCATTGTTCCGGAAACAATTTGAATGCACACACTCCTTCAGTCACAGACAAAAAGAGCTAATTATATTTTAAGCATAGCAGCTCTTTTCTAGTGCGAATCTGGTTATATGCCATCTCTCAGCTGCTCATGTTTATACCAGAAACCCGAATGTACATTGACCCTGACATAGGAGAATGCTATTGACTTCTATATGAGACTAAGACCAGGGAAATTAGCAAAGTCAGGTACTGGTTTATACCCAGTATTACAGCTTTGAGTCCCCTGCTCTGGTCTCCTGTAGAGCAAAATGAATCCTGCTTTGGAAACTTCGGCTACTCTTTAAAATTTTGGAACTACTGGCTCAGTCTTGAAACACTGCAATTTCTGCAAGGAAATAATTCACTTCAGGTTTTAGCATCTCACAAAGTAAAGGGGAGTCATGAGCTTTCCTCTTTTCTCTGAGATCCTCTGTGAAAATGATTATGACATTTTAGGTTTCCTTTCAATGAAAACTTAGAGTCATTAAAAACATTAAGCGGTAACACATGAAGGTACAACCCTACCTAGCACTAAAAACTCTCGTGGTACAATAAGTTATAAAAGAGGAAAGATACTTGTTATCTTTCTATTGACTTTTAGGTTCTCGAAGGCGCAACTTTTTTGTCCTTGGTGCTGTATACTTTGGCATATAAAAACTCTTGTACATAATTCTTCTCATTTGTATGCCCTTTTCTATTTAGGAAACCAGACAGCATGAGCTTTGTTGGAAATGAACTATTATTGAACATGGCAGCAAGGAATTACATACTACTCTTCAAAATAATTAACACAATAGAATTCTTTGTTATTGTGTGTTTTGTCATCATGTGCTTTGAACAGTGCACTACTTATCTTGTATCTTCCATCTCAAACTCTGAATTCCTGCGTTTGCTAGTAATGGTGATACTGGAAATCACTGGTACTTTGGAATTGACAGCCTCCATTTGAATCTGTTGCAATATTTCTGACATCTTTTCAATATAAATGTATGTAGCATTCAAGTAGGTTTTATAGACATGAAACATCATAACATAGTACCACAAAGTCTCTTAATTTTATTGAAAGATCTTCTCTACACATAGTTCTGTTATTTTCCAATTAGTGGCAATGGAACATTTCTGATGTGGGTCAAGAGATGCTCAGATATATAAAGAAATCAATATATCATTTGGACTCAGGGTTTTTTATTTATGTCTGGAAGAATAAAAGCAATTATTTTTATGTAAGTCTGTCATCACTTTTTATTAGTTTCCCGTACATAAAGCCAGTATGTGTTATGCCTTCCATCACATAATCTCAATAACAATATTTACTTGAATTTTCCCCTGACTTTTGGCCACTATACAAAAATATATCTGAACACATCACTTTTTCTCTTTTCAGTCATGGAGCTAATGAGAGTGAAGATTTTCTATCATTCTAACCTGAGGATTTACCTGCAATTAGAGCACAAGTAGTCAAACCCATTTAAATTATAATATTAGCAGATGGATTCCCATTATATGATGATGAAAGTATGCAGGAACTTCTAAAACAGGTTCGTTTCATTATATTGGCAGTTATATGCATATTTTTCATATGGTCTGTGAATTTTAAGTTTTGCTCTTAAAGACATGACTTTGGATATTAAACAAATGAAATAATGCACTAGTTAGACCTCAGTGAGAAAAAACTGATATCCCTTCATAGTATATAAAGCTCAGTTTAACAATAGATCTCATAATATACTATGAAGCATCTCAATTACTTTCAAATATTCATATAACCTTACATATGTGTACTGTATGAGATTGAATAGGCATAATTATTTTTATACATACATATGTATGCATGTGTATACGTTCATAATGCAGTTTACATTTTTTACATTACTACTGCATTTGTGGTATTTCACACTCCTTCTCCCTCCTTTAAAATAATATCTATACAAAAAAGTCAAATAAATCCAACTCCATAATAAAATTATATTTTATTGTCAGATACAATTGTTAATTTAATATTCCACACAGTATACACACTAATATGATTTTATATATCTAATTTTGCATTGACCTTTCCTAAAACAAAATCATATCAATGTTACTGTACATATTTCTTATGATTTGCAAGTAAATCTGTAAAACTGTAAATACCTAGTCTTCAAACCTTTCAAAAATATTGAGCAGGAGGATATATTATCTGAGTAAACAGCAAGGGCATAACAAATAATTTTTAAAACTATAGAATATAAGGAGACTGTGGGTTGCAGGAACAGGCACACTAGTATTTTCTGCAACATTTATGCATCTATCTTTACCTTACGGGCATTAAATATTTCACAGATGTGGCTGTAAGAACAGGCTTACTTCATCTTTTCAAATTTCAGCAGTCCACTTCTTTTCTGTCCTTCTTGCGAACTGTGTACAACATAATGTTTACAGTTGAGACAAAGGCAGTTTCTTGCCTGGTGTCTAACTTTGCCACTTAGAAATCAAATTCCATATGGAGATTCCTTGATGCCCATCAGCTACTCTGTAGTAGATTGGTGATTACAAGAACAGAAATATATCCTGGTCATAAAAATTCTTGTGCCATTAAAATATTTTACATTCTATATTCTTTACATCTCAGATCTATCTACCAAATTTCATCTCTTACTTTCCTAGAAATCAATATAACATGACTGCTATTTATTGTTAGCTGTGATTAACAGTTGTTTGATTTACAATTTTCTGAGAAACTGCCATACTGAACTCCAGAGTTTTGTACAAGTTTTAATCCAATCTTCATTCTGTGTCTGAGATGGAATATACAGGAGATTCATCCATGCTGCTCTTATTACATTATTTGCATGAGGACAATAAGGGAAGAAACCATTTGCCCATTTCTTGACATTATCATCTAATATTCAGAAAAGATAATTTAACATTGGCATTTGCAGAGGACCATATCATATTTAGGGAGTAAGTAGAATACAATGATCTTTTAGAGTGGTTTATGAGTTATAGTCACTATCTTATACTTTTGCTTTTAGGTTTACATTGTACCCTGAAAGCGTCAAGTAGCTGTCTCAGTCAGCAACAAGTCCCTTTGGAAAATGCAATCCTAGAAGACAATTTTAGAATACTCCTTTTCTAAAGCAGGCATGCTCATCTTATACAATTCCCGAACATTAGAGAATTGTGGAATCAGAAAGTATTCTGAGTATTTGTGGCCAGTGAGGTAGGAATAGAGAATTTCATTCCAAGGAGAAAACATATCTCAAATCTGCTAAATATTTGCATCAAACCAGTATTTGATTAATATGTAAGCATATTTTCCTAATTAATTTTCAAAAACTGGATATAAATGCATAATTCTTATAGTATATCTACTGCTCAAAAATCCCAATATGCCTAATGTCAGGACAAATGAAGGAAAACCCTTAGTAGACAGTCTCTCTGTTGTCTTGAACTAGTTGAGAAGGAAATTTAGATTTATTTTTAGGGTAGCAAGCCATGAAGTGCACTCATGTACCAATTGATGGCTTCCAATTAATGGACATAGAACTTTCTTAAATAAGTTCTGTTTTTTTACGAGCGAAAAAATATACTTTATTTAATAGTGATTGTGAAATTTAAAGAGAAATTCTTGTATTTGGAATCTAGTGGACTTCAAAGTAAATATTTTAAAGTAATATTTTGATATAGGAGAGTTTTCTGTTTGTGTTGATTTCATTGGTTAATAAAGAAACTGCCTTGGCCCTTTAATTGGACAGAAAATTAGGTAGGCGGAGTAAACAGAACAGAATGCTGGGTAGAAGGCAGTGAAGCAGACGCTTCAGGCAGTCACCATAGACAGTAACCATGCCTCTCCTCTCCAAGATGGACGCAGGTTAAGATCTCTGCTGGTAAGCGACCACCTCGTGGTGCTACACGGATGACTAAATATGGGTTAATTAGCCAATAAGAGGCTGAAACTAATGGGCCAGGCAGTGTTTAAAAGAACACAGTTTCTGTGTAATTATTTTGGGTTTAAAGCTAGCCGGGTGGAGGGATGCAGCCCCGCCATTCCATCTACAATATTTAGAGTGTAATATATGTTTATTAGTTTCATGTGAGAAACAAAAATATGAAGGCCACTTCTTGCAAACATAAGTATGCAAACACTTATAAGTCTTTAAAACAAGAACACACAAACGTTAAGAATATAAATATTTAAGTGTTCCTGTACAAATCAATCTGGATTTATTTCTTTTTCATTATGACATGGTGGATACCACATTATAACTGTTTCTATTCATAAGAGTGCTTGAAATCTACATTTTTCTCTAGAAACCATTCATATCCTTTACAACTCTCCAATGGACTTATGTATATTATGTATTATTAATAGTTAACTAAATGGAAATTTTTAATTATGTATTAAATTTATAGATAATGCATATTTGTTGTATTATATGTAACATATGTATTTATAATTTGACTGCATAAAAACACACACAGCAGCAGACAGAAACAGGTCATAAAGAATCAGAAGCCAGATGCACTTGGCCACACAGACTCACAATCAGAAATTTCCAGACAGGAATGGAAGCTTCCATGTATATTTCTAGATCGAGGCAAAAGCAGATGCAAGGTCACACAGACATCCTGTCATATTAGCCAGTTTTCTGTGCTGTTAACAGGAGGCAAAACATTGGAAAAAACTACTTTTTATCCTCTGTTCCTATTTCAATTTTCTTCTTCATTTTACAACACTCATGGAGGAGGAAGACACAGATTAATCATCAGCTCTTAATGAGATAATCAAGTAAAATTCAGTCCTGTGGTGCTTTACAATCCTTGGTTTGAGATCTCTCTACTTATTGGTTCATAGATGGCATAAAAATGTCTGCTCTGAAGGATTTTACCAGTCAGGCTGCTGACTAAAGCCGACTGGACTTTAGTCAGCAGCCTGATAGTAAAAAACCACAGAGAAGAAAAAACTGTCCCTCAATTCCAGAGACATCAGGAAAGAGAAGCAATAGAAACCTAGGAAAATTAGGGTTTGTTGTGATTTCCCATGTTGCTACTAAGAGGCACCTGTTTCTGCTTGCAGTGTAGGAAATGTGTTCGAGTCTCTGAAGCCAGTGCTTCAGCCTTAATATCTGTGATTCGTGGATTAGTCTTGAATTCTGCATTTTCTGTAATCAAAATTTACTTCCATGGCCAATACCTGAAATACAAACAGGAAGTACTGATATGTGCCATTGAATGCCCGAGTAAGATAATTACAATACTGGGAGATTATTTCAGGTATATGGGATTCTCAAAAATTCAAGCGGTAGATTCCACAATCAGTGTGTTTGGGGACTATGACATGGCATTTCTGAATATGATAACAGTAAGCTGCAATCGGCAGCACAGGTTCACAATCATTGTCAGCAAGCATAAATGGGAAATTTCAGGTAGATAGGAAGGGTATAGACTTAAAGATGGTATGTATAATCATTTCCTAGTTATCTGCGATGTTTTCCATTTTTGATAATTGGATTCTGGTCCTAGGTAAACGACATTTTTTCCTGACATCCACTTTCACTTTCATTTTGCTGCTGGACCGCACAGTTAGATGGGAGGGAAAAATGTGTCAGAAGCTCTGATGGAGATCTCCAAGGTTACCACAGAATTTGTTCCTATTGGTTGTATTGAGATTATTCTCCTCATTGTTCAGGAAACAATTTGAATGCACACATTCCTTCAGTCACATACACTAGAACTAATTATATTTTAAGCATAGCAGGTCCTTTATAGTGAGTTTCTTGCTATACCAGCTCTCAGCTGCTTATGTTTATACCAGAAACACAAATGTACATTGACAAAGACAAGGCAGACTGCTATTGACTTGTATATGAGACTAAGTCAAGGGAAATTACCAAAGTCAGGTACTGGTTTATTCCCAGTATTAAAGTCACCTGCTATGGTCTCCTGTGAAGCAAATCAATTCTTGGTTAAGAAGCCTCTGCTACTCTTTTAATTTTTGGAACCACTGTCTCATTCTTGAAACACTGCAATATCTATAAGGAAATAATTCACTTCAGGTTTTAGCATCTGACAGAGTAAAGGGGAGTCATGATCTTTCCTCTTTTCTCTGATATTCTGTGTGGTAATTGTTATGACCTTGTAGGTTTCCTTTTCAAGAAAACTTAGAGTCATTGAAAATATTATGCAGTAACACATGAAGGCCCAACCCTACCTTGCACCACCAAAGACTCTCATAGTACAATGAGTTATAGAAGAGGAAACATACTTCTTATTATTTTATTACCTTTTAAGTTCTTACAGACTCAACTTTGTTGTCTTGGTTGGCATAGTTTTGTGTTTTGGCATATAAATATTCTTGTACATAATTTTTTCTTACCTGTATTCCCTTTTCTATTTAGGAAATCAGACAGCATGATCTTTGTTTGAAATCAACTATTTATTGATCATGGCAGCAAGGTATAACATACTACCCTTTAAAATAATTAACACATCAGATTTATTTGTTACTTGTAGTAGGAGGAGCAGGCTGCATCCTGCTGCCTAGCTAGGTTAACCCCTGAAATAATCACACAGAAATTGTATTAGTTAAATTACTGCTTGGTCCATAAGATCAAGCTTCTCATTGGCTAATTCTCACATTTTGATTCAATCCATTTCTAATAATCTGTACATTACCACGAGGTTGTGGCTTACTGGGAAAGATTCAGCATGTGTGACCTTGCCGCATCATGGAGTCTTGGCCCAATCTGCTGCTATTTTCCTCCCAGAATACAGTTCTGTCTTCTCTGCCAATCTAAGTTCTGCCCTATTAGGCAAGCAGTTTCTTTATTGATTAACCAATGAAAGTTACACAAATACAGAAGGACCTTTTATACCAGTTACTGTGTTGTTTTGTGTGCTTTGACAAGTGCATATCTTATCTTGTATCTTACATCTCAGACTCTGAATTCCTATGTCTGCTAGTAATGTTGAGACTGGTACTTTGGCATCAACAGTCTCCATTTGAATCTGTTCCAATATTTCTTCTATCTTTTCAATATAAATGTACATGGCCTTCAAGTAGGTTTTAAAGTCATGAAACATCTTAACATAGTACCACAACTCCTTGTATTATTTTTATAGAAAGAGCTTCCCTGCACATCATTCTGTTATTTTCCAAGTAGTGCCAATGGAACTTCTCTGATGTGGTTCAAGTGATGCTCATATATATGAGTATATCAGTATTTCATTTGGTTTTGTTTTTGTTTTATATTTGACTCTGGAAGAATAAAAGCAATTATTTTTATGTGAGTCTGTTATCATTTTATTATTAGATTCCTAGCCATAAAGTCAGTGTGTGTTATGCCTTTCATCACATAGTTTTAATAACAATATTTATTTGATTTCTCTCTTGTTTTTTTGGCCACTATGACAAAAATGTAACTGAAGAATTCTCACTATTTTCTCTTTTGGGCAAGGAGATAATGAGAGTGAAGAACTTTGGTCATGCTTGATTAAGGATTTACCTGCAATTATAACACAATTAGTCAATCCCATGTAAATTCTAAATGTTAGCAGATGTAATCGCAGAGATATGGAGGTGTTAGGAAAACTTGAGTGAATGCAATAGTCAAGATGTAGAAGGGACAGAGATGAGAACAAAGCAAGAGATAACTTGATTGAGGGAGTCATTATAGGGTTAGCAAAAACTAGGCTCTAGAGAAATTCCCAGGAATCTGCAATGATGGATTCACAGCTAAGACCCTAAGCTATAGATGTGAGGTGTCCCTGATCTTGACTTGCCCTGTAGTAGGCCGGATGCATATCTTAAATATCCCCATAGAACCTTCATCTAGAAACTGATGGAAACAGAGGCAGAGAACCACATGGGAGTACTGGACTGAGTTCCCAAAGTCCAATTAAAGAGTGGGAGGAATGAGAATATGAGAAAAGAGGTCAAGTCTATGATGCATTCAACTCTGAAACAGTATATCTGAGCTAATGGCTGCTCAACAACTCCAGCCAGACTGGAAAGGAACAAGCATAGGACCAAACTAGTCCCTCTGAATGTGGGTAACAGTTGTTTGGAACAGACTGCTGGACCACTGGCAGTGGCAGTAGGATTTATCTCTACTGCAGGTATTGACTTTTTTTTCTCATTTTTTTATTCAAGATTTCCATCTCCTCCCCTTCTCCTCCCCCCTCCCTCCCCTCCCCTCTACCCACACCCCCACTCCACCTCTCTCCAAAGACAAAGAGCCATCAGGGTTCCCTTCACCATGTTCAGTCCAAGGTCCTCCCAGCTCCCCCTAAGTCCGGGAAGGTGAGCAACCAAACTGACAGGCTCACAGTGAGCCCATCCATGCTGTAGAGTTCATGTTCATTGCCATTGTCCTTGGTTTCTCAGTCCTCCTCCACCGTCAGCCACATTCAGAGAGTCCGGTTTGGTCCCCTGTTCCATCAGTCCCACTCTGACTGGACTTGGTGGTCTCCCGTTAGATCTGTCCCACCGTATCAATGGGTAAAAGCACTCCTCGTGGTCCTGGCTTATTTGTAATAGCCAGAACCTGGAAACAACCTAGATGACTTTCAGTGGAAGAATGGATGAAGAAAGTGTGGGATATATACATATTAGAGTACTACTAGGCGGTAAAAAACAATGACATCTTGAATTTTGCGTGCAAATGGATGGAAATAGAAAACACCATCCTGAGCAAGGTAACCCAGGCCCAAAAAGATGAACATGGGATGTACTCACTCATAATTGGTTTCTAGCCATAAATAAAGGACATCGAGCCTATAATTCATAAAAAAATCCTAGAGAAGCTATATAAGAAGGTGAACCCAAAGAAAAACATATAGTTATCCTCCTGGATATTGGAAGTAGACAAGATTGCCGGACAAAAAATGGGAATATGGGGGTGGGGGGGATGGAGGGATGGGGGGATAGGGAGAGAAAAGTGTGAAGTGGAGGATGGGAAGAGCTTGGGGGAATAGGATGGTTGGGATATAGGAAGGGTGGATATGGGAACAAGGAATTATATATCTTAGTTAAGGGAGCCATTCTAGGGTTGGCAGAGACTTGACTCTAGAGGGGTTCCCAGGTGTCCAGGAAGAAGCCCCCAGCTAGTTCCTTGGGCAGCTGAGGAGAGGGTGCCAGAAATGTCCAGATCCTATTGTCATACTCATGAATATCTTGCATATCACCATAGAACCTTCACCTGGCATTGGATGGAGAAAATGACAGAGCCCCACATAGGAGCACCAGACTGAGCTCTCAAGGTCCTGATGAGGAGCAAAAGGAGGGAGATCATGAGCAAGTTATTGACTTTTTGTAATCCTAGTCTGTTTGGATGTATACCTTGCTCAGCCTAGGTATGGTAAGGAGGGCCTTGGAACTTTAACAAAGAAATGTGCCCCTCTCTGCCCCAGACATAAACCATCACCCACATTCTGAGTATCTAGTTTGGTACTTTGCTGTTTCTTTCACTGTCAGGCCAGAGTTGTTAGGTTCCCATTAGCTCTGGTAAGCTGTTTCTGTGTGTATTCCCATTACAGCCTTGATCTCTATGCATGTATTCTCACTCCTCCAGTCTTAAACCGGATTTTGGGAGCTCAGCCCTGTGACTGTCTGTGGATCTCTGCATTTGCTTCCATCAGTAGCTGACTTAAGTGTATTATGAATTATAATTCAAGTAAATGGATATTTTAATTATGTATTGTATTTATATATAATACATATGTATGTATTGTGTGTAATATTTATTTATAATTCCACTGCATAAAACACACACACACACACAAGACAGAATAGATCACATAGAATCAGAAGACAGATGCACTTTGCTGCACAGAGTCACAATCAGGAATCTCCAGACAGGAATGGAGGCTTCCATGCAAACTAGTAGATTCGAGGAAAAAGGAGAAGCAGCGTCGCTCAGACAGCCTGTCTTACTTAGTCAGTTTTGTCTGCTATTAACTAGAGGCAAAACACAGGAAAAATAAATTTTATCCTGAGTTCCCATTTCAATTTTTCTGCTTCTGTTACCACATGGGGAAGAGGGAGACACAGATGAATCATCAGCTCCTGATGACATCATCAAATTAAATGCAGTCCTTGCCTTTCAATCCTTATATGAGATCTCTCTCCTTATTGGTTGGTAGATTGCATAAAAATGTCTGCACTGAGGGATTTTACCAGTCAGGTTTCTGACTAAAGTCCGGCTGGATTTTAGTCAGAATCCTGACGGTAAACAACCACAGAAGAAAATCTGTCTCAGAGAACTACAGGAGAGAGATGCAATCCTAACCTAGGAAAACAAGGGTGTGAGGTGATTCCCATGCTCCTGCTAAGAATCGCCTGTTTCTGTTTACAGTGCAGGAAATGTGCTCGAGTCTCTGAAGCAAACGATTCAGCCTTAATATCTTTGATTCTACGGTTAGTCTTGGATTCAGCATTTCATGTAATGAAGACTTAATTTGGAAGTCAATACCTGACAGCACCCATAGATATACTGATAATATGCGCCACTGGACGCCCCTGTAAAATAATTGCAATGTTGGAAAATGTCTCCAGACACCCAGGAACCTGAAAATTTTTAGTTCCGGTTTCCCAATCAGTGTGTTTATGGACTCTGACACTGCATTTCTGAATGTGATAACAGGAAGCTGCAATCGGCAGCACAGAATCAAAATCAGCCATCAGCAGGCAATAATGGGAAATTTCAGGTAGATAGGCAGGATACAGACCAAAAAGAGTGGGTTGTATGATCATCTCTTAGTTATCTGCAATGTTTTCCTTTTTTGAAAATTGGATTCTGGTCCTGGGTAAGCTACATTTTTTTTCCTGTCATCCACTTTCATTTTCATTTTTTTTCTGCTGGACCACACAGTTAGATGGGAGGGAGAAATGAGCCAGCAGTCGCGATCAAGATCTCCAAGGTTACCACAGTTTTTGCTCCTATTGGTGGAATTGAGATCATTCTTCTCATTATTCCGGGAAGATTTGAATGCAAACACTCCTTCAGTAAGAGACAATGAGAGCTAGTTACGTTTTCAGAATAACGGGTCCTTACTAGTCAGGCTCTGGGTATATGCCATCTCTCAGCTGCTCATGTGAGAGAACCTCACCCGCCTGGGTGCAGGCCCATGAGGGAGAAGCCCCACGACTCAATTAACCAGTCCAGCAGATGTAAGAAGCAAGAGGCTTTATTACAATAGTGGCACCTGGTGTCTCTAGTCTCCAAAGAGGTAAAGCACCCAGAACAGCAATTCCAGCAACTTTTTAAAGGCAAAAATCACAATATTATAATAATGGGTATAAGGAACAAAACAATTGCATACAACATTTAGCATTATGGGTCAGTTTTAGGCCATAGCTATTTGTTACTTCTATTTTCCAGAGATACCATAAAAACCCTAAACCCTGTCCTGGAATGTCCCTAATCCCTATCATGGGTGCTAGTTGCTCTTGGCAGGCTGGTGGTAGGGTACTGTGGACAGGGTGTGACTTTCCTAGCAGGCTGGTGGTGCAGGGTACTATGGTCAGGGTACAAGTGGCAGTCAGGGCTGTTTTGCAAGTTTTGTAGAATTCCATTGCTGATTGCCATCTATCTAGTGCATGTGCTAAAAGCAGCTGCAAGCAGGCTTTTTGAGTTGGGTCTTACACATGTTTAAAACCAAAACCCGAATGTATATAGATGCAGACAATGCAGACTACTATTGCCTTCTTCTGTATGAGACTAAGCCCAAATATTAGCAAAATTAGTTACTGGTTTATTCCCAGTATTATACTTCTGTGTCACCTGCCATGGTCTCCTGTGCAGCAAGTCAATTCCTGCTTCTGAAACCTCTGCTACTCTTTAAACTTGTGGCACCACTGTCTCATCTTGAGTAGTACAATACCTTCAAGAAAATAATTCACTTCAGGTTTTAGCATCTGACAAAGTCAAGGGGACTCATGCCCTTTCCTCTGTGCACTGAGTTCCTTTGTACATATGGATATGACATTGTAGTTTTTATTTTCATTAAAAATTAGAGTCATTAAAAATTATGCAGTAACATATGAAAGCACTATCCTATCTGTCACCAAAGACTCTGAAGGTATAGAAGAGGAAACATACTTCTTTTATATTAGATATTTTTTTAAAAAAATTCACAATCCAAATATCCAAACCCTCTCCTCCTCAGATTCCCTCCACACATCCTCCCACCACACACCCATCTAATCCTAAAATATGGTAAGACGATTTGCTTTATGAAAGGTCCAAGGCCCTCTTTACTACATCTAGGCTGAACAAGGTATACATACAAAAAGAATAGGATAATAAAAAACCAGTACATGCACTAGAGTAAATTTTATTGCCAGTGGCCCCTCAGTTTCCCCCAAATTTCAACCACATTCAGAGGGTTTAGTTTGGTCCTATGCTTGTTTCTACCCAGTCCAGCTAGTGTTGGTGAGCTCCCATTAGGGCAGGTAAACTATTTCATGAACCATTCATGATCTTGACCCCTTTGCTCATTTTCTCATTCCTTCTACTCTTCAAATGGACATTTGGAGCTCAGTACAGTGCTCCAATGTGGGTCTCTATAATATTTTTTCTAAATGAAAACCTCCAACTATTGTTAAATAATCATGGCGTTCTTAGATACCAGAAGAAATTGGGTATGCTCAGAATGGATTTAAAATAACATTTCATAATTATTTTTATGTGAAAACACATATGTTAGAAATATATTCTATAACTCACGCATTTATTCATTGCATTTATCAAATCTGACAAGGTCTTTTAGAAAATACCAGCAACAAGTTTCAGTGAGCATCCCAGAATCACATCAGATATCTGAAGCCAGAATTGAGTCTTTCATGTTGATATCCCAGATATATCCAAATATTAAATATTTTGTCACTAGTACTTAACATGAGTTTTTTTTCTTTCACTAAGTGGTCACAGTGTCAGTAGTAAAGATTTTATCTTCTAGTCCACTTTTAATTTGGTTGATAGTGCTACAAAACATATTTAAAAATGTACGAGAAATAAATGATCAGCTATGATTGAACTCTCTCAGATTACCACAAGATTTATCTCCATTGTTGGAATAGAGATTGCCTTCCTTGGTGCGTCTTATTTCATGCTCAATTTGAATGCACAAACTTCTTCAATCAGAAAACAGGAATGCTTATCAAACTGTTAGCAGTGCTGGTTCTTAGAAGTGAGGCTCTATCTATAAGCCAGGTCTAAGTTGGACCTGGGTATAACCAAAACCTACTGTTTATTTATCTAGACAAGGCAGGCTGCTCCTGGCATGTACAGGAGTCAGAGTCCATGGAAATTAGAAAAATCAGAAAGTACATTCACAGTAACTATTCCAACTGTTTTGAAAATTTTGGAGTATGTATTCTATTATCTACCCTATCTCGGTGCTTACAAAGTTTTGTGCCAAAAATACCTTCTATATTAACTTGTATTACAAAATATCTTCTCAGTCCTGAAATTATTTTCTCTATTAAACATGGTAGTGTTTCATATCTCTCAAGCTTTTTAAACATTACATCACCCTTACGAAATTTTTTTGTAGCAAGGTAATATGTAAAATCATAACAATCTAGTCTTCAAACATATTAATGTACTGAGCAGGAGAATATATTACTTGAGTAAACAGCAAGTTCAAAAAAAATTATTTAAAACTATAGAATTTAGGAGATTGTGGCTTGTGAGAACAGACACACTAGTTTCTTCTGCAATACTTAGGCGTCTGTCTTTAGCTTACTGGACTAAAATATATCTCAGATGATGCTAAAAGACATTAAATTGAAGGACAGGCCTATTTCATCTTGACAAATTTCAGTAACCCATATCTTTTGTGTCCTTTTTGTCAAATGTGGACAGCATACTCTCTGTAGATGAAACAAGGGCAGCTTCTTGCCTGGTGTCTAACTTTGCCACGTTGAAATCACACTCCATTTGGAGATTCATTGAAGGCCATTAGCTTCTCTGTAGTAGATTGATGCTTGCAGGAGCAGTTGTATATAACTCTCATAATGAATCTTGTGCTATTAAAATATCTAACATTCTACATTCTTTAGACCTCTGATGTGTTTGAAAATTACCTCTCTAGGAAAATTCATCACTGATTTTCTTAGAAAACATATCTGACATTATTGCAATTTTTATTGTTAGCAGTGATTAACTACTACCTATAATTGTTGGTTTTTCTAAACAGTTTGTAATAGTAGCTTTCATGGTTTAGCATTTTGTGTTACATTTTACAATAAGTGCATGGAAAAAAATAACCCAAAGAAGAATAGAAATTTATGTACGGAATGTTGCAAAAATAATATGGAATCTCTAGCAATAAACCACAATTCATAGCAATGTAAAATATTTCTGATGAGTATCTCTACTTAGTTTAAACTAAGACTAAATAATCTAAGCTTTTAATGCTCTCATTCCTATATCATCAACTCCATCATAAATTCTATTGAAACAGACAAACTGAGCAATCAATCCACAGTAGTCACAGTGATAGAAATTTTGAATTTCCTTAGGTACAGGAATAAGAATCAGTTAATGTTTGAATATTATACATCAACCATTAGACATATGTGGGAGGAGTCACATCAAAGACAGATGCCTTCACTAGAGCCAACCGCATGGACTGGTTTGTGTAAGAGAAGGAAATGTGAGGAGAAATATTTGCAATGCCTGGGTCACTGGGGATTATAGTATACAATAAGCAGAAAAGACCCTAATACTTTCTGGATCTTTAGAATGCCTTGGAGAATATATGGTTTTGCTGAGATTTCTTTGACCAGTATATTTATGCAATTGGGAATATTTTGGAAGATCTAATTGACTAATTATTATGTAAAACAGTCGATAACAGAACATGCTATGTTTTATGAGGTAAGAGAGAGTATAAGAAAAGAAAGTGGTGAAAATGAGTTACTAGAAAGCAATGGTGGCAAGATTTGAGTGGAGCCTCAGTCATTCCAGGGAAATTTTTAAAGAAAGACATCTTTTGTGTTAATGCTATTGTACCAGGATTTTAAGACTTCCAGAAAGTATTAGGAATAATTTAGAAAGCATTCTAGAAGAAGACAAGCTTATACCTTTGGTGGGCAAAACCCATTTTACCTTTTCACTATGCTGCCCATTTTATCATGAACAGCCTAGCAATCCTTATTCCATTATGTTAAACAACCAAGAGACAAGGAAATAAAGCTTTAAACATGTAGGACTAATGTAAAAAAAAGAGGTAGATTTCAAGAATGTGAGACCTAACCCCTAGTTTGGATTGAGATACAATCTGACATCTGTCAGAATGGCTAAAATCAAAAACACCAATGATAGCCTTTGCTGGAGATGATGTGGTGTAAGGGGTACACTCATCCATTGCTGGTGGGAATGCAAACTCGTGCAACCACTTTGGAAATTAGTGTGGCGGTTTCTCAGGAAATTTAGGATCAACCTACCAAAGGATCCAGCAATACCACTCTTGGGAATATACCCAAGAGATGCCCTATCATACTACAAAAACATTTTTTCAACTATGTTCATAACAGCATTATTTGTAATAGTCAGAACCTGGAAACAACCTAGATGCCCCTCAATAGACGAATGGATAAATAAAGTGTGGAATATATACACATTAGAGTACTACTCAGCGGTAAAAAAAAACAATGACATCTTGAATTTTCCATGCAAATGGATGTAAACAGAAAACACTATCCTGAGTGAGGTAGCCCAGACCCAAAAAGATGAATGTGGTATGTAATCACTCATAAGTGGATTCAAGCCATAAATAAAGGACATTGAGTCTATAATTAGTGATCTACAGAAGCTAAATAAGAAGGTGAACCCAAATAAATCTTGTAGTTATCCTCCTGGATATTGGAAGGAGACAAGATTGCCAGTCAAAAATTGGATTGAGTATTTTAAAGCTAGAGAAAATAGTAGTACTTTTATAGCTCATTCAGGTAGACATGTTTATGGCATAGCTGTAGGCATTCTCAACATTACCCTGTAATAGGATAACTATTATGTCTAAGATTAACAGAATTCAAAATCTATAAAACAGACTTGAGGTAAGTTGAGTGATCTAAGCCTGGTGTGCAAATGTAGTTAAATCAAGAGGATAGAGGCAGGATCCAAATCTCTCAACTCATGCATTGGTGGATGAAATAAGGAGTTCCAATGATGAGATCTAAGTGATTGAATTTGTTAGACTCGGGGAAAATTAATGTGAATTTTTCACATCCAAAACATTTAGTTCATTTTATTTTTCATTTGTATATACAGCTTATATGTCTCAAATAATAAATAGTACTAATACATATGAACTACACATCCTCCACAAGACCATGCCTATATATATATTACTTAGTGTATCATTAATTTTGGATATTTTGACACTTTCTCAGAACAGGTGACAATGAAATTCACAAATCTTCACCTTCTTTTGTATCATTACAGATTTATTTTTAAAGTTTTATAAAATTTTATTTTATGTGCATTGTTGTTTTACCATGGGTGGCCTTCCCTTCATATCACTGACATGTTTCCAAACTAGTGCCAGAAGTAACATTTATGATGAGTGTCAGGATATGCACAGATATATAGGCATATGAATATATCATTAGCAATCAGTTTACTTTTATATGATTTTTCAGAAATAAGAAAACTTTCTGTATAATTGTCATCATTTTAGTCTCTGTCCAGTCCTAAAGAAGTGTGGGGTATCCTTCCTGGCGGTTGTGGCTCATGCATTTAATTCCAGCACTTGGAAGGCAAAGGCAGGTGGATCTCTGTGAGTTTAAGGCCAGCCTGGCCTACAAGAGCTAGTTCAAGGACAGGCTCAAGAAAGCACAGAGTAACCCTGTCTCAAAAAACCAAAAAAGAGAAAGAAAGAAAGAAAGAAAGAAAGAAAGAAAGAAAGAAAGAAAGAAAGAAAGAAAGAAGGAAGGAAGGAAAGAAAGAAGGAAGATTGGAAAGAAAGAAAGAAAGGAAGGAAGGAAGGAAGGAAGGAAGGAAGGAAGAAAAGTGTGTGGTATCCTTTAAAAATACTGCTCTTAATCATAATCCTCATAATTACTTAATTTCTCGAATGGTTTTAGAGCCACATTGACCAAAAGATATCTGAAGATTTTTTATGATTTTCACTTTTATGCCACATATCACATAAGAGTGGGGAATTTTTTCTGCTAATTTAAGCCACTATCATGTAGACTCAATTTTAGTCATGTCTCAAGTAGTCCATTCCTGTGAAATTTCTAATAGCAATGGAGGTATTTCTATTCTATGGGAAATAGGTTTGTAGGAACTTTAAAGATAGATGTTTTGCATCATAGTGGATATGGGAAAAGGGAAGAAGATATCTTAATTAAGGGAGCCATTTTAGGGTTGGCTCTAGAGTGGTTCCCAGGTGTCCAAGAGGATGTCTCCAACTAGGTCCTTGGGCAGTAGAGGAGAGGATGCCTGAACTGGCATTGTCCCATAGCCACACTGATAAAAATCTAGAATATCACCATAGAACTTTTGTCCAGCAATGGATGGAGACAGAGACAGAGACCAACATTGGAGCACTGGACTAAGCTCCCAAGGTCCAGTTGAAGAGCAGAAGAAGGGAGAAGATGAGCATAAATTTAGCACCATGAGGGGTACATCTGCCCACTGAGACAGTGTGGCTGGGCTCAGGGGAACTCACCAAGGACAGCTGGACTGGGATTGAAAGAGCATGTGATCAAACTGGACTCTCTGAATGTGGCTGACTGAGAAGCCAATGATAATGACACTGGGTTTTGATTCTACTGCATGTACTGGTTTTTTGGGATCCTAGTCTGTTTGGATGCACACCTTCCTCGGCCTGGATGGAGGGGGAGGGCCTTGGACTTCCCACAGGGCAGGGTACCTTGCCTGTGGTACCTGGAGGGGGAAGGAGGAGTGGGGGAGCAGGAGGGAAATAAGAGAAGGGAAGGAGGTGGAAATTTTGAATGGTATTATTTATAAAGCAATAAAAAATCTAAAAAGGAGACATGTGTGACAGTACTGGAAGGTGCTCACTGAAGGAGGACATGATACTCTTAAACATGGTCGGTTTAAGGTCATGTATCCCATCCCATGCTTTTTTAAGTAAAATGAGAGAGGGCTGGTGGTGAGAAAAAAAAAACCCACTGACTGACTGTATCCATCATGGTACCTAAAATGTAAGTTGACAAGGTCTGAGCAGAGAAACACACTTAAGATTGCACTAATGCTACTTGGAGAGGATAGGGGCATGTCAGGAGAATACAAACGCCCTAGAAATAACTGTACATCCCTGCTCATGTCCATGCCATTAGTTGCTCCCTTTATGTTGACCTATGTTTTTATCAATCTGAGGTTAAATAAACCATACCTCTTGTAAGTGGAAGTCTCCCAACTACTAGATCACAGCTGTGATAAAAATTACTAGTATAGTGGCTGGAGACAAGAATGTAAGAGGAAAAAATTCAAAAATTACTATGGATTTGCCAAGCCTTGATTGGGCCTTTGCATGTGCTCACATGGAATTCATATGAGGTAAGCTAGATATCAGTCAATAGCAGGGCGCCACCTAAGACTGGGATTTGTTGTTGTCCTTCAGAGAAGCAGTTGCGTGCTGCAGGTTGAGCAGTTGAATTCAGTTGTTTCTCTTAGATTTGGACTTTTCAAAATCCTGAGGATCCTTATAGAGTGAGTATATTTCCCAGGCTTTCAGTTTGGTCTTTTGTCATTTGGTATCTATTTATTTCTTTATTTACATCATTGGTTTGGATTTTGATTTAGTCTTTACGTAGTTTTTCCTCATTTCACCCCATTTTCCTTTTATCAACTTCTTTTGTCATTTTTGCCTTTGTTCATGTGTGATTTACATAATTAGTGGTACATGCTAACTGTATAAGATGAGGAATTTGATCATGACTTCCCGTATCTGCCTGTATTGTATTTTGATCATATTTACCTGCTCTATTTCACTTACCCACCCTCTGAATATTACAAGGACTTCTAAATGGAGAAAGGTTCTTCCCCATGCTTCTTCATGACCCCTAGAAAACAAAATGTGACGCTTGTGTTTCTGAAACTGAAATATTTGAAGTGACACTTTCTCTAGTTCCAAGCTTTTCCTGAAAAGGCATTTCATTCATTTGATGTCTGATTATTGGACTTACCTATAATGTTGCATGTACACTATGCTGTGAGTCAGTTTGTGTGTGTGGATGAATCCTAATGTTCCTGGTGAATTCATCTTGAACATAAAGTATGTTCTCTTTAATGTGGTGTTGAATTTGGTGTGAGCTACTTCTCATTATATATCATCAAGGATTTTCTAATCTGTGCTATTCAAGGACATTGCCTGATACTGTCTCTTTTTAAGTTTTATGTACTTGGTTTGAGAAAAACGATAATGCATCTTTTATAAAAAACTTAAAATATTACTTCCTTCAGGTTGATAGGCTACTGAAATATTTGGAGAACATTGCTATTAGATGTTGAGATTGTAAAATTCATCAGTTAATTGCCTTGGTCACTTGATACTCAATAATCTCTAAGTGTTTTGTCTAGTTTTATTTCCTAGACTAAATTTCCTTTTGATTTATTATTTTACTCCTTTTTGGATGTATTATTTTAAGCAGGAAAGAGAGGGAGTGGCCAGAGGTTATAGAAGGGAAGTGTTGCTAGGACAGATTTTCCCAAGAGACAAAATGTTGTTAGTAATCATTGACACTCAATGGGTGTCTGAAGTTTTATTCCCACCAGACAAAAATGTCTCCATGAATTTCAAGGTTTGTATGAGAAAGGGAGTTACTGCAATACCAGGGAGCAGGCTTGGTTAATATGAGACCTAAGGTACATGACAGAGGATGATATCTGGAATTTAGGCTACTTGAAGAGCTCATTTATAATATTCAGGGGTGGGTGGGAGAGATATGTTCAATGTGTGACTGTGGCAGCAATGACTCTATCTTGACTCCTGGGAAGGTAAAGGGTTGGTTGGGGATGGATAGCAGCCCTCTCTGCTAAGAGCATTTGTCCTTTGAGGCAAGAATGTAAAAAAAAAAAAAAACAAAAAAAAAACAAACAAACAAAAAAAAAAAAAACAAAACAACAAAAAAAAAAAAAACCTCTGTATGTTGTTCTTGATATTAGCCAATAAAAGGCACTTCCTGTACTGGTTTTGTTTGTACTTCAGAGAAGTGGTTGGTTGGTGGGAGAGCAGTTGGACTCCATTGTTTCTCATATTCTTGGTCTTTTCCCCAACCTGTTGTAACTGGACATAGTGAGTTTGTCTCCCAATTTTCAGTTTGGGCTTTCAGTATTTGGCATTTATTTATATATTTACATTATTGGTTTGGGTTTTAATTTGTTCTATAAGTCCTTTTTTCTTCATTTCAACTTGTTTTTCTTTTATCAACTTCTTTTCTTGTTGATTTTGGTCTGTGTTCTTCTGGGTTTTTTTTTTGTTTTTTTTAAACAAATTTAGTGATACATATGAACTGTAAAGGATGAGGAATTTGATAGTGATTTAATATCTGTCTGTGCTCTATTTTAATCATGCTTATCTGCTATATTTCACTTCCCCACCCATTGAATTTGACAAGTGCTTCCCATTATACAAAGGCTCACCCCCTGCCTGCTCATGTTATTTGGGAAACAAAATCTATGGGAAACTTTTGTTTGTAGAATTGACTTGTTGTGGAATTGATATATTTGCAATAACTTTCTCTAGTTCCAAGCTTTGTTCTGAACAAGGCATTTCATTCCATTGATGTCTGATTACAGGACTTTGTGTGCTTGCCTGGCTCCCAGCCTCTTGGCTAGCTTATGCCCTGAAATAACAACACACAAACTGTATTCATTTAAACACTGCCTGGCCCATTAATTTCAGCCTCTTACTCACATCTTGCCTAGCCTATATCTAATAATCTGTGTAACACCACGAGTGGTGTCTTACCGGGAAAGATTCAGCATGTCTGACCTGGTGACTGGCTTCATGTTGACTGGCTTAGAGAGAAGAGAGGCATGGCATCTGTCTGAGCCATCTACCTCACTTCCTTCTTCCTGTTCTGTCTACTCCACCCACCTAAGGCCTGGCCTATTAAATGGACCAAGGCAGTTTCTATATTAATGAATGAAATTAACACAAACAGAAGACTCACCCACATCAGAGTCTCATGTACATGACTATGTGTCAGGTCCTCCTCAGAAACACCTCCGCTAGAGGAAAACTTTAAATACACATACATGGCAAGGTGTCCTGTCATGCTAAGAGTCTCCTCCCCTATAGCCAATTACACCCATATACATAAGGATGGTGTAAGCTAGCAGGCACCTACCTTATATGTAAACTCTTCTCTCTCTCTCTCTCTCTCTCTCTCTCTCTCACACACACACACACACACACACACACTCTTCTCTCGCACGCACACACACAAACACACACACACAAAGAAAGACAGATTTAGAGAGAGAGAGAAGTGGCGAGAAAAAGTTAAGAGGGGAGGAGAGAAACAGTAATAGAAGCAAAACTAGGGCTCAAGTCCTCGATGGTGTCCCCACACTTACCTCAAAAGTCCTACCCACATACATGCATAGGTTTTTGGTCCTGATAGTAATGCTGACGTCTAGAGTCAATGACAGAACACAGGACGGGTGTCACGTCACACCAGCTGTTCCTTCTGTCACAGCCTTTGCTCCACCTGCACATTGGTCTTAGATCATGCTAGATGTACACTACCTTACAACCAAAATTCAGACACACAAACACAATGCAGGCACACATGTGTGCTTGGCTATGTACCATATTGTCCCTCCTGTTCCCTCAGGAACAGATGAAGCCTCACCAATACACTCATGGCTATACCTCAAGTCCTTCTAGACCCTCCAGTCAAATCCACACACTCAACTTTTCATTTAGACTTTCTATGTATCCACTCCTCCATAGCCAAATCCCCATACACACACACACACACACACACACACACACACTCACACAGAGACACACACACACATGCACACACCCATGCACACACCATTATGTCTAAGTGTCATTGCTAGAAAACTCTCCCTTGGAGTGCCACACCTAGGTATGCCCCATACAGCCAATGGCTTTCATACATGCCTAGGTCTCATGTCCACCTCATTTATTCCTCATGTAAAGCAAATCTCCAAACATGCATGGAAGACTAGGAGTCACATCATGCTAGGTGTCTCTGCCCCTACATCCACTGTCACAGATACACATAGGCTGTGATGGCTGTTCCTCAACTTGTATTCAAAACCAACTCTCTCTACCTTCTCTCTCTCTTCTCCTCTCTCCTCCCCCACTCTCTCTCTCTCTCACACTAGGACCCTGGTCCCTTCGTTAATTCTATACCATATACCCAAGGGCAAACACCTCTTACACCTAAAATCCTGCTAGGTAACACACACCTTCTAGCCACACCATCTCATACATAAACAAGTAAATGTCTCGTTCTTCTAGACATTGCCTCCCCACAGCAAAGCCTCTAATGCACAAACAGAGCTATGTTTCAACTCCTGCTGATTATGATCTTCCCTACAGCCAAAGCTACACATGGAAAGATAGATGTCAGTTCCTGTTGGCCTCCTTCCTTCACCGCTGTTCCTTCATGTTTTATTCTCACCTTAGAAGTTTGGGAGATAGAAACAACAGATCGAGAAGGTTCCTGCCATAAGTCTCTTGGGATCTAGGATCTGTCACTTGATAGCTTTTCCACAGACATCCATTTACACAGAAAGATGGCTTTAAAACAAAAAGGGTTAATGTGTGCTGAGGATCTGAAGCTGAGCTTGGGGTTTTGCAGCTGCTGGCAGGTTACAGGACCCATTTCATGGTAATGACTAATACGGGAGATCTAGGCCCATCTCCATCCCTGTAAGTTGTCTTGAATTGTGTAAGAAAGCGAACTGGGACAGCCATGAGGAGCGAGCCGGTAACCATCTGTCCCCTGCTCTTGAGTGAGTTCCTACCCTAACTTCCCTAATGATGGACTTTAAGCAGGACACGAGAGCCAAATAAAACCTTCCCCACCAGTGGGTTTTGTCGTGATTTCTATCAGCAATAGATAGTACTATAGTGGTATATCATTTGTGTTTTAATAAATAAAGCTTACCTGAAGATTATTGGCAAAGCAGCCACAGTCGTCAGCCATATAAGCCATGCAGTGATGGCACACACCTTTAGTCTCAGGTGTCGGTAGGATCTGTGTGATGTCAAGACCATCGGGTCTAAAAATGATTGAATTTATCTAAAAGAGAAAGAGGTCATCCCAGCACTTGGGATCACACACCTTTAATCCCAGTACTAGGGAGGTGGGGACAGAAGCCGTGTGGATGGGAAAAGAATATAAAGGGGAAGAGACCAGAACTCAGTGGAGCGTGGAGTCTGAGGCTGGTGGAGAGCATTGCAGGATCCCCCTTTGTTTGTCTGACCCTTGGTAGAGGTAAGATCTCTAGTGGTTTGCCCACTTTGTTTCTGGACTTGGATGATGAGAGCAACAACCAGCAAGCAGGAGCCACACAGAGCCCAGGAGACTCTCACCTGAGCATCCAACACTGCATATAGGCCTGCCAGTTCTGCACCGTCAACTGTTCCCTGTCTTCCTGCCAGAGGATGCAGAGGACCATGCAGTACAACCAAGGCTGGGAAGGGAAACTAGTGGTGGATGCCTCATCTTCAGACAGCTTTTTGCCCTCTTCTGGAACCATGCCAAGTGCTGCCAAAAGAAGAAATGCTCGGAGCTATTATTCCTCAACATCAGCCAAAATCTCCTATTGCCACAGCTGCGGCACTGTCTCCAACAGGCTCAACGCTGCGCAGGAGGATGGTCAGCAGTCAAGGGACTGGTGTGGCAGGACAGCAGCAAGGCCTGCCGTCCCCAACTCCTGCTATTCCAAACACTCCCACTGGACAACAGTCAGTCACCCCACAGACACTCCAGCCCCCACCTACCTTTCACCCTCAGCTCACTCCACCCAACACCATGCCACCCTACTTGCCCAGGAGTCTATACCAGCCCTGTGTCCCAGGGTAAGACAGTAGGTCAAGGGACCATACCAACCCCACCTCAGAGTGCTCAGCCCTCCCTTCAGGGTGTCCACCTCATCACAGGGCTTCCACCTCATCGTTCATACATGCATGGGCAGCCCATTTACATTGGGCCTCATGATCTGAGTTGATGAGGACGACTGACCAGGTCTCTCCCTTATGTTTTCATTATAGGGACCTCGTAAACTGGCTATGATGGCCCCTGCCTGAAATTTTAGCACCTGGAGACAGAGGCAATGTATCAGAAGTTCAAGGTCGTTCTTGACTACATGATGAGTTCAAGGCCATCCTTGACTATACTAGACTCCAGGTCTTACAGAGGAGAAGCGCCAAAGCCACGACCCTTCCTTTTCTTTGCTTTTTCTTTTAGTTTATGGATGCTCTGGTCCCCATCCTCACCCATGGTGAGATCCTCACCCCCGGCCTTGTGAAGATCCAGCACATCTGTCATCTTCCTTCTCTCAAGCTCTACCTGCAGCCGTAGAAATGAAAAACAGTCAGTAAACAAAGGCTAAAAAGGAGAAATAAAAGCATTATTTTAACATAAGATGTGTTTGCAGGAAACAATGTGACCTGATGGACCACAGTACAGCTTCTACAGGATTCTTTTATTTCTGTTTTTGTTTGTTTTTCCCAAAGATTTTCTTTGAAAGACTGTTTTGGGTGAAAAGTTGCAAAGACAGAAAATGGATTTGAGATGACCAGGAGATAAGTGGTATCTCAAGGCTTGATATAGTATCCATGAAGAATACAAGTTTAAAAAAAAAGAAAAGAATGTTAGCATTCACCAAAGACAACCTTGTATCAGATCAACTCACCCAGCGGACACAGCACCTGTTTCTGGGCTAGGTCTGAGCAAGCATTCAAACATGCTTTCTGGCCCCTGAGCAAGCTGGCTGTGCACTCAGGTTGGTTTCCATTGGGTTGGGGATGGATGAGCTATAAGCACTAGTTTAACAGGGCTGGAGCTGTGAGTTTTTAGAGTGCTTCCTTGGAAGCTAAGGCCCTGGGTTTGTCCCTCCAGTCATTATTTCTCTCCTTTTCTTTATGAGGCCCTATAGTTAGAAAGAGAGCAGACCGTGGTGGTGCTTGTCCTTAGCACTTGGGAGAGAGACTGGCATATCTCTTGATATGGCCTTCATGGAGGGTTCTAGGCTAGTCCAGGCATACATAGTAAGACCTTGTCTTAAAAGTTTTAAAAGTTAAGAAACAAGAGAAGGAATGCCTAGGGACATGGCTAAAAAAGAAAAATTGTGGCTAGCCTGGGCTACAGCTACATAGATGCCCTGCCTTGCTGCTGCAAGTGCAGCCTGGATGGCCAAGACTGGCGGGGAGTGCCGGGATTGACACATGGAGGCTTCTTTTCAGGTTGAAGAACAGCAACCTTTATTTTGCCCAGAAACCTTTTATACCTCTACTCCTTCTGTGGAGACCCACTGGCTAGAAAAAACACAAACATCCTTGTCAATTACAGACCACAAGGAAGTTCCGCTGTCAGTAAGGGGGCATGAGGGCAGCTGGATCACAACACTGCCTAAAGAATAAAAATTATTGTGCCTGCAAGATGGCACAACAGATCGAGGTCTAATAGATAGAGCTCAATCTCGGATCCCAAAATGTTGCAGTAAACAACTACTTCCCAAAAGTCATCCCCTGACTTTATTGTATAGGTATGTATGTATGTATGTATGTGTGTATGTGGTAGAATGCAGGCACATACATGACACACTGCACATCTGGAAGTCAAAGAATAACTTTTAGAGTTTAAAAGATCAAACTCCGGTCATCTGACTTGTCCTGAAAGCCTTTTTTTTATGTTCCCTCCTTTGTTTTCTTTCACCAAGGTTTTTATTATTATTTTATTGTTAATAGTATTATGAGAGCAGGATGTCACTTTGTAGCCCTCGCTGGTCTGTAACTTGGTATGTAAACCAGGCTGAAACTCCTGAAGCTCCTCCTGCCTCTGCCTCTCATGTGCTGAGACCAAGGCAAGCACCACCATGCCGACGTGTTTGTTGTTTATATATAATTTCTGTGTTTGTGTAATTGTAATTGTGTGTTCCCTGTGTCCTGGTGACTGCAGAGGTCAGATGGGAGTGTTGTAGCCTCTGAAGATGGAGTTCCAGGCAGTTGTGAACTGTCTGATATGAGAACTGAACTTGGGTTCTCTAGAAGAGCAACAAGTACTCCTAACCACTGAACCATCTCTCCAAATTCTTATCCCAACCACCTTTTCTTTTTTCGTTTTTTTTTTTATTTATTTATTTTTATTTTTTGAGACAGGGTTTTGCTGTGTAACAGCTTGGGTGTCCTGGAACTCACTCTGCAGACCAGATGGGCTCAAACTCACAAAGATCTATAAGATTCTGCCTCCCAAGTGCTGAGATTACAGGTGTCCACCAGCACAGCCAAGCTAAACGTTCTATTTGTTTGTTTGTTTGTTTATCTGCATTGATGTTGTGACTGTATGTCTGTGAGGGTGTCAGATCCCCTGGAACTGGAGCTACACACAGTTGTGAGTTGCCATGTGGTGCTGAGAATTGAACCCAGGTCCTCTGGAAGATCAGCCAGTGCTCTTAACCACTGAGCCATCTCTCCATTCCTGTCATCTTTTATCTGAATCATTACAGGACTTTTCTATTTATCCCTCCTGCTGTTTCTCTTGACCCACCTTCAGTTTGGTCTACACACAGCAGCCAGACAGTGATCGCTATCTTATTTTTGAGACTCTATCTCCTGTAACCAGGCTATCTGAAACTCATTACATAGCAAAGGGTAAACTAGAACCGCTCATCCTCCTGCCTCTCCCTCTACATGGGTGTTGCAAAACAAATTTTGTTTCTCTGCCAGAATCTCCAGGGTTCTCAACCACTGAGGCAGGAAAATGACTGTGTCACTTCTGTAAGGTTTTGAATGTAACTCAAAGTTGGACACTTTCCTAGCATGTCTGAGGCTCTGTATTCTTGCCCCAGAAGTAAAAGGAAAAAAATCATTTGTGTGGATTAAAGGTGAAAATTCAGTGTTAGCATGATGGTTCAGTAAGTACAACCCTTTCCATGTAAACACAAGAATCTCAGATGATTTCTGTAGACTTGTAAATCTGTCTACAGCACACCCCTGTCAACGCAGTGCTGGGGAGATGGAGAGACAAGCCCTGGGACTGGCTGGCCATACAGTCTCAGCAATTTGTGATCTCCATATTCACTGAGAACCACTGTCCCAAAACAAAACAAACTTCCAGGCCATCCAGGGGTACATAATGAGTCTCTGAAACAACACCCTGTTAAACAAACAGACAGACAGACAGAAAAACAAAAACCCTCACTAAAGTCCAATCCTGTTTGCATAAACTCACAAATGGTCACTTGGCAGAGAATGAGTGTCAGTGGAAGACTCAACCACAAATGGGACAGTGCACAGCCTCTGTCCCCTGGGTCTCAGGGATCCGCACAGAAGAGGAGTTGACAAATTTTTTGTTTTTGTTTTTCTTTTTCAAGATGGGGATGAGTTCCAAACATGCTTGTATTATGCTGATTAAACCTTCCTTATTACAGTCTGGACCTACCTCTCTGGTGGTCTCTCCTGGGGGTCGTAATCTGGGCACAACACAGCCATGTAATCCTGTTTCCAAAAACAAACCAAAAAATGTAATAAAAAAGTAAAGTTGGCATACACAGGACGATGAGAGCAGCACCTCCAGGAGTTTTACACTTTGCTAATGCCATGCCCCTTCTCGTGCACGGCAGAGGTAACTACAACTCCCATAAGTGCCCGGGATACCCAACCCCTCCATATTGGAGGCGGGGCGCGGGGGGGGGGGGGGGGACAAGGAACAGGCTTATTCTATTTCCTACGATGTGATTGTTCCGAGCTCAGGTGCGGTAGCCAATGAGCACACTCTCAGTGAGAGGGTGGGAATATATGACTTTCTGCTACCTGTGACAGTGAGGAAATTGATTTTGGTATCCTGGGGAAATCGCCAGGCACTGAGGTAAGTGGAAAAGGGTTCAGTCCCGCCGGGAAAGGGAACCCCCGAAGACCTCACTGGGCGGACACGTCGTTTTAGCGACCCCTTGGGGGCAGAGTGTTGCAGGGTTGGTAAACTGAGGTAAGGAACTTAATCCCGACCAGAGACCACCCGGGTTCTTTTTTGCTCCTGTTAAGCTGTGGGCTCGGTCCGTGGAAGAAGGTAGGAAGGAAACGCCACCCTATCCAGAGGCAAGGAAACAGGGCTCGAAACTGCGACGCCTCTTCTTTTGTCTTCATGGTTTTGTGGATCTGTGCGGCCCGTCACTTCCACGGTGGAAGTAAAGGGAAATATGTTGACTTTTACTCCACGCTGGGGCGTTCACGGGCCTGTCTGCCAGTTTGGGCACAACCATCTTCATTAGGGAGGGCTTAAAAGAACCTGTTGGTTTCCCCTGGAAGTTGACCCAGCTGCAAAGGGCAAGAGGTTGCCACCAAGTATGTCAGTTTCCAAAGCCTTGTCATGTCTTCCATGGCGGCAGCCGGTTTCTAGCCCAAGTAAAATACATAAAATGTTTTGAATTATTTCAGTCTTGCAGAGTTGCCCTTCATCTTATTTTTCCCTCCAGGTTTATAACGCACGTGACCATAAAATGGAGGAACTAGGCTCTCGCTTGGGTGAGGAGAGCAACAACCAGCAAGCGGAAGCATCCAGACAGAGCCCAGAAGCCTCTCGCCTCCTTAGCATCCAAAGCTGCATACAGTCTCTGGTACATGCCTGCCAGTGCTACAATACCTACTGTTCTCTGCCTTCCTGCCAGAAGATGAAGAGGGTCGTGCAGCACAACAAAGGCTGTAAACGGAAAACCAATGGTGGATGCCCCGTCTGCAAACAGCTTATTGCCCTCTGCTGCTTCCATGCCAAGCACTGCCAGGAGAACAACTGTCAGGTGCTGTTTTGTATCTACATCAAACGACGCTTTGAACTCATCAGCAGCAGCTCCTGCGGGCTCAGCTGCTCTGCAGGAGGATGACCAGCCTGCCACTGTACTGGTGTGGCAGGACACCCACTGGGTCTGCTGTCCCCAACTCCTGAGACTCCAGCCAGCACTCCTGACCAACCGCCAGCCACCCCACAGACACCCTGGACCGAACCCACCTCTCAACCTCAGCCCAGTCCTCCCAACATCATGCCACTCTGTTGGAGCCCACAAGACTCTACAGGAAATGCACAGATTCATAAAGGCAGACCCACAGTGTACACCTTATGGGGTACCTCGTTTTGCAGATCTGCAGGTACATTTGTCTTTTGGAAAAGTTGTTGTCCTATCTGCGGAAGCCCTGTGAGGCTATGATTCCCCCTTCAAAATGGAATTCATTCCCAAACACCTCAGCAGTGTAACTTCTCCACAGGCAAGGGACTGACCTTTGGTTTCCCCACACCAGGAAGCCTAGAGCAATAACATTCACTCTTTGTTCTAATGGTCAAATTTACATAGAGTCAATCCCACACAATTACCTGCTAACAGACCACATAGAAATTTCTGTAGAAGACAGGCACTGAACAGGAAGGCAGCATGCCCTGCCCTGGGTGAAATCCAGGTTCAGGGACCTTTAGTAACTTTACCTGATGGTTTGGAATGTCTGATATTTCCCCTTGGGTGCTGGCTCTTTCCTGGGTGGTGTCTCCTGGAGTGCAGCTTTGTCAGGTTCTACCTGCCCTTTTTAATGATTTTAATTTGCACATTATCATTTTTCTTGCCTATGGAATTTTTCAACTATGTAAAAACTAGAAACCTCATGGAGATCACCCCTTATTCTTGTTGAGATTCTCACTGTTTATTCATGCAAAGGAATAAAGAACATACAGCAATAACTTGCTTGAGTTTTTTTTTTTTTCCCTCAGATCTTCACTTGCCATAGAAATCCTATTCTGAGACTGAGGTGGTGCTGAGGCTGTTACTCAAGGCTCTCCCCCATACCACCCTACTTGCCCTGAGGTCGAAATGTTTCTCAGGGTAAGGCAGCAGGTCACGTGACCAAACCAACCCCATCTCAGACTGCTCCTTCCTCCCTTCCAGGGTCTCCACCTGCCAGTAGAAATGGCAATGCAGACTCAGAGGGCAGCAGAGACACAGGGCCAGATGGCTCATGTGCAAATTTTCCAAATACCAGTCCAGCACCAGATGCCCGTGATGATGCCCATGACCACTATGGCCAGAGGTCCTGGTGGGCATTTGCAGCCTGGTGGGTCCCACAGGAATGCAACAGCAGCCACCTTGGGCCCAAGGAGGAATTTCTCAGCCACAGCAGTTGTACTCAGGGATGCCGCAATGATGTCAGTGGCCCATCATGGTCAGCCCTTGAACATGGCTCTACAGCCAGGATTGGGCAAATAGGTGTGAGCCCCCTCACACCAGGCACTGTGTCTCAACAAACCTTACAAACCTTTCGTGGACTCTCAGGTCTCCCAGTTCTCCCTTACAGCAGCAACAGGTGCTTAGTATCCTTCACGCCAACCCCCAGCTGTTGGCTGTATTTATCAAGCAGCGGGCTGCCAAGTATGCCAACTCTAATCCACAACCTCTCCCTGGACAGCCTGGCATGCCTCAGGGACAGCCAGGGCTGCAGCCACCTACCATGCCTGGTCAGCAAGGTGTTCACTCCAACCCAGCCTTGCAGAGTATGAATCCTATGCAGGTAGGTGTGCAGAGAGCTGGCCTGCCCCAGCAGCAGCCCCAGCAACAGCTCCAGCCACCCATGGGAGGAATGAGTCCTCAAGCTCAGCAAATGAACATGAATCACAACACCATGCCTTCACAGTTCCAAGACATCAGATGATGCAACAGCAGGGAGCAGGGCCTGGAACTGGCCCTGGAATGGCCAACCACAGCCAGTTCCAGCAGTCCCAAGGAATTGGCTAACCACCCCAGCAGCAACAGCAGCAGCGGATGCAGCACCACATGCAACAGATGCAGCAAGGGAATATGGGACAGATGGGCCAGCTCTCCCAGGCTTTGGGGGCAGAGGCAGGAGCCAGTCTGCAGGCATATCAGCAGAGACTTCTTCAGCAACAGATGGGATCTCATGCTCAGCCCAACCCAATGAGTCCACAGCAGCATATGCTCCCAAATCAGGCACAGTCCCCACACCTGCAAGGTCAGCAGATCCCTAATTCTCTCTCCAATCAAGTGCGTTCTCCCCAGCCTGTCCCTTCTCCATGACCGCACTCAGCCCCCCCATTTGAGCCCATCTCCAAGGATGCAGCCTCAGCCCTCTCCACACCATGTTTCTCCACAGACCAGTTCCCCACATCCTGGGCTGGTAGCTGCCCAGGCTGCCAACCCCATGGAACAAGGGCATTTTGCCAGCCCAGACCAGAATTCAATGCTTTCACAGCTCGCTACCAATCCAGGCATGGCAAACCTCCACGGTGCAAGCGCCACAGACCTGGGACTGAGCACCGATAATGCAGACTTGAATTCAAACCTCTCACAGAGTACACTAGACATACACTAGAGACACCTTGTAGTATTTTGGGAGCAAAAAAATTATTTTCTCTTAACAAGACTTTTTGTACTGAAAACAATTTTTTTGAATCTTTCTTAGCCTAAAAGACAATTTTTCTTGGAACATGTAAGAACTTTGCAGTAGCTGTGTGTGTGTTAAGCAAAAATGCCAGATGAGCCTGAGGGATGATAGATTACAAAGAATTTATTTTTGTTATGGCTGGTCGGTCACGGCAGCCATTTTCCCCACTTGTGTGTGTGGTTTATGTGAACTGGGAGGTGACTGAAGCCTGAAGCCAACCATATCTCCTGCCTTGCACCTCCAATAGGTTTTACTATTTTTTAAATTAACGAGAATATATATTATTAATAGTTATTGTAAGAAAACTCCAGTGGGCTGATTTTAACCTCCAAATGTCCAGGTGCTTGCCCCTAGTTAGCACTTGGGAGAGAGACTGGCATAGCTCTTTTTATATTTATTTATTTATTATGGATACAATATTCTGTCTGTGTGTATTCCTGCTGGCCAGAAGAGAGCACCAGACCTCATAACAGATGGTTGTGAGCCACCATGTGGTTGCTGGGAATTGAACACAGGACCTTTGGAAGAGCAGGCAATACTCTCCAGCCCCCTGGCATAGCTCTTGATATGGCCTTCATGGAGGGCTCTTGGTTAGCCAGGTGTACATAGTGAGACCCTGCCTCAAATGTTTTAAAAGTTAAGAAATAAGAGAAAGATTATCTAGGGACCAGGCTAAAAAAGAAAAATTGTGGCTAGCCGGGGCTACATAGAGAGACCTCGTTTGAAATATAAAAATTATCAGACTTGAAGGATGCCCCAACAGAAAGAGGCCTAATAACTTGACTTCAATCTCTGATCCCATAAGGTTGCAGGAGAGAACTGACTCCCAAAAGTCATACCTTGACCACCAGTCCTACACTTATACAAATAAATGTCAAGCATTTTTACCTTGATTTCTTTTGTATAACTGTATACCTGTGTGGAGGCCAAAGGACAAGCTCTCTTCTAACATGTAGATTCCAGAGTTGGAACTCAAGGCTTCAGGCTTGACTAAAAGCACCTTTACCTACTGAGGTATCTTGCCAGTTCAAAGGAAATTTCAAAAGTTAAAAGTACTGGAAGGTGCCGGGTAGTGGTCACAATTGCCTTTAATCCCAGTTCTCCAGAGGCAGAGGCAGAGGCAGGCGGATCTCTGTGAGTTCAAGGCCAGCCGGGTCTACAGAGCAAGTTCCAGGACAAACTCTAAAGCTACACAGAGAAATACTGTCTCAAAACACCAAAATAAAAAAAAAATGATTTGTCTTTATATACATGGACATTCTGCCTAAATGAATGTATGTGTTCCATTTGCAATGTGGTACATAGAAGAGGGTATAATGCCCTACAATGGAGTTTCAGCAATTTGAGAGCCACAATTTTTCTTTTTTAGCCATGTCCCTAGGCATTCCTTCTCTTGTTTCTTAACTTTTAAAACTTTTAAGACAAGGTCTTACTATGTATGCCTGGGCTAGCCTAGAACCCTCCATGAAGGCCATATCAAGAGATATGCCAGTCTCTCTCCCAAGTGCTAAGGACAAGCACCACCACGGTCTGCTCTCTTTCTAACTATAGGGCCTCATAAAGAAAAGGAGAGAAATAATGACTGGAGGGACAAACCCAGGGCCTTAGTTTTCAAGGAAGCACTCCAAAAACAGCCCCAGCCCTGTTAAACTAATGCTTATAGCTCATCCATCCCCAACCCAATGGAAACCAACCTGAGTGCACAGCCAGCTTGCTCAGGGGCCAGGAAGCATGTTTGAATGCTTGCTCGGACCTAGCCCAGAAACAGGTGCTGTGTCTGCTGGGTGAGTCGATCTGATACAAGGTTGTCTTTGGTGACAGCTAACATTCTTTTCTTTTTTTTTTAACTTGTATTCTTTGTGGATTTTATATCAAGCACATGGTTAGGCATCAGGTGTAGCAACATAGTCCCACCCTTAGAGCCTAAGCAAGCACACATACATGGATTGTCAGGAGTCAGGTCTGAGAGGATCTACTCTTCTAGAGCAATGCCACACACCCAGAGCCAGGTGTCTAGTCCTGCCAGGTACCCCACTCCTCAAGACAAGACTACACCTACAGGGCTAGGAGAAATCTATTGGCACCTTACAGCCTGGTGAAGGTTCCTGCAGACCTGAATGCATGATTGTTTGCTAGTTCACATGTGTAAATACATGTGTCTATGTGTTTGTGTGTGTGAACCTGGCATTTTACTGTTAGGAGGAGTTACATAGCAGGACCTGACCTAACCATGTATGTCTATGTAGTTGTATGTGAACAGATAATACCAGAACCTGATCTTGGACTTGTAAGAATGAATACGGGGTGCTGTGTATGGCATGTTTGGCTGTGGCATAGTATATGAAGGACCTAGCCCTGTGCATGTGACTTTATCTGTAAAGTAGGGGCTCTAAGGAGGACATGCTACACAGCTGTGTCAGAGGAAGGTTGGTTGCAGGGGAGGGTGGACTTAGCAGGACCTGACATCTAGCCCTGTACGTTTGCCATTGGCTAGAGTAGTGAGGATTCATAGAAGGACCTGGCATATATCCATGTGTTTATATTTTGGGGGTGATATTTCAATTTAAGTAGGGGGATACCTACCATGTGGTGGTGGCACACACCTTTAATCCTAGCACTCAGAAGGCAAAGGTAGGCAGATCTGTGTGAATTCGAGGCCAGGACAGGCTCCAAAGCTACAGAGAAACCCTGTCTCGAAAATCAAAAATGGATGGCGATACATTTCAGGTGATTACACTTAGACATGACGGTGTGTGCATGGCTGTGTATGCATGTGTGTGCATGTGTGTGCGTGCATGTGTGTGTGTGCATGTGTGTGTGCGTGTGTGCATGTGTGTGTGCATGTGTGTGTGCATGTGTGTGCATGTGCGTGTGTGTGCATGTGTGTGTGCATGTGCGTGTGTGTGTGCATGTGTGTGTATGTATGGAAATTTGGCTATGGAGGAGTGGATACGTACAAAGCCTACATGAAAAGCTGAGTGTGTGGATTGGACTGGAGAGACTAGGAGGACTTGAGGTATAGCCACGAGTGTATTGGTGAGACTTCATCTGTTCCTGAGAGAACAGGATGGACAAACTTCTACATAGCCAAGCACACATCTGTACATGTATGTGTGTTTGTGTGTCTGAATTTTGGTTGTAAGGTAGTGCACATCTAACATGATCTAAGACCAATGTGCAGGTGGAGCAAAGGCTGTGACAGAAGGAACAGCTGGAACAGCTGGTGTGACGTGACACCCGCCTTATGTTCTGTCATTGACTCTAGACGTCAGCATTACAGTCAGGACCAGAAACCTATGCATGTATGTGGGTGGGACTTTTGAGATAAGTGTGGGGACACCATCAAGGACATGAGCCCTAGTTTTGTTTCTATCTCTGTCTCTCTGTCTCTCTCTGTCTCTGTCTCTCTCTCCTCCCCTCTTAACTTTCTCTCGCCTTTCCTCTATCCATCTCTCTCTAAATCTCTCTCTGTTTGTGTGTGGGCCACAAAGAGAGAGAGAGAGAGAGAGAGAGAGAGAGAGAGAGAGAGAGAGAGAGAGAGAGAGAATGGTTTTCATATAAGGTAGGTGCCTGCTAGCTTACACCATCCTTATGTATATGGGTGTAAATGGCTATAGGGGAGGAGACTCTTAGCATGACAGGACACCTTGCCATGCATGTGTATTTGAAGTTTTCCTCTAGGGGAAGTGTTTCTGAGGAGGACCTGACACATAGTCATGTACATGAGACTATGTGAGGAGGTATACCTAGCAGACACTGACACTAACTGTACATCCGGGGACTTTGATGTTAATGGAGGGAATCACAGAACATGACGCCTAGTCCTATGTGTATCTGTTTATACGTAGGGTATGTGACTATACTTAAGGGAGTCCCTGGCAGGAGCTAACGCGTAATCCCCATTGGAGGGGGTTAACTGTAGGTGGGGGATTCGTAGGGAGACCTGATATCTAGCTGTATAAGAAGAATGTGGCTGTCAGCTAGGGTTTACCTAGCAGGATCTGAAACCTTGCCCTGTGTCTTTGGCATTGTGGTGGTAAGGAGTCCAAGAAGGCTGAAGAATAAGAATGCATATCAGTGAGGAGCAGTAGCAGGGGGTGTCTAGCAGCACCCCATACCTGATGGGGTGAATTAGTATCCATCCAGGCCTGTTAATATACGAGATTGGCAGTGGTTGGTCTGATATCCAGGGGTACCACCAGGGATATATACCTAGAAATATATTTGAGGGTGCTGCAGGGTGATGTGTGTGTTTCAAGGGCCTTCAGCTACCATTATGGGAGTTATCATGGCCTGAGTGTTTGGATACCAAGGTTTGATATCCTAAAATTTATAAGAGTTGGTGTCATGAGGTATCACACAGTCTGATAATTAACACTGGAGAACGTCACTTGTGTGGTGGGATGGTTTCCTGTGGGTACCAAATAATATCAGTGTGTTTTGGGATGAGTGAGAGATCATCAGCCATGGCCTGGTAACTAGCACTTAGTGGGGTTAAGTGAGTGTCATTCAAGGTCCATGCCTTGGTATACATACGAGGTGTGGGGACTCGATTGCTCAGCAGGGCCTGATACCTAGCAGCCTGTATGTGTTTGAGTGGGAGCTTCTTCATGGATCAGTATTTAGGAATGTATTTGAGGTTGTGTATGTGTGTGTGTGGGGGGGGTTGTTCAGCAGGGTCTGACAGCTGGCAGAGCTCCCTTCTTGGGAGATCCAGTCAGAAAGAGAAACACATTCACTGCTCAAGGCCCTTCTGAGATCCTTTCTTAGCCTGCTCACACAGGGTTTCTGGGTTATCTGAGAGGACAAAGAGGCACAGGTCACGTTCTGCACTGTCAAAATGCACAGGGGTCTAAGTTGGGCAGGGATACAACATCTATCCACTGGGAGGCTTTCCCAGGGGGCCCTTCCGATAGATTCCCCAGATCTTGTCAGTAATTTGGGTGGTTGTCTGTAGATGGAAGGCAGAAGAGCAACCACTTCATTGTCCTCCACAGGGTGTCCTCATAACGTCCAGTGCAGCCTCTGAGATCCTCAAGAGCTCAGGCAATGGTGTGCTAGTCGTCCATGAGAAGTGACAGTGACGGCCGAGTCCTCCTTCACTCTCACTACTGCTCAGTGTGCATATCCTCAGGTCAGGAATTTCGGGGTCTATGCTTCAGTTTGTGGCCCGGCACCTGTAAGAGAAGCCTTACTTTAGACTAAGGGTGAGGCTGGCAGAAAGATTCATTCACCAGTCCTTATCCTGTGGCCTTTGGGAAAAGAGCAGCTTTCTTTTTGGTGGTATTTGGGTCCTAATGAGGCAAGGTCAATGTCCAATTTCTTATGTGACCTTTCTAAAGGAGAACTCAGTATGGACTCCTCAGGAAGCTCTGGTTGCAGGGATTGGTTTGTCCTGGCTTCCCTGCTCCTGACCTGTGAAAAGGATCAGGGAGGAGAAGCAGGTTCCCCCCAACATGTCTGTATCTGGGCACTGTGCTTCCTGCACCCCATCTCATTCAGCACTTGCCTAGATGACACAGGATGCACATACGGTGACAATGAGCTTTGTCCCAAAGCATTTCCAACAGAACCTGGAGATCTGAGGAGAGAAGGGTAGTCAATGAGAGTTCTGGGGTTGACCTCTGCGACTACAAGGGACCCAGGCTGCTAATATCATGGTCATCAAAGCTGGGGACAAAAAAATTAACCAGGGATCCAACCAGTCATGCTCTGTCCAAAGAGCAAGCTTTCTGAGCATCTCTGGGACTCAATTTTCCCCCGCTACGAGGGAAACAGTACTGAGCAACATTGGGGTAGTGTGTGGAGAGATCTGCGTGCAAATAGCTGCTGTTGATTGCACCTCTTCCTGTTGCCTCCATCAGGGAGACAGTGAGGAAGGGGGATGTTAAATGTGTGAGCCTGATCATAAGCTGACTGCTAATAGTCTAAAGGCCACAACAGGCTCCCTCTAGTGGCCAGCGGTATAAAAAGTGCATATTACACTCACTGGGCCTCTTGGATATACTGTCTGCATTCTGAGATTCACGTTGTTAGAGACCATCACATGAGCTTGGAGCCCCTGGTCCACTTGGGCTGTCTCTGCTAAGATTCCAGGACCTTGTCACAGTCCCCAAGTCTTCCTTGCCCAGGCACTGGTGATAGTAAAGTACATCAGGACTGACTTGTCTTAGTGGTCACTTACTGATCAGCCAACGGCCGCGGAGGACGCAGCTCAACTTCTCTGGGCCGGTTTCCCTGCTGGATGTGTGAACCATCCTGCTTGTGGCTGTGGAGCCCAACATAGAAAAAGGTCACTGGTGAGTAGCAGAGTGAATGCCATCTATATCGTGTGCTGTTGTTATTACAATACCCTTGTGTAAGGAGTTGTTCACCTTCTTTGTTTCAAACTGTTCCTCCCCAGTGATGTTAAGATCAGAGGGGAGAGATGTGCTACCTACACCAAGTTTTCTCAACGTCCCTCTGGAGCCCATGCCTTGTGTGTTGTTTCTCATTCTCTTTCTCGTCCTCTGTAACACAAGCTCAGTGACCACTTTCCCTTGAGATTGAGGGAAGGCTTCCTGGCCAGCCTTAAGCTTCCTAACCCATAAAGCAGAGTCAAGTTTAGACCATAAACCAAACACATCTCAACTACCACAGGCTGTTCTATAGTGGTCTCAGTGATGCCTTCAGCCATGAGCTGCCCACAGATGAGCCTTGACATTCAACCCCATCAGAGTGGCCTTCCTTCACTGCATGGAGCAGCGATCTGCCTGTCAGGTACACCTGACAACACTTTAGACAATTAGCCCAGCAGGACAACCAAGCAGACAACTCAGCTAAAAGTCCTAACTCTATGGTCAACAAGACTGTCTAGGCCAAATCCCTATGATCAGTGGGACCTGCGTATAAAGTAGGTGTGAGAGCGCTGGCCCCACCTTTGGCCACTGTGTCCTAGGCTAGGGAAGCCCAACTCACTTCCAAAGCAGAACGAAGTTCCAGCATTCCAAAGTGATGCCCATTTTTCTCCAGCCGATGGTCACATTCCTGTCAGGAGAAAGGTACAGTTCTGATTAAACTCCCTACAGTGAGGCCCCTTCACAAACACAGTAACCAGAGCTGCACAGTGTGACTGTGTCTTTTCTGATGGGCAGAATCCAGGATAAATGAAGGTGGCAAACACAACCACCGGGGGCAGAGGGAGATGAAGGATGGGAAGGATCTCCCTTGTCTTGAAATGTGGGGAAACATTTCACTAGGACCACAAACCTGAAGGAATGGAGAGGTAAATGAATTCTGCTCAGGCATTTCCCTGCAGACTGGTCCACAGGGTCTGCACATTCACGGGCAACTGGGACATGGTATTGGCTCAAGTTTCCCTCTGACAAAGATGCCTTGAAAGGCCAGTCATTGGACAAATGCCCTTGACAAAATGGTGTCCTGGGGAGAAACCTGTGGGAGATGCCTTACCTCCTCTTCTGCTGGACAGAGACCCTTTATGCTGGGTGAGTGGGCACCCTGCCATCTGGAATTCCTCCAATGCTCCTGCTTCTGAGTCTCAGGCCACACTTGCAATCTCCACCCTGTGTCTCCTGATGTATAGAGCTCATCACTTTAAACAGGAAGGACACGTGAGAGGGGCTCTAAGGGATTCTGAAACATGCAGCACTCAGTCTCCACTCTCCTTACCCACTGAGCATCTCTCTCCCCATGGCTCCCCCACTCTGTCTCTTCCACCCCATCCACACTCCTTCTCTGCAAACTCTTTCCTGCTGCCTCTGCAGCCTCTGTCTCTCATCCTCTGGTTCCATCTCCAGCTCAACTATGTCACTTTAGTTAGAAGCAGGGAGAACTGTGGGACTGGAGATTCTGATGTCAGACTTGTAAATTTACACATCCATACAGGGAAACAAGTTAATGGGAAAATTGCAAAAGACAGGTGACAGTTTCAAATATAAAAAATTGATGAAAAAAATGATGGCATAACTATCTGAAGATATGGGGAAAGAGCACATGCTCAGCAGCAAGAGTCAAATTGTGAAATTTTCCAGAATTGATATGTGTCTTAATATTCCTGTTATATATGTGACACGCAAGTCCCAAATGTCAAAGAGAACTGTATTCTCTCATATGGAAAATCTGGAGGTCTGTAGGAGCCAGGACAAGAATGACAGAACACTGAGGACATGGAGTAGGACAGTGGTCCCCCAGGGATGGTCCACAATGTCCTGGGGAGGGGAATGATCACCTCTACCCTCACGGAGAGTCCAGCGTGTGCTGCAGAGTCCAAGTTGTTCAGTATCGGCAGCTCTGGGATCCTCACTAGACAGCAAGGATGAAGAAGGTTCAATAGGCAAAATACCAACCCAAAACAAGTAAAGAAATCACTGGGGCATCCATGAGCAAGTCCAGCCGTGGAAGCCAGCAGCCAAGGAGCCTCTATCTGTGTGTTGGATGAGTAGGACTGAAGCTCCTATCTAGAATTTGTGGCTTAATGTGCTGCCTTTATCACTGGTGTCCTTAGAGTGAAGGCTCTGACTTCAAAATCCCAAGACAGGAGCCCAGTGTCTCAGTGACAAACCTTGAGTCCTCAGCCTTGTTCTCATGGCCCACATGGAAAGAACTCAATCAATCACACCAGGAAACTCATCTGGACTCTGCTGGTTGGTCAGGATGAAGTCATATGACTTCTGCCGCGACTTCACTGGAGATTCTGTAAAAACATGGTTGGTGCATAGCCTTTAATACTCTGTGCCTAGACCCCAAGGATGTGTCAGCAATGGCATATGTCCCCAGGCCACTGACTTATGTCCACAGAAGAACTCCTGATGGCACTCCTTACCTCCAGGTGTCTGTTCATGCTGGACATAGACTTCTATTCTGAAGGTTAGATGTGGACTTTGCCCCCTGTTCCTAGTCCATCATGGATGAAAGTACCTTCAGTTCAGTCCTGTCAAGATAAAAAAAAAAAAAAAAAGCACAGAACTGGTACGATCCTGCATCAGATGTTTGGAGGAACTTACCATTGACGCCATACAGCTGTTGAAGCCAGGCATGGCAGTGTGCATCTGTGATGCAACATTCACGACACAGGGGTACATGGTAGATCTCTATGCGTTTGAGATCTGCGTGCTCTGCATAGATAGTCTCAGGACAGCCAGGACTATATAGTGAGATCCAGTCTGAAAACAGAAAATATAAAATGTGGATTCAGGAAATTCCTCTATCTCATTTCCAGAATTCAACAGAACCCTCAACCATTTCACAGCCCTGGCTTCACCAATAAGCAACAGAAACAAGACCTGACCACACCTGATGCCCATACACTGACAGTTGCTCTCACCCCGTAAGCATCTGCTTCTTGTTCTGTGTATGTGAGACTCACCAGTTGGTCAGGCTTCTAGAAAGTACCTGACTGCACAAGCTGGCTGCTGCCCTGCTGGGGTGAAGATCAGGCCAAATTTTCAATATGCACCAGTGTTAGCTAAAGGATCAGATGGTCAGCATGGAAGCCGGATGCCAAGTACAACAGAGAAGATGGTTCCTCCCTTGCCACACCTCCGCAGTCTCTCAGCTTCCCATTGCTCTTCAGTCAAGTGAGTCAATGGGAACTTTCCCTCTGTGTTAGGGGTGCTGGCAGAGGCCACCTCATGGGATCCTTTTCTTCACGACATCAGGACCAGGCTTCAGAAACTCCTCTTCTACCACAAACAGATGCTTACTGTACTCAGTCTTACCTTCAGGTGGTGATGGGCACAGATTGGGCCCTGGATTACCCGTTGAGTTTGGTTCCCCTTGGCAACTCAGCGAGCTGCTCCCTAACTGGAAGGTGTCCTGGAAAACAATTCAGACCCCACACTCACCAGTCTGCACAGTGCACCGCTGGCTGTCATCAGGAGCTCCATGATGACCAAGGTTTCCTTGTGCACATGCCCCTGTGGTGGGCATTGGTCATAGAGAAGTCCACTGGCTGCTGGCCTTGTGAAGGCAGAACTCAAAATTGGGCCTGGCAAGATATACTTACATTCCCATGATGGAGCAGAACAATGGTAATTTGATGTCTAATTTAACTTATAAATCCCTCTGCAAGAAGGAAAAATGATGCCAGATTCTTGGATCAGGCGATGGAGGCAACATGGAAAACATGGATGAAGGAGCCTGTGAGGACAAAGACAGAGATCCCATCAGACCTGCCATAGGCCATGTCAGACAGTGCCAAGGGAGGACTCCAATTATGATGGAGCAGCCTTCTGTCCTGAGAAACCCTTCATCAGTAGCCCCAGTCGGGAAGGCCTTTCCAAGACCGCCTCACACTTTTCTACCTTGACACATGTCAAAACCTTCAGAGAAGGGACTTTCCTCCTCATGGCTAGCAAGAAACCAGAGTTCCCACACTGTACTGTGGGAGACACTTGTTCCTGGTCTTATTTCTTCAAGATCCCTGAGCAGCAAAACCTTCTTTCTCCTGAATCATTTCCAGGTCAGCTCCTCAGGACAGACACTGGCCCTCTCTCTACATGTCCTATCAATTCCCCTTTCTCCTCAGCACCTTGCTTTCCCTGGTCCTCCCCCATTACTCCCTCCCCCACTGCTTTTACACTTCCTGCAGTTCTTCCTAAGACAGACAGAAATCAGTTTGGCGGGGATGGAGAGATCACAGAGGACTGAGCCTGAGACCTCTGTGCAATCTGTCCTGTCGACAGAGGCCGGCTACTAGATGCTGGGGAAGCCTGGTCCCACAGGATCCATGAAAATAGGGAGGGCAGCCTTCAGTGTTGGTGCTGCATGTGACTACGCAGGGATGCCCAACAACAGTGCAGGGCAGCAGTGAGTTGGAACTGAGACTCTATAATGGGAAGATGGACACCAGAACCTGTAGCCCTGACATACCATCACACAGGACACAGCATTCTTACCTGATCCTTCCAGTTACATTCCAAGATAGTATTTCAAATAGGTCATCTCATTTTCCCTCAATAAAAACCTAGGGAATAATCAAAGTCACTCTCTAGTGATTTTGACAGACAGTAGTTACTCAGCACTGAGACAGATGGGAATCCACTGACCAATAGGCCTCCCTTTGCTCCTGCCACACCCTAGCTCAGTAGGAAAGACCAGAATGACATTTCCAAGGCAGCAGCCTACATGTGTGCCTTGACACATGCTGAACCATAGAGGAGGCCCTGTCATGCTCATTGCTGGCTGTTCCTAGACCTCCCTATATGCTCTTCAGGGGAGGTTTCTCCCTGCTCTAGCTTCTCCAGAGACCCTGTAACAGGAGAGTACACCCATCTCTTTCATGTCACTTATGATAAAAGTTCCTCAGGACAGACTGTATTCTTTATTCTACACCATCTCTCATTTCCCATTTTCCTGTCTCGATCCTGTTTCCCGATTCGTCCCCTTTATCTCCTTTCACCCATCTCCCTCCTCCAGAGACTTACACACGTCTCGCTGTCCTTCTCAGAAGACAGTCAGAGAACAAGTTGGAGAGGTTAGAGTCATCAAGATGAGAGCAGCCCAGATTGGTATAAAGGCATGCCTGGTTGTAGAGTCAGCTGTTTTACATGCAGTGTGAATGGCCTCACAAGCACAACCAAAGCTAGGGAGGTAGAGGGTCATTGGGAAGCTGTGCCCTATGACCACCTCTTCCTACAACAGCAGTGCTGGAGCTGGAAGAAGCTGAAGGAGATGCAGACTCGCAGCTGATTCCCAGTAGATGGAGGATGGACGCAGGAGTCTTGGCCTGGGTTGGAGGGACTGGCACTCTGGAGGTCTGTCCTGGCCCCCTTCATTGGCAGTCATTCCTCCCCAGGGCTGGAATTCTATTAGGCCATTTCAATTTCCACACTTCAATGCAGAAAGAAACATGAAAGCACCCGTTAGCGACTGTGACAGAGGAATGTTTGGTGACTGGTTTCCTGACCAACTCCTCCATTCTGAAACTTTGTCCCCTTCATCCAAAATCCCCTCCCTTCCTTCACACCCTGTGATCAGTATGGTACGCTATCTGCTTCTGGCGCAGCATTCCGTGTATTTACATGAACAGGAAGCTGTGAAACTGTGTCATCTAATGTACTAGACTTCTTAATATCTGTGCCTTGTATGTGGGTTCAATTTGTCATTTAGAAATGACATTGAAACAATATTGTGAAAATACAAGGGAGGAATTCTTCTGGGTGACCAAACCGGCTGCACTCCATGTAGATCTCCATTGTCCTCTTTTTCCTGTGATGTCCCTGACACAAGGATTCAGGACTCACAGGGGTGTGGGCAGACGAAGGCAGCAGCAGCTGCAGCAGCACAGTGCTCTCAGTGCCTGGGAAATTCGCTTCCTCACCAGTTTCCAGCCTCGTATTGGCCTGGACCCAGATATTGTGGGTGCCACCTGGGACTGGTCACTGGGCATGCCTTCCTCCATGGATGGTTCCTCTGTGAAGCCCATGTTCACAAACCCGGTGAAAGTTCCATCCAGAGTTGATTCTGGGTAGCAGAGATTGCCAGGCAGACTGCCAACTGAATTCCTGTTGTCTGCAGTGTTCTCTGGAGTAGAGTTGATGACATCAGCCATAAAGGCATCTTTTTCTGGGAATGTGTTACCTGAACACGGCATCACCTCCAGGCTGCAGGATCTTTTGAGTGTGGTACAGCTTCTGCACCTCTTGACCCTTTCTTCCAAACCCTCTTTGTGTAGCTGCGTGTTCCCAGCAGGAAGAGCTGGTTCACTAGCTCTCCTGTTCAAGGCAACAGGGAGGCTAAGGGGAGCTGCATGGGTCACATTTAACCAGGTCTTATTTTGCATATGGCTATCTCCACAGCTCAGGTTGTATTTGATGATATTCATGGTGGCTATTAAATTATTTGGCTGCCTGTGCTTTAGGGAAGAAACAATCTCTTCACAGGTATAGCCGATAGTACACATAGCCTCCACGACCCTGGGAAGGAGTTCCTTAGTGGCAGGTGGTACATGCTCTTGAATGGGGCCCAGCCATGGTCGTTCCACAAGCTGGCATATTGTTATTCTGTACCAGGTGGGGACCATGAGTAATCTCGCAATTATAATATGGCAGGGTTTTGATAAATGGTAAGGAATGGGACACATCGTGGTGGTGATGAGCCTGTGCATAGCTTCCATGGTGGTTTCTACGTATGGAAAATGCCCTGTGACCAGGGTGTATAGGACGATGCCCAGGCTCCACATATCACCTGCCAGTCCATCGTACGGTTTCCTTGCCAAGATCTCTGGGGCCCAATAGAGCAAGGAGCCACAGATCTCCTCCAACATCTGCCCCTCTGTGGTTTCAATTGCCATACCAAAGTCACAAAGCTTTGCATTGCCTGCTGCATCGACTAGGATGTTTTCTAATTTAATGTCTCGATGTGCGATGCGTCTTTGGTGGAGGAAGTGCACTGCTGATGCAACCTGCCGGAAAATCGCTCTGGCCTCCTCCTCCTCTAGACAGCCCAGTGCCCTGAGGCAGCTCTCTAGATCTTCTCCTGCCACATACTCCATGATCACGTACGTGGTTGTCAGCGTGTCGATCATGTGAAAAAATCGAACAATGTTCCTGTGTTCTAAAGACTGAAGGATGTTTACTTCAGTGCTGATGTCAGTCACACTGTTGGTGTTCTTCTCAAGCACCTTGACAGCCACTCGTGTTTGAGTGGGCAGGTGGCAGGCCAGCATCACCTCCCCGAATGCACCACAGCCTAGGGATAGTAGGATCTTGAAATCCTTTTCAAGAGTGTCCTCTTCCATGTTGTTGGCCATGGTGTTGTGCTCAGTTTCAACCACTTTATCTTGTAGTAAGTATCAGAGTCACACAATCCTAAAACAAACAAAACAATCCATTCAGTTTTAGGAAGGATGTTCATAACTTTCAGTTCTCTGTTGTGAAATCTAGATGTTCTAAGCAACCTAACGATGCTATTCAATGATATAAACATATGAGGAACTCAAACCCAAAACATTAAAGAAAAAGCAATGGAAAGTTGAGAGTTGGAATCAGTTTAAGTGGGCATGCAAAGGAAAATCCTAAAGATTGCTGAAGGAATGAGCTGGTTATTTTCAAAACTGTTCCACAATGCAAACCCCTCACAAAACCTCATCAGGAGAGAGCAGATACAAATTACATTATAAAAAAAATGATGTTGTAACTGCTAGAACTATAGTCTAGAGGGTCTTTCAGTGATTCTACCGTTTTACACACCTGGAATTTAGAGAATATGAAATGAAATTTTAGACATGTGTGAATATTGAATTAAGATAAAATAAAAGCATGTAAACACACCAGGCATAATGAACAGGTTTGGAGTGTCAGCAAAAAAGCTCCAAACAAAGCAGAGACCTATCTCATGGATTTCCTGAATCATTCAAACCTTTCCAGAATGAAGACCAGGGTTATAGAACACACTTTTAGAAAGTGAAAGCAAAGAAAGACATTCAAACTTATCCCTGTGCCAGTGTTACCCTGATCCTACAATCAAGTAAACTCAGTGAATACATCAAGTGTAGGCTCCTTTCCGTGATGAACAGAGATGTGAGATCCTCAATGAGAGTCCTTGATACTGCACATCCATCTCAGCAACACACTAAAGGGTCACAATGGCCTCACCCAGGAGCTGGAGTAACATTTGTAGCAAACTGATCAACAGCACAGCATAGTCGAAGACTCTGGGATCCACACTCAGCCCAGTGAATGGTGAATGGTTGTGTAATAAGGAAAGAGCTAACACTAGATATAGTTTTCCCTGAAACAAAGCTGGTTCACAAACAGAAGTAGGATCTACTTTGTCTCCTCTGTCCCTTCTGGGTCATGAGGAAGGTAGGGGCTGAGCTTTTGTAAAGTCATAGAATATGTCATAAAGATGTGTTGGAGGCACCAAAATATTGCAGGGAAATATGATCAAAGTTCAGGTAGGCATGTATGGAATCTGTATCATGCAATTGCTCATTTGTAATATATATAAATTATATATGTATTAGTGAAATGTCCATCATACTTATTATATAATTGGGATCATTATAAGGTATAATAGATTCTTTAAACTAGTACACTTATATATTATAATAATATAATTAACATATATTATCATACATAGTGTCTATAGCATTATAATATATAGCACATATATTATACATAACATATTGTATACTATATATCATATAATTACAGTACAATAATTATATATTAAATACTATATAACATGTAGCACAACATATAATTTGTGTATATAGCATATAGTATGCAATATGTAGTATACAATTATTATCTCTAATAAATAGGAAAATGTGTTTTACAAAAGAAAAAAGAAACCAGAGGGAAATAAAAGACTGACTTTTCAAAAATCAAATTGGGTAATAGTCAATGATGAAAGACATAATATAAGAACAAAATACCCCTGGAAAAAAGCAAAAAGATTAATATAATCTTAATGTTTCTTGTTATGCCATGCTCAGTTGCTACCCCTAGGGAGCCTGCTCTTTTCTTAAGGGAAACTGAGGAACAGTGAATCAGGCAGAGAAAGGGGGTTGGGGACAACTGGGAGGAGTGAAGAGAGAAGATGATACAGTCAGAATGTACTGTAGGAAGGAAGAATGAATAAAATGCAAAAGGCAAAAGCATAAATATAAATATAAAGCAACAAACCTAACCCCAGGATATAAACCAACAAACTGGAAATCATCTTCTCCAATCTCAACAATAGCAGTGCGCCACATGTAGTTCCTAGTCCAGAAAACCAAGGAAGAGACACTTTCAAACTCTGTTCATAAAGGAAGGATTACTATAATTCTAACCCATATAAGACATTTTTAAAAGATCCTAAACTAAGGCAATATACTTGACTGACAGACGGAAAATCCTGAATGAGAGTAATAGATAGCTCACATCAGTTCAACACCATAGTAATAAGACCATACTTCATGATCAAAATGTCTCTAACCAGGAACACCGAGGATTAGTCCACAGGTACAAGATGTCAAAGAGCATAGGACACTAAGTCCTGTAATCAGACATCAATGGAATGAAATGCCTTGTTCAGGACAAAGCTTGGAACTAGAGAAAGTTATTACAAATATGTCAATTCCACAAACAAGTCAATTCTACAAACAAAAGTTTCCTATAGATTTTGTTTCCCACATATCATGAGCAGGCAGGGGGAGAACCTTTGTATAATGGGAAGCACTTGTCAAATTCAATGGGTGGGGAAGTGAAATATAACAGATAAGCATGATTAAAATAGAGCACAGACAGATATTAAAATCATTATCAAATTCCTCATAATACAGTTAATATGTATCACTAAATTTATATGAAAAAAGAACGCAGAAGCAGGGCTGTGCTGGGGCACGCCTTTAATCCCAGCACTCGGGAGGCAGAGGCAGACGGATTTCTGAGTTCGAGGACAGCCTGGTCTACAAGAGCTAGTTCCAGGACAGGCTCTAGAAACTACAGGGAAACCCTGTCTTGAAAAACAAAACAAAACAAACAAAAAAACCCAAAAAACAAAACAAAACAAAACAAAACAAAAAAACCGCAGACAAAACTGAACAAGAAAAGAAGTCGATAAAAGGAAAATAAGTTGAAATGAAGAAAAAAGGACATTTGGAAAAAATTAAAACCCAAACCAATAATATAAATATATAAAAATATGCCAAATACCGACAGCCCAAACTGAAAATTGGGAGACAAACTCACTATGTCCAGTTACAACAGGTTGGGGAAAAGACCAAGAATATGAGAAACAATGGAGTCCAACTGCTCTCCCACCAACCAACCGCTTCTCTGAAGTACAAACAAAACCAGTACAGGAAGTGCCTTTTATTGGCTAATATCAAGAACTCCATGTGATGTCACATGCAATGAACCAATCAAAGCTCTGTTAAAAAAAAAAACACACATACACACAGTTATTTTTTGAAAAAAAATTCCAGTTTACATTCTTGCCTCGAAGGACAAATGCTCTTAGCAGAGAGGGCTGCTATCCATCCCCAACCAAACCTTTACCTTCCCAGGAGTCAAGATAGAGTCATTGCTGCCACAGTCACACATTGAACATATGGTTCTCACCCACCCCTGAATAAAATCAATGAGCTTTTCAGGTAGCCTAAATTCCAGATCCCACCCTCTGTCATTTAGCTTAGGTCTCATATTAACCAAGCCTGTTTCCTAGTATTGCAGCAACTCCTTTTCTCATACAAACCTGGAAATTCATGGAGACATTTTTGTCTGGTGGGAATAAAACTTCAGACACCCACTGAGTGTCAATCATTACTAACAACATTTTGTCTCTTGGGAAAATCTGTCCTAGCAACACTTCCCTTCTATAATCTCTGGCCATTCCCTCTCTTTCCTGCTTAAAATAATACATCCAAAAAGGAGTAAAATAATAAATGAAAAGAAAACTTAAAGTCTAGGAAATGATACTAGACAAAACACTTAGAAATTATTGAGTGTCAAGTGACCAAGGCAAATAACTGATGAATTTTACAATCTCAACATCTAATAGCAATGTTCTCTGAATATTTCAGTAGCCTATCAACCTGAAGGAAGTAATATTTAAATTTTTTTTAAAAGATGCATTATCGTTTTTCTCAAACCAAGTAAATAAAACTTAAAAAGAGCCAGTATCAGACAATGTCCTTGAATAGCACAGATTAGAAACAGAAAATCCTTGATGAGAGATAATAAGAGATAGCTCACACCAAATTCAAAACCACATTAAAAAGACCATACTTTATATTCAAGATGCCTTCACCAGGAACATTAGTATTCATCCACACACACAAAATGACTCACGGCATAACGTATAGGCAACATTATAGGTAAGTCCTATAATCAGACATCAAATGAATGAAATTCATTTTCAGGAAAAGCTGGGAACTAGAGAAAGTGTTACTTCAAATATTTCAGTTCCAGAAACACAAGCGTCACATTTTGTTTATAGGGGTCATGAAGAAGCATGGGGAAGAACCTTTCTCCCTTTGGAAGTCCTTGTAATATTCAGAGGGTGGGTAAGTGAAATAGAGCAGGTAAATATGATCAAAATACAATACAAGCAGATACGGGAAGTCATGATCAAATTCCTCATCTTATACAGTTAGTATGTTCCACTAATTATGTAAATCACACATGAACAAAGGCAAAAATGACAAAGAAAGGAACTTGATAAAAGGAAAATGGGGTGAAATGAGGAAAAACTACGTAAAGACTAAATCAAAATCCAAACCAATGGTGTAAATACCTTGTCAGTTTGGTGGCTCACCTTCCAGGACCTGGGGGGAGTTGGGAGGACCTTGGACTTAACATAGTGTAGGGAACCATGATGGCTCTTTGGTTTGGAGAGGGAGGGAGTGGGGATTTGGGAGGAGGGGAAGGGAGGGAAGGGGGAGGAGATGGAAATTTTTAATAAAAAAATGAGAAAAAAAAGAAATAAATAGATACCAAATGACAAAAGACCAAACTGAAAGCCTGGGAAATATACTCACTCTATCGAGATCCTCAGGATTTTGAAAAGTCCAAATCTAAGAGAAACAACTGAATCCAACTGCTCACCCCGCAGCACCCAACTGCTTCTCTGAAGGACAAGAACAAATCCCATTCTTAGGTGGCGCCCTGCTATTGGCTGATATCTAGCTTACCTCATTTGAATTCCATGTGATGTCACATGCAAAGGCCCAATCAAGGCTTGGCAAATCCATAGTAATTTTTGAATTTTTCCTCTTACATTCTTGTCTCCAGCCACTATACTAGTAATTTCTTTCACAGCTATGATCTAGTAGTCAGGAGAGTTCTACTTACAAGAGGTATGGTTTATTTAACCTCAGATTGATAGAAACGTAAGTCAACATAATGGGAGCAACTAATGGCATGGACATCAGCAGGGATGTACAGTTAATTCTAGGGCATTTGTATTCTCCTGACATGCCCCTGTCCTCTCCAAGTAGCATTAGTGCAATTTTAAGTGTGTTTCTCTGCTCAGACTGTGTCAACTTACATTTTAGGGACCATGATGGATACAGTCAGTCAGTGGGTTTTTTTTCTCACCACCAGCCCTCTCTCATTTTACTTGGAATGCTTTTATTTTTACTTGAAAAAGCATGGGATGGGATACATGACCTTAAACTGAACATGTTTAAGAGTGCCATGTCCTCCTTCAATGAGCACCTTCCAGAACTGACACACATATCTCTTTTTTTAGACTTTTTTTATTGCTTTATAAATAATACCATTCAAAATTTCTACCTCCTTCCCTTCTCTTATTTCCCTCCTGCTTCCCCACTCCCCCTTCCCCCTCCAGGTACCACATGCAAGGTCCCCTGCCCTGTGGGAAGTCCAAGGCCCTCCCCCCTCCATCCAGGCCTAGGAAGGTGTGCATCCAAACAGACTAGGATCCCAAAAAACAGTACATGCAGTAGAATCAAAACCCGGTGTCATTATCATGGGCTTCTCAGTCAGCCACATTCAGAGAGTCCAGTTTCATCACATGCTCTTTCAGTCCCAGTCCAGCTGTCCTTGGTGAGCTCCCCTGAGCTCAGCCACACTGTCTCAGTGGGCAGATGAATCCCTCACGGTGCTGACTTTTTTGCTCATCTTCTTCCTCCTTCTGCTTTTCAACTGGACCTTGGGAGCTTAGTCCAGTGTTCCAATGTTGGTCTCTGTCTTTCTCTCTCTACCCATTTCCGGACAAAGGTTCTATGGTGATATTCAAGATATTCTTCAGTGTGGCTATGGGACAATGCCAGTTCAGGCACCCTCTCCTCTACTGCCCAAGGACCTAGCTGGAGATATCTCCTTGGACACCTGGGAACCACTCTAGAGCCAAGTCTCTTGCCAACCCTAAAATGGCTCCCTTAATTAAGATATCTTCTTCCTTGTTCCCATATCCACCCTTCCTCCATCTCAACCCTCCCACTCCCCTAAGCTCTCCCTAATCCTCCCCTTCTCTCTTCTTCCTCCCGCTGTCACCTTTCCCCCACCCAATTCACCCCCATCAGCATGCTCCCAACTTTTGACAGGTTCTTGCTATTACAAATAATGCTGCTATGAACAGAGTTGAACAAATGCTTTTGTAGTATGATTGGGCATCTCTTGGGTATATTCCCAAGGTGGTATTGCTGGACATAAGCAGGAAGGTAAACACCAACAACAACAACAAAATCGCGTCAAGAGCTCCTGGAACCTGATCATGTTCACTAGGCTTCTCGCTGCCAGAGTAGGCAGAGCCCAGCTGCATAGACGACTCTCAGACCCGAAAAGCTGTCTAGAAGAGGCTTGGACTATCTGAGCACCTAAAAAGGATGCTCTCCATGCTGTCGAGCTGCCTGTAGCCTGTATAATGCGCTCCAGGTTCCCAGCTTTGTAAGTTGTCCCCCATGCTGGGGTGGGCCTTTGTGGTACAATAGACTTTGTTTCAGTGCTCCACCTGAAAGTAACCCCATAAAACTCATTGATTCACCAGGTTTGGTTTAGGCGATATCTATACTTTGGATTGCTATGGATTCCCTATCTGGGGAAAATGGACAGGGAAAACTTTGTCACATATAAACACCCACATATGGCTCACAGCTTGCTGTAACTCCCCTTCTAGGGCATCTGATGCCCTCTCCTGAATACCACGTGTGAAAAGGTAACGCATAAATACACGCACATAGAATACCCATACTCGTAAAGATAATTCAGCATTTAATGTATTTACTTTTTTTTTTTTTTGTTAGGGTTTTTTGTTTGGGTTTGGAAACAGTCTCCGATTCAGATTCACTCTATGGATCAGGCTAGCCTTAAACTGGATTAAAGGCATTTGCCACTACTGCCCTGCAATAAAGATAAAACCAAAACAAAAACAAACAAAAAAGATAAGGCTTGCTGGACAGTCAGGTGCAGACATTTAATCCCAGCAGTCAGGCCTATTTGAGTGAGAGAACATTCTGGTCTAAATACTGACTTAAAGCCCATCCATGGTTGCATAAAACCCATCTCAAAAAAAAAATCCCTTTCTCTCACCCCTCCTGGAAGACTTGTACACATGTGTGGACTCCATGTCTTCTCCTTGTTCCTCCTTCCATCTGTCTCCCCATCCCACTGAAATGCATTTGGTCAGGACCAGGTCCAGCTTCTCTGATGTGCGGCTGTTACAGGTAGAAACATTAGGGTTAGAACATTGAGTCTGAGAACACGGGGAAAATAAGGCTTACAGCTCAGTCTGAGATAGCCAAGCGACAAGATTGAAAGGACTGAGTTCCAGGAAAAAGAGCAGAGCTGGTCACATAGGACTCTGGCCAGTTCTCATAGAATGCAAAGTAGAAAATGAGAGAAGAATACGAATTAAAAGAAAATAGGAAATTTAGATTCCTCAAAATGTATCCCTTTTCCCAGAGGCCAAATGGATGTTTCCTATATTATTATGTTACCTGTTACCTACTTCCCCCACCCACAGAAGGGTTTCTCCAGGCTGGCCTGAAACTCCCTCTGAAGACCAGACTGCCCATGAACTCAGCATCTACCTACCTCCCAGTATATTTGTTTTGTTTTGTTTTGTTTTGTTTTTGGTTGTTTGACAAGACAGAGTTTCTCTGTATAAATTTGCAGCCAGTCATGGAATTCATTCTGTAGACCATGCTGGCCTCAGACTTCTGAGTGCTGCTCTACCCTGGCCCAGCCGCATTCCAGTAGTTTCAAAAATTCCTTTGAACTGGCAAGACACCTCAGTAGGTAAAGGTGCTTGGTGCCCAGCCAGAAGCCTTGAGTTTTATCCCCAGAACCTACATGTTGGAAGAGAGCCTGTTCTTTGACCTCTACATGGTATCGAGATATTCAAAATAAATCAGTAAAAGTAAGAAATGTTTGGCATTTATTTGTATATATGTTGGAGTGGTGTTCCGGGCAGGGATGGCTTTTGGGAGGCAGTTTTCTCCTGCAACCTTGCAGGATCAGAGAATGAAATCAAATTATTAGGTCTCTCTGTGTTGGGTCATCTTGGAGGTCCCATAATTTTAATTCTTCAGATAAGGCATGTAGCCCACGCTAGCCACAACTGTTAACATTTTATCCATATCCCTAGACTTCCCTTCTTTTGTTTCCTTACTTTTAAAACATTGGAAACAGGGGCTCACTAGGTATGCCTGGGTAGCCTAGAACCCTCCATGAAGGCCATATCAAGAGATAAGCTGGTCTCACTCCCAAGTGCTAAGGGCAAGCACCACCAAGGTCTGTTCTTTCTTTCCATAGGGCCTCAGAAAGAGGAGCGGAGGGAGAGAGCCTGATGGGGAGAAAGCCCAGGGCCTCAACTTTCAAGAAAGCACTTCACACACTCATGGCCCCAGATGTTCAAATAGTGCATATCGCCCCCATCACCTCCAGAAGAAGGAAACCTGAGGGCACAGCAGGTTTGCTCAAGAGTCAGAGGCTTGTTTGTATACTTGGTCTGACCTAGGCCACAAACAGGTGCTGTGTCTGCTGGCTGAGTTGATCTGACACGCAAGGTTGTCCTTGGTGAATGCCAGCATGTTCAAGCACATCTTACTTTATTTGCTTTTTTTTGAGATAGAGTTTTCAGTAGCTTTGGAGCCTGTCCTGGAACTCACTGTAGACCAGGATGGCCTCAAACTCACAAAGAACTGTGTGTCTTTGTTTCATGAGTGATGGAATTAAAGACTCCCACCTCCACCGCCGAGCTATGTGTGGACCAGGCTAGCCTCAAGCTCCTGACCATTCTGCTTCTCTTTCATCAAATCCATGGGTGTATGCCATCACAATCAACCGTTTTTTTTGAAACTTTTTGTGAATTTCTTATCCTCCTTACAGCACTTAACTTCCCAATCCTCTCAAATCTGTTCTCTGCCATTGTGACCTCCCACCCAAAACAAAATTCAAAAGAAAACCCCCAAAAAGAAATATAACAAAATTAGAAAATAAAAGACTCTTGTAGAAGCTGCATGTGGTCCACCGAGTCACACTTTCCCCAAGCCCATCTTATATTAAGATAGCGCTTCTCGACATCAAGACTGCAGCATGGTATGAAGAAATAACTCGGGCGCTGAGAACTGCCACAATGCCTGTAAATCCCAGGAGTCAGGATAAGGAGCAGGAGACACCGGCAAGTTCAAAGTCAGAACTAGCAAAGAATCAATCTCAAATCAAAGAACACTCCAAGTCATCCATGGGCCTGAGAGCTTACCCAGCATCTCCACTTGGGGCCTTATGAGAGTTTAGTGTCACAGTGAGGAGAACAGACTCTGGCCAAGTTGTTGACTTCCACATGCATCATGGATGTAAGTGTAGGCAGACAATAACACAATAACTAAATAAATGTACTCATTTATAAAAAGCTCTTTATAGGAGAGGATGTCCTATATCAAAGGGGAGAAAATTCTGTCTTTGAGACAGAGTCTCTGTATGCTGCCCTTGGTTGTCTGGGAACCTGCCATGTAGACCAAACTGGCTTCCAAAGAGATCTGCCTGCCTCTACATCACAAGTGATGGGATTAAAGAAGTGTGCCAAGATGGAGAGTTTAGTAGGAGGTTACGAATACTGGCTGCTCTTCAAGAGGTCCTGAGTTCAATTAGCAACCACATAGTGACTCACAATGCTCTATAATGAGATCTGGAGCCTTCTTCTGATGTGCAGGTGTACATGCAGACACAGTGTGTACATTAAACAGATGTGTGTACAAAAGGCTGCTCTTGGAGGGGTAGCATGGTGTAGGGAAACTAAAAGGGTCACCATCTCCCGAACTTCAGAAAAATTATAAAACTTTATTACATGTATGTTACTTGGCATGCCAATCCTTCCCTTTTGCTCCTGGCACGAAATAGTCTTGTGAAATAGCAGTTTTTCTTTTTCTATTGTGCTGAGGTCTATTAAATTGTTTAAAAGTTCTGAGGCAGGGTTTCATGTAGCCTAGACTGTCTACCAATTTGTTGCATAGCTGAAAATGAGTTCATGCTTTCAATCTGTCTCTACCCTCTGAGGACTGGGGTTTGCAGGCCCATGAGCACTGGGGTGGGGGAGCTGGTTAGGGACGGATTAGTCCATGCTAGGCAAGCAGTCTTATCACCTTCATTTCCAGTCCTGACCTGGTGTTCGCTGAGACTAAGATGAGCCTTAAAGAAGTGAAACAAGCCAAGGGGTCTGTCTCAGTTTCTCTAACAATAGGTAATAGGCATTCCTCCATGGGCCCCTGTGGCTGCTGCTGCTTTCCTGTGGGACCCCTGCTGAGCTCCAGATGTCCACACCAGGATCTCTTGCCATGAGGTGCAGTTTCATGCCCATAGAGGTCATTGGCATCAACTGGAGCATCTGGTGCTACACTGGCCTTTGGAAAATTTGGATATTGGCTATCTATGTGCTGCGTCTGTTTTCCTCAAAAGATTCATTGCCATTTCTACTACTGCAGTAGTAAAATCCAGTCTTGGCAGAGTTGACCTGAACTTGTATTTCCCCCGCAGGATTACGACCTGTGTATCTGCAAACAGGAAACCAATGGAAGCACCTCCTCTGCAGACATTTCTCCCTCTGCTGGTTCCATGCCAAGCACTGCCAGGAGAACAAATGCCCAGTGCTCTTCTGCCTCACTCTCAAGCAAAAGCTCTGGATGCACAGAAGCAGCACTGTCTCAAGCAGGCTCAGATGCTCCGCAGGAGGCCAGCATGCAAAGGCCTGGATTGGAGAGACAGCAGCAGGGCCAGCCATCCCCAATTCCTACTACTCCATCCATTTCCCCTGCTCAACAGACAACTCAGCCCCACCCCCGCAACCTCAGCCCACTTCTCCCACCACCATGCCACCCTACTGTCCCAGAACTCAAACTACTGACCCTGTGTCCCAGGGTAAGTCTCATACTAAGTAATCCACCAACCCCACCTCAGTCTGCTCAGCCCTCCCCTTTAGGGACTCCATATGCAGAAGAAATGTAAAAATAAATAAAACAGAATAGAGAAGTCTCTATTTTTTAAAGGTTTATTATGTTATCTTGCTCAGGTTGGGAGCCAGAGGAATCGTGCTTTAGAGACATGACCTATCCATGACCGTCATCCACACACGCTAACCATCATTTAGTTCTCAATTGATGTTTTTTGTAAATGTCTTCACCTCTGGGCAAGAGCCGCACACTTGAGAGCACGAAGACATGCTGTGTGTCAGAGAAGATCCCGCTCAGACTAAGTCTATGAGGTCCAGAGAGGGTTCAACCACCATGTTGCTCTGCTCCCCTTGGCCATCCAGATTCAGAGTAGCATGTGCCTTTTTCAAACTTGACTTCTGCCAACCTTTGTACAAGGAAGCACTCACAGGGCAGGTGTTCCTTGAACTGCATGGCTGTGGGTCTTATGATCCAGAGGGCAGTGCTGCTGAGGCAAGGAGACTCCAGAGGTGGTTGGTGGGGAGTTCAAGGCCAAAGGATGGATGCCCAAACCTGCCACAAAAACACATATGACTCAAAACTATTCTGAATTTCTTTTTTTTTTTCTTTTTTTTTTTTTTTTTTGGTTTTTCGAGACAGGGTTTCTCTGTAGCTTTTTTAGAGCCTGTCCTGGAACTAGCTCTTGTAGACCAGGCTGGCCTCGAACTCACAGAGATCTGCCTGCCTCTGCCTCCCGAGTGCTGTATTTTTAATGAATATTTCTGCAGAAATAGCTAAAGCTACCTTTTAAATTCTGTAGAATTGAAGGCAGAGAAAGAACTCTGCAATCTTCCACAATGAGCACAGCTATAAAATTTATATGTTCTGATTTCATGTGATTCTACAAGACAGTGAACACCATGGAGTACCGTCATGAAAGCAGACACACAGATGAGAGCGAGTAAAGAGGAAGACTCATCCACTGTAATATTTGGGAATAATTTTTCAATGTCATTTTTTATCATTTCAAGTAAAAATCTTGGTAAACCACACTTCGGGACTGAATTCCTCCATGCCTTAGATTCCCCACATGGCCCAATGCCTCATTCTGGCTTACCTTGTTCACAGTCTTCTGCCTCTCCCATGTTCACCTTTTTCCAGGGCTTTTTGCTTTGATCAGGAGAGTTGAACAAGTCTTCTCTTGACACTGAAAGGCCTGCATGTTGGGAGAGACATAGACAATATCTGGGGATAATAGTAAAACACAAGAATTTCTAATACACCACCACACTGAGTATTTAATAAGACGCATGAGGTAAGATTCCAAATGTGATTTCCTAACTGCATCTAGAGCAGACTCTAAGCTGTTAAGCTGCTTTGACCTGTACTATTCCTTGACTTCCCACAAGGGCAGGTTCTTTTCTAAACACCATTTGTTTGTTTGAGACAGTTTTCTCTGTGAAACAATTCTGGCTGTCTGGAACTAGATCTCAAAGACCATGCTCACCTCAAAAAAAAAAAAAAAAATCACTGAGATCTGCATGCCTCTGTCTCCCAAGTTCTGGGATTAAAGGGTTGCGCCACCAGGATTAAAGGGGTTCGCCACCACCACCCTGCATAAAATATGTCTTTTTAAAATAAATATAAAATTCTGGGTGGTGGAGGCACACTATTAATCCAAACACTTGCGACGCAGAGCAGGCAGATCTGTGAGTTTAAGGCCAGACTATTTTACAAAGGTTGCTCTGGAATATTAAGGCTACACAGAGAAACCCTATCAAAAATTATAAAGATATCTATATATCTGTTTATACATACATACATACATATATATATATATATATGTGTGTGTGTGTGTGTGTGTGTTTGTGTGTATGTATGTGTATGTATATATCGTAACCTGAAAATTTATCTATGTCCTCCAGGAGGTGGAGTTCCATGGTACACAACTTTAATCCCTTACTCAGTGGTAGGCACATCACATTGATTTGAGGCCCAGCAGGTATACACAGCAAAGTTTCAGGTCAGCCAGGACTACACAGTAGATTACTCCCCACCCGTCCTGCTTTTTAAAAGGCAAGCTTTCTCTATGTATCCCTGGCCTGCCTGGAAATCACTCACAAATTGGTCTACCTTGGCTTTCTGAGTGCAAGGATTAAAGGCCTATGCCAACACTGGCCAAACTTCTCTTAAAGTAGGAAAAGACCCGGGTGGTGGCGCCACCCGCCTTTAATCCCAGAATTTGCTAGGCAGATCTGTCAGGTCAAGGCCAGCCTGGTCTAAATAGATTCCAGGACAGGCTCCAAAGTAACAGAAATCTTGTTTCAAAAAAAATTACTGTAGGGACTGCATGGCTAACTGCAAGCTGTGGTTTGTGTATGCCTCTGCCCACCAAGACCTCTCATATGTGAGCTTCGACTCAGAGCAAACTTCAAAGAACAATGTCCACTGAATCAATTATTGTTCTCACACCGCTATAAAGTCAACAAACATGCCAGAGAGCAGAGCTTTATATAATACTACCATCAGGGGAGGGCTAAAGAGATGGCTCACTGGTTAAGAGCACTCACTGCTCTTCCAGAAGACCCAGGTTCAATTAAAGCACCCATGTGGCAGCTCACAACTCTCTGTAACTTCACTTCCTGGGAATCCAACACCCTTACATAGAATTACATGCAGGGAAAACACCACTGCCCATAAAATTAGTCTTAAAAACAATAAAATTAATATTAACTTTATTTAGGTGAACTTTGAATCAAAAAAGCAATGTGGAACTAACCCAAGCACCTCAAAAGAACACCCTGGGCAGAAGGCATTTAAGATCCATTCTTCCCTGGTCAGTATATGCACACCCAAATGATTTCAAGAGAAAGACAACTTCCTTTTTGAGACAGTCTCTGTGTAGCTCTGGCTGTCCGGGAACTGGCTCTGAACTGGCCTTGAACACAGATCACCTGCCTCTTCCTTCCCAGTGCTGGGAATAAAGGAATGAGCCACCACCACCTGGCTCAAAAACAAATGTGAGGCTGGCAGCTGTGGTGCTCCTGTTACTGCCTAGCCCACTGTCCCCGCAAGTGGATTCAAAGATTCTCTCTTCTTGCCGGGCAGTGGTGAAACAAGCCTTTAATCCCAGCACTTGGGAGGTGGAGGCAGGCAGATCTCTGAGTTCAAGGCCAGCTTGGTCTACAAGAGCTATTTCCAGACAGAATTCAAAGCTACAAAGAAACCCTGTCTCGAAAAAAACCAAAACCAAAACAAAAACAACAACAACAACAACAAAAACCTGTTTTCTTCCTACCAGAGGGAAAGCCAGATAAAAGTTGAGACCCAGATTGTCTCAAGGAGAATCTGAGCAGGATGCCACAGACAGGAATTGCAAGGGGGTATGGACCGCAGCTTACTCTTAAGCTCGGATCTTAACCAACTACTGATCCTCGGGTCATTGACCTTCTGAGAACCTCAGTCTTCTCACCTGTGACAGAACGTGTTGGCTCACAGAACATGGGGAACAAATGTGATACTAAAAACCCAGGGTTCTAAATACCACCTCTACTTCTTCCTAGCTGTATAATCCACAGCAAGTCAACTCCCAGTGTCTCAGCTTCCACGAAATGAGGACAATAACAGTTGTAACCATGAGAAGAGCGCTCCATAAACATTGGCCATTATTACTGCGTGGAAAAGGGAAGAGACTTCATATGGAAGGGGTGGTGGGCAACTGGCTACAATGTCATGGAAGACACGATAAGGTTTTGGAAACTGACACACTTGGTGGCAACCTCTTGTGCTATCCAGTTGTGTCAACTTCAGGGGCAATTGAACAGGCTTTTTTAAGCCCTCCCTAATGAAGATGGTTGTGCATAGACTGGCAGACAGGTACGTGAACGCCCCAGCATGGAGTAATAATAGTCAACTTCTATTTTCCTTTACTTCCCACGTGGAAGCGACAGGCCACACAATCCCTAAAGCACAGGACCATGAAACCAGGAAGACAAAAGTTATCACAGTCTAGAGCCCCATTTCCATGTCCCTGGAAGGGGAGGTGTTTCCTTTCTACCTTTTTTCATGAACCCCTCGGAATAAAAATGAACCCGGGTGGTTTCTGGTCAGGACTAAGCTCCTTATCTCAGTTTACCAATCCTGCAACTCTCCACCCCAAGGCTTTGCTAAAGGGGTGCTGTGGCACACCTCCAAGTGAGGCCTTCAGGGTCCCCTTTCCCGCCAGGGCTGAGTCCTTTCCCTCTTACCTGTTTCCTGCTATGTCTCCGTGATGCCAAATTCAACTCTCTCAACCGCAACCAGGTGCAAGCAAGTATCACAGCTCAGACGGAAAGGGATCCTGGCAGTTGCAAGCCAAGGGAATGGATGGAGAAGTATCCTGGCAGTCGGGGGGCCAGGATATACCCAGCATCACAGCTTGGGAGAAGAGTATTCCAACAATTGGGAGCCACGGAATAGCACAGGTCACAGGAAACGTAGCAGCTCACAGCCCTGCTCTAGGAAAAGGCTTCACTGCCAGGGAGAGTCCTCCTGTCCTTGTCTGCAGCAGCAAAGCTCAAAGGGCCAGAAGACACAGTGGCTAGGAACACCTGCCGCATGGAAAAATTAGTTGTTCAAGCTCAGGTAGAACTCAAGGCTGACAAAGAGGCACAAGCCACTCTGGATCCAGAAGACCCAGGGGAGCAAAGCAACCACAGTTGAGACCTCCTCTGGATGCTTTAATGTATCAGTCTCTGCTGGATCTGCTCTGAAACACGGCAGGTCCTCAGTATCTCATCAAGGCTGCTGCTCTTGCCCAGAAGAACCTTACAGAAAACACCAATGGAGGCCAAAGTGATCCCCAGCTTGTGTGCATGGTGGCCATGGAGAGGAACCATCTCTGACACAATTCCTCTGGCTCCCAACCTGAGCAAATTAAACATAATAAGCCCTAAAAAAGAAAATAAGAAAAAAAAAGATGCTCCTCTATTTTCTTCATTTTTTTTTTTTTTTACATTTTTGATGCTCCATGGGGAGGCCCTGCCAGTGAGGGCTGAGCACTCTGAGGTAGGGTTGATGGATCACATGGCCTGCTACATTACCCTAGGACACAAGGCAGGTAGTGTGAATCCTGAGGTGTCTGTGAGGTGGCTGGCTGTTGATCAGTGGGGGTGGTTGGAATAGCAGGAGTTGGGGCAGCAGGTCCTGCTGCTGTTTGCCACATCAGTCCCTTCCATGCTCGCCATCCTCCTGCACCGCAATGAAGTGCTAGGAGCCGCTGCTGCACCTGTGGCTGTTGAAGTTTTTGATTGAAGATAGCACCAGGCAATCCTTCCCCTGGCAGTGCTTGGCATGGTACCAGCAGAGGGCAAAAAGCTGCCTGCAGATGAGGTGTCCACCATTGGGTTCCTGTTTGCAGCCTTTGGTGTCCTGCATCGTCTTCATCTTCGGGCAGGAACACTTGGTGTTGAGGCACAGGCATGCCTGTACCAGAACCTGTTTGCAGCGTGGATGCTCAGGAGTGAGAGTCAACTGGGCTCTGTGGGGCTGTTGTGTGCTGGTTGTTGCCCTCATCATCCAAGCCAAGGCCTAGTTTCTCCATACTGTGGTTGTGGTTTTTAGTGTTATAACAGGTGATTCACAGGTCAAAATCCTGGAGGGGAAAACAAGATGAAGGTCAACTCTGCAACACTGAAGAAATTCCAAAAGCATTTTACATATTTTGCCTGGGCTAGAAAAATCCTTTTGTAAAAAGACAAAGCATTCTCTTCAGCTCTGTCACTTCCCACAAAGGCAGGCATTTTTAACATGTCTTTTTCTGAGAAAGGGTTTCTGTGTAACTAAACTAGTCTGTCCTCGAACTAGCTCCTGTAGAAAAGGCTGGCCTTGAAATCACTGAGATCTGCCTGCCTCTGCCTCCTGAATGCTGAGATTAAATTCATGCACCATCAACACCCATTTTATTTTAAGAGAAGGTTGCCAGTGGCTGCACGTGCCTTTAATCCCTGCACTCAGGAAGCCAAGGTAGGCTGATGTCTGAGTTCAAGACCAACCTGGTCTACAGAGTGAGTTACAGGTGAGCTAGTGATACACAGAGAAGGTCTGCCTTTAAAAAGTGTGTGGGATATCTAATTGTGTAGCCCTGACTGGTTTGTATATGCTTCTGCCTACCTTCTGCCTACCAAAGACCTCTCATATACACAGAGCAAACTTCAAAATACAAAATCCATTGAATAAACATTGTTTTCACACCACTATAAAGTCAAAACATGATGTCAGGAATCAGGGGTCTATACAATAATGTGTGGTAGAGGAAGGGCTCGAGAGACGGCTCAGTGGTTAAGAGCACTGGCTGCTCTTCCAGAAAATCCAGGGTCAATTCCAGCACCAAATGGTCGTTTAGCAGTTATCTCCAGATTCAGAGGACAGGACAGACTCACAGACGTACAGCAAGAAAATAGAAATGCACATAAGATTAATATTAAAACAATAATATGGAATTTAACTTTCATTTTAATCAGCTGAACATTAAATTTAAAAAATGTGGAACTACCACAAGCACTCAGAAGAACTTCCTGGGCAGAAGGCATTTGAGATCCATTCTTCCCTGTTCAGTATATACACAACCAAATGATTTTAATTCAACAACTTTCTTTTTGAGACAGTCTCTCTGTGTAGCCCTTGCTGTCCTGGAACTTACTCTGGCCTGGAGCACATTAGAGATCCACCTGCCTCTGCCTCTTGAGTGCTGGGATTAAAGGTGAGAACCACAACCACCTGGCTCAAAGACAAACTTCACACTCTCAGCTGTGGTGCTCTTGTTATTGTCCGGTACAAGTATATTCAATAGACCTATTTTCTTCCTAAAAGAGGGGGAAAGAAAGTCAGACATAAACTGAGACCCAGACTGTCTCAAGGATTTGAGTCAGATGTGAAAAGCAGCGAGACCACAGAAATACACGACTCACTACCACCGCTCGTGTTCTTAGCTGCACAACCACAGTGAGTCAACTCCACTGTCTCAGCTGCCACAAAACAAGGATGATATCACTCTAAAGTACTTTGGGAAGAAGGAATGACAAAAGCAAATCACTCAGAAGAGTGGTACATAAATGCTGGCCGTTATTACTGCTTAGAAAGAGACAGACTTCAAATGCAAGGTGTGGTGGATAACCAGGTGCCCTGCCACAGGAAAAACAGACAAGGCTTTGGAAACTGACATGCTTAGTGGCAACCTCTTGATCTTCTCTCCCAGCTTTTTCAATTTCCTGGGGAATACTAGGAGAAAGGCACGGGAACGCCCCAGTGTGGAGTACTAATCAACGTTATTTCCCTTTACTTCCTGCAGAGAAGTAAAAGGCTGCACAGTCCCTAAAGCGCAGGACCAAGAAACCAAGAAGACAGAGAACCGGAGGCACCTTTAGAGCCGCTTTCCCATGTCCCTGGATGGTGTTTCCTTCCTCCTTCTTCCAAAGACCTGAGGCCACAGAATAGAAACGAACCTGGGTGGTCTCTGGTTGTGACTGAGCTCCTTACCTCAGTTTACCAATCCTGCAACTCTCCATCCGCAAAGCATCACTGGAATGGTGCTGCAGTGCACTGAGACCTTTTCCCTCTCACCTCAGCTGCCTGTGATCTCTCCATGATGCCAGATTCAATTTCCTCAACCATCACTAGGTGCTGCAAAGCATCACAGCCCAGGTTGAAAGGGATCCTGGCAGTTGGAGCCAAGGCATCCTGAGTGCTCCAGCTGGGATGGAAAAGTATTCTGGCATTCGGGGGCCAGGAAACACCGAGGGCTACAGCTCAGGTGGAAGAGTATTCAGGTAGTCCAGAGCAGGGAGTAGCACAGGTCACAGTAAGCTTAGCAGCAAACAGGACTGCTCTAGCGAAATGTTTCCCCATTGTAACAGCTCAGCTCCAGCAGGAGAGGCTTCCCCAGAGAAGGTCTTACACTTTGGGTCCAGTGCTCCTGAGTTTAACTGCTCTGCTCTGCTAGGGGAAGGTTTCCCAGCCAAAGTGTTACAGTCCTGCTCCAGTCCTCTGTCTCTGGCTCCTGTCCTCTGGAGAAAGAAGGTCTTCACCCAAACCTCCTTCAAGAGATTTACTGGGAGGGAAGAATCCAGGAGAGCTGCTGCCCCTGCCAGGGTGAAAGAAGAGCAGCTGAAAAACTCAACAGGCACAGGGCTTATAGGCTTATAGGTTAGGGTTTCCCTGGGGTGGAGTTTTTCCAGAGAGAAGGTTTTCAGGGTGGGAACTGGTCAGATTTCAATCCCTTCAGCTTGTATTGGCTAGATTTCTCATCAGGGATTGGTTTGTTTCTCTGCACAGAGATTGGGTGGTTTTCTACTTAGCTGGTCAGGAGCACATTGGCTCTGGTTACAGGGACAATTTGTGTTTCCTTCACTGGCCCTTTTGAACTTTTGGCTCTGATGTTAAGGCCATGGCATATTTCTTTCCCTGACTCTGATTCTAGAGCCAATGTGTGTTTCTTTGGCACTGGTTTCAGAGTCAGGGTACGTTTATTTTGTTCTGGATAAAGGGCAAAAGTATTTCCTTTCCTGGCCCAAGACTCTGAGAGAGGATTGCTTTCACTGGTTCAGGTCTCTGAGTCAGGGTATGTTTCTTTTACTTGCTCTGGTTTCAGGGACAGAGTGGTTTTCTTTTGCTGGTCCTTTAGCCCCACAATATTACCCTCTCCTCTCACCGAGACTGTGCTCACTGACCACTGCACCTGAACTGCAGACCAATCACACCCTAGGAAATAGGAAAACCCAGTTCATTCTTTCCCAAGCCCTGCCTCCATTAAGGAGGCACTTAGTAGGGAGGCTTATGGGAATTGTAGTTTTCTTTGGCGTTCATGAGAAGTGGCATTGTCTTAGTAAAGCATAAAACTCCTGGAAGGTGATTCTCTCATCATCCTGGCATGTCAACTTTAAACCCTCCCCAGCACCCAGGATGGATGTGTCCAGGCACCAGGCAAACCTGTGCACCCTCCCCAGGTAGGAAGCCAAGGTGCCCTTCTACTTGGATTCTTCGAAGATATGCCTAGTCCCTTTGTCAACTCAGGCAGAGACTGGAATGTTCTTAATCCCTATGTAGGCTCTAATGTTCTGCTTGCTCAGAATTCTCAGAATCGGCCTGGTGATATGGTTTAGCATGGAGAGGCCCTTGGCATCTGAACTACCTGAGCTCAAATCTCAATCCCAGATGCAAACACGGAAGGAGAGAACCGACTCCATGAGTTTGCCATGACCTCCTCATGCACACCCCCACACATTAAACAAATGCACACACGCTAAATAAATGTCATAAAAAAGGCATTGACGGGGGAAATGGTTCAGTGGTTCGTGGCTGTTTTTCAGAGGACCCGGGTTTGATTCCCAGCACCCATAGCCCAACTCACACATGTCAGTGCCTCTGGCTGTAGTGGCTCCTTCTCTCTCCTGACCTCTGAGGATGTGAGACACTAACTTTGAAGCCCGGATGCAGGGAGGGTAAGAGGAGAGGGTGAGTGTAACATGTATATATGACCAGCCATGGTGACACAAGCCTTTAATCCCTACATTTGGGAGGCAGAATCAGGCAGATCTCTGTGATTTCAAGGTAAGCCTGGTCTACAGAGAGAGTTCCAGGATAGCCAAGGATACCATGAGAAACCCTGTCTTGCAAAAAACCAAAAGCAAAAACCTATATGTAGGAGCCAGCCATGATAAGCTAAATATGAACAAATCACCCAAAGGAAGTTCTTAATTCTAAACCATTATCCCCTGCCAGAGTAGGACTCAGCCATTGATAAGTTTAATGGAGGCCTGAGTCTCAGTAGTTTACCCTGAAGCCATACCTGGTTGCAGGACGGACCATGAACTGAGATTACCTGAGCACCACCCAGGAATATATCATCCAAAAGAAATGCCTAGTGTTCCAACCATTGTAGATAGGATCACCTGCCAGCACACTCACAAGGACACCCCTAGACAAATGTCAGCCAACCATAAGTCTTTAACCTGAGAAACCCCTCACCCCCACCCTTACCACTATAAAAACACAACTCTAACTGAACTTGAGGCTCTTATTTTATTCCAATACATTGGCCATTTCATTAGATGCTAAAAAAGCTGTTGAAAAAATTCAAAACCCTTTTATGATAAAGGTCTTAAGAGAGATTAGGGATACAAAGATTATATCTAAGTATAATAAAAGCAATCTACAGCAAGCTGGCAGCTAACATCAAATTAATTTGAGAGAAACTTAAAGCCATGCCACTAAAATCAGGAACAAGATAAGGCTGTCCACTCTCTCCATATCTCTTCAATATAGTGCTTGAAGTTCTAGCAATAGCAATAAGACAACATAAGGAAATAAATGGGATTAGAATTGGAAAGGAAGGAGTCAAACTTTCGTTATTTGCATATGATATGATAGTATACATAAGTGACAACCAAAACTCTACCAAAGAACTCCTACAGCTGATAAATACCTTCAGTGATGTGGCAGGATACAATATCAACTCAAATAAAAAATCAGTAGCCCTTCTATACACAAAGGATAAAGAAGCAAAGAGGGAAATCAGAGAAATATCACTTTTCGAGATAGCCACAAATATCATAAAGTTTCTTGACGTAACTCTACCCAAGGAAGTAAAAGTTCTATATGACAGGAAGTTTAACGCTTTGAAGAAAGAAATGGAAAAGGATACCAGAAAATGGAAGGATTTCCTATGCTCTTGGATTGGTAGGTTCAACATAGTAAAAATGGCAATTCTGCCAAAGGCAATCTAGAGATTCAATGCAATCCCCATCAAAATCCCATCAAAATTCTTCACAGACCTTGAGAGAACAATAATCAACTTTATATGGAAAAAAAAAACCCAGGATAGCCACAATGATCCTATACAATAAAAGAACTTCTGGGGCCATAAACAAAGGACATTGAACCTCTAATTTGTGATCCTAGAGAAGCTAAATAAGAAGGTGTACCCAAAGAAAAACATATATAGATCCTCCTGGAAAATGGAAGCAGACAAGATTGCTGGGAAAAAGCTGGGAGCCTGGGGCTGGGAGTGGGGAGGATCGAAGGGAAAAGGGGGAGAGAGAAGGGAGAAGGGAAGGATTGGGGAGAACTTGGGGGGAGTGGGATGGTTGAGATGGAGGAAGGGCGGATATGGGAGCAGGGAAGAAGCTATCTTAATTAAGGGAGCATTTTAGGGTTGGCAAGAGACTTGGCACTTAGAGGGGTTCCCAGGTGTCCAAGGGGATGTCCCCAGCTAGCCCCTTCACTATCTATTAAGTCTGGAGATCTTAAACCATTATATGATGTTTTACCCGGGGATACTGACCCCTCATCCCCCCAAATGCTTACTCCTGAAGCCAAAAGGAGCTCTAAAATTGCTCATGCAAAGTACAGAACAGGTGTATTTACAAAGGGTAGATAATGATAAGTACAGGACAGGTGCATTTACAAAGGGTAGATTATGATAAGCACAGGATAGGTACATTTACATGGGTAGGATATGATAAGTACAGGACAGGTGCATTTACAAAGGGTAGATTAAGATAAGAAGAGAACAGGTGCATTATAAAGGGTAGATTATCATAAGCCCATAAAATTATTAGTGTGAACCTCTCATTTTGCACCAACTGGAGTTTTGTGGCAAATGGGTCCCATCATGTGGGTACACATGCCGGCCTCTCCTTCCAGAGTGGTCACTCTGTATTATGATTCAGTATTACAACTATTATGGAAAGATAGATGAGCATTCAAACTTTTGGTAAGCAACATGATAGCATGGTTGTTCCATATGATAAAGATCAGTTGACACGTTTATGTAGTTTTGAGACGAGCAGGCTTGCTTTTCGTCCGGCAGGGCTCCCACTCGGCTGGCTTTACACCTGCAATAACAACACACAAACTGTATTCACTTAAACACTGCCTGGCCCATTAGCTCTAGCCTCTAACGGACTAACTCTCACATCTTGTTTAACCCATAATTAATAATCTGTGTAGCACCACAAGGTGGTGACTTACCGGGAAAGATTCAGCATGTCTGACCTGGTGGCTGACTTCATGGCAACTGTCCCAGAGAGGAGAGGCATGGCGATTTGACTAACTTCCCTTCTTCCCAGCATTCTGTTCTGTCTACTCCACCTATCTAAATCCTGCCCTATCAAAAAGCCAACGCAGTTTTTCTTAACCAATGAGAGTCCTCCATCACATTTACAACAATAGAATGATGATTGGACCCTGTTCTTACTATCTTCAAAAGCTCAGATTGATAGCCATTATCCTCAACATGCTTTACTTAGTTTGTTTAAAAACCATCCCGTTATTTCCCTCGTGTGGCCTGTTCTTTCCCTCTTGCTGGAGTGCGCACTGTATTCATGGAAGGCTCCCGTGAAGGATATTCAGTGGTGGGATTGAAGGACAGATGTTTCGACATCAGTGGGAGATGTTTCTGTTCGAGCGGCAGAATTAATCGCTTGTTTTCTAGCATTGCAAATATATAATGAAAAACCTATTAATCTGTATACAGATAGTATTTCTCTTTCTCAAATTATTGCTCCTTTAGAAACCGCATCCTGTGTTCCTCCCACTTCCCGCATTCAACAGCAGCTATGCTGTTTACAATATTTGTTATGGCGTAGGCATGATCCTATTTTTGTGAGCCACGTTAGAGGACATACCTTGCTTCCTGGATGATTGGATGAGGGTAATCATCTTGCAGATCGACATACCACGATACTCTTTAGTAGTCCTGAGGAAAAGACTCTGAAACTTCATAAAGAATTATCATTTAAATGCTTCTTCTTTGCAGCATCATATTGGATGCTCTAAGGACACCACCTTGAAAATTTCCTCTCAATGCCCAGACTGTGGCCCGTATCATAATACACCACACCTTGGAGTTAATCCTTGGGGGCTAAAGCCTAATGACATTTGGCAGACGGATGGCACTCACCTTCTTTCTGCTGGCTCATTGAGATATATGCATGTTTCTCTAGATACTTATTCTAAAGCAGTTTTGCTACCTTAAATACTGGGGAATGCATTAAGGATGTTTTGGCCCATTGTTTAGCAACTTTTGTATATATGGGGATCCCCGATATATACAAAAAAGATAATGGACCAGCTTGTACTAGTGCCAGATTTCAAACGTTTTGTTAAGACTGTGACATCATACACAAAACTAGGATTCTCTATAATCCTGCAGGACAAGTTATTGTGGAACAGGCAAATATGACTCTAAAACAATATTTTGAAAATATTAAAAGAGGAGAACATATATCCTCACCTACAACTCAATTGGCCTCTATTTTATTTATTCTAAAATTTTAACAGTTGATAGCCAAGGACTCTCGGCAATGGAATGGCACTGGCAGCAAAAAAATCACAATCATTAGTCCTGGTGCAATGGAAGATCTAATCACAGGCCAATGGAAAGAGCCAAGTTTCTTGTTGGCCAGGATGAGGGGAGCCCTGTGTGTTTTCCCTCCAGGATCAGACAAACCCTTTTGAATAACAGAGAGGTGTATCCATCCAATAGAGCCATGATACTTTGGGTATTCTTCATGATGATCATTTGCCTACCCACTCCCAGATGGACCAAGCAGATGGTATGGAACCTGGTAAGGAACCTGCCCATACAGATGCCAGCTGAGTAAGGCTAGCCCATTATTTCCATCCTTTTATGCCACCAACATTTTTTAACCACAGGAACTACCTCTGGTAATGTGAATCATTGTGTAGTGCTTAGCCATGCATCCATAGCTGATTGTCCTAATAATGCCACACACAGTAAAATGGTGGGATTGAAAGAGATGTGGTACCCCATTATTTTAATTTAAAAAAAAAAACATTGCATTAGGGCGAGTGCATCACACAAAATCCGGATTTGCTTAGAGTAGTAATGATATGTGGTGGTACGGCCACCAACCTGCAGAAAGGAATTCTCATCCTTCTAATGCTACAGAAAGGTCTTGCTTTTAATGCTACTGCAAAATATAATCAAACTGATATATTTGAAACATCCGTAAAGGTCAATTATACTGCTGGTCATAATTTCACCATTCAATTTCAGGCCTGCGTATTAGCTCCCCTTTTCTTCATTTTATGGAATAGTACTTTTGGGGAGAAGGAGTCTCTTAACTGCTCTTCCAGAAACTGCAGTCTTAGCAACTGCTGGGATGAATCAGCAGCAGCGCTTTTGGTTCGAGTATTGGCGTTGATTCTGTTGCCAGTAGAGGACGATCGATCCCAGACAGAAAGCACCTTCTATCGAGAGCAACAGGACTTTGGGATAACTGCCGCCCTGGTGGCCATTATCGCCACATCCCCAGAGCTGCCACTGTTGCTGGACACGCCATGTAGCAGACGTCAGTGGTTGCTGAGACTGTGGATAAGTTGGTGAGCCAAGTTAGCGAGGCGCTACAATCTCAAAATGTTCTTAATGCTCATACAAAGCTAGGCATGCTGAATTTCAATCAACAAGCTGCCCTACTGCAGGAACAAATTGACGCCCTTTGGTTGACACAACGAATGTCTTGTTTTTATAGTGTTTGTGTTACACCTTCTATTATATAGAATGCTTCTACCATGGTACTGCAACTTAATTGACTACTCAACTGTCACATCCAATTTATGACTTGAACCATACAAGAGTCCCTCTTGTATCTGCAGAAGAATGGTGGAACACTATGGCCCAGATAGGGGGTTGGGTACAGTGATGGTCGCCAACGCTCTCCTTAGCTATATTTGGTCTTTTGGGCTTGGGCCTTTGTTTTTGGATACTATGCAAAGTCATGCGGTCCACTCAGACCCAGAAGATGGTCACCCAGCAGGTGTCACTTGGTCTATCCTCTGGTAATCCCGAAGTATCTCAAGTCCGGCTACAAATGCTCCAGAAACGCTAAATATTTTCCCATGACGGGCAACTTCTACAGGTAGAGGCCCGTCTAAGACAGGGAAGAGGCCTCTCAATGATGGGTAAGGGTCTCCTATCCTAAGACAGGAAGTCTTCATTTTATTTTATAGTTCTGGGGGAGATGTTGGGATCTCTTAGTCTGGCCTCTACCCTACTCCTCTCCCACTGGTGACCTTTTGCTCTTTTGTACCAAGCTTCTGAAAACAACCCTAGTTCTGTAATGATTGGGCTGCGTGATGGAGGAGAGTTATCTGTCTATTGGTTAATTAATAAAGAAAACTGCCTTGGCCCTTTAAGAGACAGAAAATTAGGTAGGTGGAGTAGACAGAACAGAATTGTGGGAACAAGGAAGTAGAGTTGGGGAGACGCTTCAGGCAGTCGCCATAGTGAGTCTCCATGCTGCTCCTCTCCGAGATGGACGCAGGTTAAGATCTCTCCTGGTAAGCCACACCTCGTGGTGCTACCCAGATTACTAAATATGGGTTAAAGGAAGATGTGAGAATTAACCAATAAGAGGCTGAAACTATGGGCCAGGCAGTGTTTTAAAAGAATACAGTTTCCATGTAATTATTTTGGGTAAAGCTAGCCGGGTGGCGGGAGGCAGCCCTGCCGCTTCCCACTACAGCTGTGGGCTGCATTCCTGCTGCCTGGCTCCCGGCCGCCTGGCTAGCTTATACCCCGAAATAACAACACGCCAATTGTATTCTTTTAAACACTGTTTGGCCCATTAGTTTCAGCCTCTTCCTCACATCTTGATTAACCCATATCTAATACTCTGTGTAGCACCACGAAGTGGTGTCTTACCGAGAAGGATTCAGCATGTCTGACCTGGTGGCTGGCTTCATGGTGACTGGCCCAGAGAGGAGAGGCAGGGCAATTGTCTGAATTGTCTGAGCCGTCTACCTCACTTCCTTCTTCGTGTTCTGTCTACTCCACCCTCCTAAGCCAAGGCAGTTTCTTAATTAGCCAATGAGAGTCCTCCATCATAGTTCCATGTTTTGAGTTGTTTACCCAGGCCAAACTTCCTGGGACATGTTGCCCCTGCCCTGACCTCCTGGTCCTATGATGAGCCTACCATGTGGCTGGGCCTGCTTCCTGTAATGGGTCGGGTATAAAAACTTCCCCATACTCTAATAAAGGGCTTCCGGTTCTGGCTTAATTCAGTCGGTGTGACGTTTCTTGAATCCTGACTTCCTTCTCTTGGGTTTGGTTCCAGGCCATGCAGGCGTGGCACTCAGTGATGCCTTTAGCCATGTGTAGCCCACAGATGAGCTTTGTCATTCAACCCAATCCTTTACTGCATGGAGGATCAATCTGTCTGTCAGGTGCACCCAGCAACACTTTAGACAATTAGCACAGCCAGACAACCAAGCAGACAGCTGAGCTGAGTGTCGTAGCTCTATGGTCAACAAGGCCTGGCCCCTGTGACCCAGGGGACCTGGGTATAAAGTAGATGTGAGAGTGCTGGCCTCACCTCTGGACCCTGTGACCTAGGCTAGGGAAGCCCTACTCACTTCCAAAGTGGAGCACAGTTCCAGCATTCCAAAGTGATGCCCATTTTCCTCCAGCCGAAGGTCACTTTCCTGTCAGGAGAAAAGTACAGTTCTGATTAAACTCCCTACAGTGAGGCCCCTTCACAAACACAGTAACCAGAGCCACACCCAGTGTGACTGTGTATTTTCTGATGGGCAGAATCCGGGATAAATGAAGGCGGCAAACACAATCACAGGGGGCAGAGGGAGATGAAGGAGAAGGAGCTCCCTTGTCTTCATGTGGGGAAACATTTCACTAGGACCAGAAGCCTGAAGGAATGGAGAGATTAATGAGTTCTGCTCAGGCACTTCCCTGCAGACTGGTCCACGGGGTCTGCACATTCACGGGCAACTTAGACACGGTATTGGCTCAAGTTTCCCTCTGACAAAGATGCTTTGAAAGTCCAGCCCTGGCCATTTTCCCTTGACAAAATGGTGTCCTGGGGAGAAACCTATAGTAGATGCCTTACCTCCTCTCCTGCTGGACAGAGACCCTTTATGCTGGGTGAGTGGGCACCTGCCATCTGGAATTCCTCCAATGCTCCTGCTTCTGAGTCTCAGGCCACACTTGCAATCTCCACCTGCTGTCCCCTGGTGTCCTTAGAGTGAAGGCTCTGACTTCAAAATCCCAAGACAGGAGCCCAGTGTCTCAGTGACAAACCTTGAGTCCTCAGCCTTGTTCTCATGGCCCACATGGAAAGAACTCAATCAATCACACCAGGAAACTCATCTGGACTCTGCTGGTTGGTCAGGATGAAGTCATATGACTTCTGCCGCGACTTCACTGGAGATTCTGTAAAAACATGGTTGGTGCATAGCCTTTAATACTCTGTGCCTAGACCCCAAGGATGTGTCAGCAATGGCACATGTCCCCAGGCCACTGACTTATGTCCACAGAAGAACTCCTGATGGCACTCCTTACCTCCAGGTGTCTGTTCATGCTGGACATAGACTTCTATTCTGAAGGTTAGATGTGGACTTTGCCCCCTGTTCCTAGTCCATCATGGATGAAAGTACCTTCAGTTCAGTCCTGTCAAGATAAAAAAAAAAAAAAAGCACAGAACTGGTACGATCCTGCATCAGATGTTTGGAGGAACTTACCATTGACGCCATACAGCTGTTGAAGCCAGGCATGGCAGTGTGCATCTGTAATGCAACACTCACGAGGCAGGGGTACATGGTAGATCTCTATGCGTTTGAGATCTGCGTGCTCTGCATAGATAGTCTCAGGACAGCCAGGACTATATAGTGAGATCCAGTCTGAAAACAGAAAATATAAAATGTGGATTCAGGAAATTCCTCTATCTCACTTCCAGAATTCAACAGAACCCTCAACCATTTCACAGCCCTGGCTTCACCAATAAGCAACAGAAACAAGACCTGAACACACCTGATGCCCACACACTGAAAGTTGCTCTCACCCCGTATGCATCTGCTTCTTGTTCTGTGTATGAGAGACTCACCAGTTCGTTAGGCTTATAGAAAGTACCTGACCGCACAAGCTGGCTGCTGTCCTGCTGGGGTGAAGATCAGGCCAAATTTTCAGTATGCACCAGTGTTAGCTAAAAGGTCAGATGGTCAGCATGGAAGCTGGATGCCAAGTACAACAGAGAAGATGGTTCCTCCCTTGCCACACCTCCGCAGTCTCTCAGCCTCCCATTGCTCTTCAGTCAAGTGAGTCAATGGGAACTTTCCCTCTGTGTTAGGGGTGCTGGCAGAGGCCACCTCATGGGACCCTTTTCTTCACGACATCAGGACCAGGCTTCAGAAACTCCTCTTCTACCACAAACAGATACTTACTGTACTCAATCTTACCTTCACGTGGTGATGGGCACAGATAGGGCCCTGGATTACCCGTTGAGTTTGGTTCCCCTTGGCAACTCAGCGAACTGCTCCCTACCTGGAAGGTGTCCTGGAAAACAGTTCAGACCTCACAGTCACCAGTCTGCACACTGCACCGCTGGCTGTCATCAGGAGCTCCACGATGACCAAGGTTTCCTTGTGCACATGCCCCTGTGGTGGGCACTGGTCATAGAGAAGTCCACTGGCTGCTGGCCTTGTGAAGGCAGAACTCAAAATTGGGCCTGTCATGACGTTTTTACGTCCCCACGTTGGAGCAGAGCAATGGTAATTTGATGTCTAATGTAACTTATAAATCCCTCTGCAAGAAGGAAAAATGATGCCAGATTCTTGGATCAGGCGATGGGAGGCAACATGGAAAACATGGATGAAGGAGCCTGTGAGAACAAAGACACAGATCCCATCAGACCTGCCATAGGCCATGTCAGACAGTGCCAAGGGAGGACTCCAATTATGATGGAGCAGCCATCTGTCCTGAGAAACCCTTCATCAGTAGTCCCAGTCAGGAAGGCCTTTCCAAGACCGCCTCACACTTTTCTACCTTGACACATGCCAAAACCTTCAGAGCAGAGACTTTTTCCCTCATGGCTGGCAAGAAACCAGAGTTCCCACTCTGCACTGCGGGAGACACTTGTTCCTGGTCTTATTTCTTCAAGATCCCTGAGCAGCAAAACCTTCTTTCTCCTGAATCATTTCCAGGTCAGCTCCTCAGGACAGACACTGGCCCTCTCTCTATGGGTCCTCTCATTTCCCCTTTCTCCTCAGCACCTCACTTTCCCCGGTCCTCCCCCATTTCTCCCTCCCCCACTGCTTTTACACTTCCTGCAGTTCTTCGTAAGACAGACAGAAATCAGTTTGGCAGGGATGGAGAGATCACAGAGGACTGAGCCTGAGACCTCTGTGCAATCTGTCCTGTCGACAGAGGCCAGCTACTAGATGCTGGGGAAGCCTGTTCCCACAGGATCCATGAAACAAGGGAGGGCAGCCTTCAGTGTTGGTGCTGCATGTGAGTTCGCAGGGATGCCCAACAACAGTGCAGGGCAGCAGTGAGGTGGAATTGAGACTCTATAACGGTAAGATGGACACCAGAACCTGTAGCCCTGACATACCATCACACAGGACATAGCATTCTTACCAGATCCTTCCAGTTGCATTCCAAGATAGTATTTCAAATAAGTCATCTCATTTTCCCTCAATAAAAACCGATGGAATAATCAAAGTCCCTCTCTAGAGGCTTTGACAGACAGCAGTTACTCAGCACTGAGACAGATGGAAATTCATTGACCAACAGGCCTCCCTTTGCTCCTGCCACACCCTAGCTCAGTAGGAAAGATCAGAATGACATTTCCAAGGCAGCAGCCTACATGTGTGCCTTGACACATGCTGAACCATAGAGGAGGCCCTGTCATGCTCATTGCTGGCTGTTCCTAGACTTCCCTATATGCTCTTCAGGGGAGGTTTCTCCTTGCTCTAGCTTGTCCAGAGACCCTGTAACAGGTCAGTACACCCATCTCTTTCATGTTACTTATGATTAAAGTTCCTCAGGACAGACTGTATTCCTTATTCTACACCATCTCTCATTTCCCGTTTTCCTGTCTCGATCCTGTTTCCCGATTCATCCCCTTTATCTCCTTTCACCCATCTCCCTCCTCCAGAGACTTACACAGGTCTCGCTGTCCTTTCCAGAAGACAGTCAGAGAACAAGTTGGGGAGGTTAGAGTCATCAAGATGAGAGTAGCCCAGATTGGTATAAAGGCATGCCTGGTTGTAGAGTCAGCTGTTTTACATGCAGTGTGAGTGGCCTCACAAGCACAACCAAAGCTAGGGAGGTAGAGGGTCATTGGGAAGCTGTGCCCTATGATCACCTCTTCCTACAATAGCAGTGCTGGAGCTGGAAGAAGCTGAAGGAGATGCAGACTCGCAGCTGATTCCCAGTAGATGGAGGATGGACGCAGGAGTCTTGGCCTGGGTTGGAGGGACTGGCACTCTGGAGGTCTGTCCTGGCCCCCTTCATTGGCAGTCACTCCTCCCCAGGGCTGGCATTCTATTAGGCCATTTCAATTTCCACACTTCAATGCAGAAAGAAACATGAAAGCACCCGTTAGTGACTGTGACAGAGGAATGTTTGGTGACTGGTTCCCCGACCAACTCCTCCACTCTGAAACTTTGTCCCCTTCATCCAAAATCCCCTCCCTTCCTTCCCACCCTGTGATCAGTATGGTATGCTATCTGCTTCTGGCGCAGCATTCCGTGTATTTACATGAACAGGAAGCTGTGAAACTGTGTCATCTAATGTACTAGACTTCTTAATATCTGTGCCTTGTATGTGGGTTCAACTTGTCATTTAGAAATGACATTGAAACAATATTGTGAAAATACAAGGGAGGAATTCTTCTGGGTGACCAAACCGACTGCACTCCATGTAGATCTCCACTGTCCTCTTTTTCCTGTGATGTCCCTGACACAAGGATTCAGGACTCACCGGGGTGTGGGCAGACGAAGGCAGCAGCAGCTGCAGCAGCACAGTGCTCTCAGTGCCTGGGAAATTCGCTTCCTCACCAGTTTCCAGCCTCGTATTGGCCTGGACCCAGATATTGTGGGTGCCACCTGGGACTGGTCACTGGGCATGCCTTCCTCCATGGATGGTTCCTCTGTGAAGCCCATGTTCACAAACCCGGTGAAAGTTCCATCCAGAGTTGATTCTGGGTAGCAGAGATTGCCAGGCAGACTGCCAACTGAATTCCTGTTGTCTGCAGTGTTCTCTGGAGTAGAGTTGATGACATCAGCCATAAAGGCATCTTTTTCTGGGAGTGTATTACCTGCACATGGCATCACGTCCAGGCTGCAGGATCTTTTGAGTGTGGTACAGCTTCTGCACCTCTTGACCCTTTCTTCCAAACCCTCTTTGTGTAGCTGCGTGTTCCCAGCAGGAAGAGCTGGTTCACTAGCTCTCCTCTTCAAGGCAACAGGGAGGCTAAGGGGAGCTGCATGGGTCACATTTAACCAGGTCTTATTTTGCATATGGCTATCTCCACAGCTCAGGTTGTATTTGATGATATTCATGGTGGCTATTAAATTATTTGGCTGCCTGTGCTTTAGGGAAGAAACAATCTCTTCACAGGTATAGCCGATAGTACACATAGCCTCCACGACCCTGGGAAGGAGTTCCTTAGTGGCAGGTGGTACATGCTCTTGAATGGGGCCCAGCCATGGTCGTTCCACAAGCTGGCATATTGTTATTCTGTACCAGGTGGGGACCATGAGTAATCTCGCAATTATAATATGGCAGGGTTTTGATAAATGGTAAGGAATGGGACACATCGTGGTGGTGATGAGCCTGTGCATAGCTTCCATGGTGGTTTCTACGTATGGAAAATGCCCTGTGACCAGGGTGTATAGGACGATGCCCAGGCTCCACATATCACCTGCCAGTCCATCGTACGGTTTCCTTGCCAAGATCTCTGGGGCCCAATAGAGCAAGGAGCCACAGATCTCCTCCAACATCTGCCCCTCTGTGGTTTCAATTGCCATACCAAAGTCACAAAGCTTTGCATTGCCTGCTGCATCGACTAGGATGTTTTCTAATTTAATGTCTCGATGTGCGATGCGTCTTTGGTGGAGGAAGTGCACTGCTGATGCAACCTGCCGGAAAATCGCTCTGGCCTCCTCCTCCTCTAGACAGCCCAGTGCCCTGAGGCAGCTCTCTAGATCTTCTCCTGCCACATACTCCATGATCACGTACGTGGTTGTCAGCGTGTCGATCATGTGAAAAAATCGAACAATGTTCCTGTGTTCTAAAGACTGAAGGATGTTTACTTCAGTGCTGATGTCAGTCACACTGTTGGTGTTCTTCTCAAGCACCTTGACAGCCACTCGTGTTTGAGTGGGCAGGTGGCAGGCCAGCATCACCTCCCCGAATGCACCACAGCCTAGGGATAGTAGGATCTTGAAATCCTTTTCAAGAGTGTCCTCTTCCATGTTGCTGGCCATGGTGTTGTGCTCAGTTTCAACCACTTTTTCTTGTAGTAAGTTTCACAGTCACACAATCCTAAAACAAACAAAATAATCCATTCAGTTTTAGGAAGGATGATTATAACTTTCAGTTCTCTGTTGTGAAATCTAGATGTTCTAAGCAACCTAACGATGCTATTCAATGATATGAACATATGAGGAACTCAAACCCAAAGCATTAATGAAAAATCAACAGAAAGTTGAGAGTTGGAATCAGTTTAAGTGGGCATGCAAAGGAAAATCCTAAAGATTGCTGAAGGAATGAGCTGGTTATTTTCAAAACTGTTCCACAATGCAAACCCCTCACAAAACCTCATCAGGAGAGAGCA